>NC_090266.1:468305352-468613395 GCF_040414725.1 Anabrus simplex | reverse complement strand
GGCTGGTGCTCTCTGGAGAAAAGGTAAGTCTAGGCTAATTCACCTTTTCTTAGACATGTTTTTGCGAGTTCTAGAGATTGTATAATTTGAAGGCCTAACAGGAAAATACTTCCTCTTAAAGTGAAACTTATGCATTTTTACGTAGGCCTACTTTGATTTTTCTCTGACATACGGGGCGTTTTGTTTCCAACCTGCAGACATCAGTGTGGAAGGCTGGTAGTTATACCACTTTGCTATTACTCCCACCTCACTGTATCTGTTGATGAGATGTTATTAATTCGTGTTAGGGGCTCAGGAAAAATGTTATAAACAGTTTTTCGTACTTGTACGCGTGGTTACGGTGTATTTGCTGGCGAGTAGAACTGTAATTATGTATTATTTTTTTAGTAATGGCAAAGTGACCAAGACTCAGTATACTACATTGACGACATTCGCTCTCCCGTCGGAATTTGAGGCCTAGCGTGAAATAACGCATTCGACAATGAAGATGCGTAGTGGAAGATGTCAATACAATTCAAACTAAAGATATAAAAATAATAGCTCATTGCATGAATAATATAGCGTCAAACAATTCCTTTTGAGAAAATGTCTCATCATATTTCAAGGTATTATCAACATTTAAATGTGAAAAGCATAAATTTAATGTGCCTGTCATTTATTCGATAGATAGGTATGAAGGTTACCTCGATGAGCAATAATCCATCCTAATGTATCCAGATCCTTTAATCTGCGTAGGTTTTGTAAGGATAAGCAGGTAGAAGACCGACAGTGCTTGCAATACCGACATTAACAATCACAAAATCAGTATGATTTTCTACCGTTGTATTTCCACTTCTTGGTATCGAACGTTATATTCATATTCAGTCAGGTGCTCATATCTCAGTACAATTTCATTATAATATCGTCCTTGCGGCTTTCTATATGAGCACACATTCTTCCCTCGCTCCGAGTCCTCTATGTGCATTATTAACTGAACTTATTCTAATTTCACCGAAGATCAAGTTCAAGGAATGAAGCTTCACTTTGAGCCGATATAAAGGAGTATACTGGCTGGCCGAATCCCTAGTAAATTCTGTCACTCTGGTACTGTGCGAGGAATTAAATATCGCGGAGTTTTTATTAGGCTATAATTTCCTCCTTCTGAGAATTACATCGATATTATAAACAACGCGAGATTTATCTATCGCACACATACGTAATTGGCAGTGAAGTTCTTCTGTTGCTCCTTTAAAGCAAAGCTATCTCCATACCGGCCATAAAGGCCCTTGGAGAAGTGGAAGGTAGGTTTAAAGACTGCCACCATGCGTAACCTTGGTACTTAGTAGTTTAGAGTCTATTTAGCTATCTGTCCGGTCGCCTTTGTCCACATGAATTAACCTGGTACTCTTTTTTGGTGAATTTCACGGCCATGTTCCTCTCCAGAAGTGCAAATCTCGTTACTTAAAATGTTCCGACTTCCTGACGGGGAATCGAATTCATATCCATCCGGGTGAACCGCCCACGTCTTTAACGACGCGGATAAGCCAGCCCCTCCATTGCTCTATTAGGATGGTGAATTTATTTTTGTCATGAAACTTTTAGCGAAGAGAATTACAATTCCTTTTTGTTTTCTATAATGTCGCGTGCCCGGTTTCAAAGTTTATTTACAAAAATCACTATTATAATACTGTCTTTGGGATTTCCAGCGAACGACTTGTTGAAAGAACTTCTATAACACACTATGTAGGCATACACTCTCTCATGCTGCCACACAGCATTGTCTTTATTGCTCTCCCCTTCCGCCTTCCTCCTCTCACCCCTTGTTTTCTTGTCACACTCCTTTGGCGAGTTTTCTGCCGCTCTGATTTCTCGCAGTAAGTTTCTCGCGTTCCCTAATGAATGGAGGAAATGTCGCCTTTGGTTCCTGAATGTGATAATAACTCAACAAGGAGGGTGATCCTAGAAATTGTTACGACTTTCCTACCACTAGCCGAGAAGAAACAGGACATTATCAAATAACATACATTCCTCTCATTATGAAGGGCAGGTATTTTCAAGATTTATTTTTAGACTAATATACTCATCGTCGACGGATTTGTTTTTGTACAGTTGCAGAAAACCTGTCGTCATAACCGGTCTGCAGTAGTGCCACCTGACGAAAATAAGTGATAGCAGAAGCGACAGTGTAATGACCGTTTATTTTTAGTGACTTAGAGCTTTTTAGGTCAACACCCCGTGTACTGTAGTGGATTGAAACGTGTCTGAAAACCTGTGTTTCGTTGTGGCTGTAATAGTCTGTATACTATACCGTATTTGTACATTATTAGAGCTGGATTTTTTTTACAATTGGCTTTACGGCGCACCGACACAGATAGGTCTTATGGCGATGATGGGGCAGGAAAGGTCTAGGAGTGAGAAGAAAGCGGTCGTGGCCTTAATTAAGGTACAGCCCCAGCATTTGCCTGGTGTGAAAATAGGAAACCACGGAAAACCATCTTCACAGCTGCCGACAGTGGGGTTCGAATCCACTATCTACCGGATGCAAGCTCACATCTGCGCTTCCCTAACCGCACGGTCAGCTCGCCCGGTAGAATTAATTTGAGTCGTTTTAAACAATGTTTCGAAACATATTAGGCTTATAAACTGACTGAAAGTGCTATCTGATATTTTGAGCGGTAAGCAATATGAAACAAATTGCATCTTGTCCACGAGTGAGGTGAGGGTGGGAAACATTATTCACTGAGTCCGCCGGTTAATCGGACGGCCGGTTAACGCAAGGACAGATAAGACGGCGTCCACTCTACAGTACTATCCCAGTATTTTCATGCTGAGGAACTTATTGTTACTGCTGCTTCATTTAAGAAACTTGGCGTATCTTGATTATGAGTCCCGTGTACTTTGTCTGTGTGAAATGTTGTCATGAGTCAGTTATCCCTGATCTGCATTTAGGGTTGTCGCCCTGGTGTCAGATTCCCTATAAATTGTTTATCTGGTCTTTTCTTACATGATTTCAAAGAAGTTGGAGTGTCCCCTTAGTTATTCCAGTCCTTAATCCCTCTTTCTATAAACGGATATTTGCCTCAATTTGTCCTCTTGAATTCCAAATTTATCTTCATAATATGATCTTTCATACTTTTAAAACTCCATTAACTGTTCTTTTCTACTTATATCATTGCACGCCAATTCTGCGATTACAGTTTGGAGGATATCGCTTAGTAGAACAGCTCGTCTTTTTATTTCCAATTCTTCCCAGCCTTATGTTTCCAACATTTTCGTAACACTACTCTTATGTCGGAAATAACCCAGAGCAAATCGCCCTGCTTTCCTTCGGACCTTCTCCAGTAATCGAATCAAGTAATACTGGTGAGGGTCCCATACACTGGAACCAAACTCTAATTGGGGTTTTATCAGTGACTCATGCGCCCTCTCATTCCCATACTTATTACAATCCCTAAAATACTCTCATAACCATGTGAAGAGATGCATAACCTGCATTCACAATCCCGTTATGTGATACTCCAATGAAGATATTAACACTTAGGTACTTAGAGATCCCCTTGTGGTGCTTCCACTCCTTGAACAGTGAAATTAAAATTCAGAGGACTCGTCCTCTAGATGAAACTTACTGACTTTTCACCCCGTTTACCATCATACCATTGTCGTCTGCTGTCCATTTCACAAGTTTGTCTTCTTGCAGTCGCTCACAATCCTGTATCTTATGTGTTACTCTGCATAGCGTAACATCATCCGCAGAAAGCCTTAGATCTATCTGTGACTTCAGTTCTTTACTCAAATCTGTGTCGATGTGGTGGCTGTACTGGTAAGAGTATTTGTGATTAACTGGGGATAGGATTGGGAAGTAATCGAAGCATTGAACTCCATACAAATTTCGGTAAAATCTATCTATATATATAAAGTAGCTTGTCCTGACTGACTGACTGACTGACTGACTGATTCATCATCGCCGAGCCAAAACTACTGGACATAAAGAAATGAAATTTTGGGGATATATTCATATTATAATGTAGGTGCTCGCTAAGAGAGGATTTTTGGATATTCCGTCGCTAAGGGGGTGAAAAGGGGGGTGATATTTTAAAATGAGTGTGTCTATATCTCAAAACTTTAAAAGGTTACAGATGTGAAAATTGGTATTTAGAATCTTCTTCAAAAATAAGGAAACACGTATTTTTTTGTTTTCAGTTAATCCCAATAGGAGGGGTGAAAAAGGGTGAAAAAGTGGTTGAATGCCTTTAATCAGGATACCGCTACTTATATCTCAGAAATTGAAGATATTACAGACCTCAAAATTGGTACTTGCGATCACTGTCAAAAAGAAAGAAACACATATTTTTTTGTTTTTGGAAAATCCAGTTAATGCGAGGGTGAAAGGGGGGTGAATTTTTAAAATGAGTGCATCTATATCTCAAAAGTTTTAAAGTTTAGAGATGTAAAAATTGGTATTTAGAATCTTCATTAAAAATAAAGGAACACGTATTTTTTTGTTTTCGGAAAATCCCAATTGGAGGGGTAAAAAGGGGTGAAAAATGGATTGAATGCCTTTAAAGAGAATACTTATATCTCAGAAACTGAAGATATTACAGACCTCAAAATTGGTACTTTTGATCGCTTTCATTAATAAAGTAACACATATTTTTTTGTTTTTGGAAAATCCAATTAATGCGAGGGTGAAAAGGGGGGTGAATTTTTAGAATGAGTGCATCTATATCTCAAAAGTTTTAAAGTTTATAGATGTAAAATTTGGTATTTAGAATCTCCTTTCAAAATAAAGAAACACGTATTTTTTGTTTTCGGAAAATCCTAATAGGAAGGGTGGAAAAGGGTGAAAAAGAGGTTGAATGCCTTTAATGAGGCTACTTATATTTCAGAACCAGAAGATATTACAGACCTGAAAATAGGTATTTGGGATCTACTTTAAAAGTAAAGAAACAGGTATTTTTTCGTTTTTGGAAAATCCAAATAATGGGGGGTGAAAAGGGGGGTGAATTTCTAAAATGAGTGTGTCTACATCTTAAAACTTTAAACGTTTACGGATGTAAAAATTGGTGTTTAGAATCTCCCTTAAAAATAAAGGAACACGTATTTCTTTGTTTTCCCTAAATCTCAATAGGAGGAGTGTAAAAGGGTGAATAATGGGTTGAATGCCTTTAATGAGGATACATATATCTCAGAAACTGAAGATATTACAGAACTGAAAATTTATAAATGGGATCTCCTTTAAAAATAAAGGAACACGTATATTTTTGCTTTTGGAAAATTCAACTAATGGCGGTTAAACAGGAGTGGCAAATTGGGGTGAATTTTTTGAAAGACTATATCTACAGAATATATGAGAAGCGTAAAATGTTACAGACGTAAAAAGTGGGTATTTGGAATCTCCTGTAAGTGTAAAGAAACATAGGTGATTTGTCTTTGGAAACTCCACTTAAGGGGAACAAAAAAGGGGTGAAATTTTAAAATGAGAATTTCTACAGTATATCTCAAAAAACTTAACATGTTACAGAAGTGAAAAATGGCAGTTTTTTAATTCTATTAAAAATAAAGAAACGTGTATTTTAGTTTTCGGAAATACCACTTGGGTAGTGGGGTGGGGGGGGTGGGGTAAAAGTGACTGAAAATGGTGTTGAATTCTTTTAATTAGGCTACTGATATCTCAAAAAATGAAGATGTTACACACGTGAAATTTGATTTTTGGAATCTGCTTTAAATGTAAACAAACACGTATTCTCGGAAAATCCAATGAAGGGGGTTTGGGGGTTAAAGGATTGAAAAAAATTAATTGACTTAATTGTATGAGAATACACACATCTAATAAAAACTAAAGTTGTTACAGACGTGAAAATTGGTATTTTGATCTCTTTTAAAAACAAAGAAAATCGCGTTTGGGGGGGGGGGGGAAACAATCTCGGGGGGGGGAGTGAAAAGGAGCTGAATTCCTTTCATGAGGACACATAAAGGACACATAAATCAAAAACTAAAGAGGTTAGAGTGGTGATAATTGGTATTTAGAAGATCCTTTACTATTAAAGGAACAAGTATTTTTTGCCTTCATATCACTTTGTGAGGGGGGGGGGGGGGGGAGTGTGAAAGGAAGTTAAAAAAGTGAATTATTTTTAAGGGGATACTTATATCTCAAAACTGAAGGTAATAAACGTGAACATTTATATTTGGAATCTCCTTTAAACATAAAGAAACACACCTTCTTTTAATTTTTTGGGGGGTGGGGGTAAATAAACTTAACGGCGGTGGGGTGTAAAAGGCGGTGAGACCAATTGATTTTACTGTTCATAATGTACTTATAAGGAGCCTCCGTTGCTCAGGCGGCAGAGCTGGGTTCCGTGTTTCAAATCGCGGTCACTCCATGTGACATTTGTGCTGGACAAAATGGCGGCGGGACAGGTTTTTCTCCGGATACTCCGGCTTTCCCTGTCATCATTCATTCCAGCAACACTGTCCAATATTTCATTTCATTTGTCACTCATCGATCATTGCCCCAGATAGAAGCTTCGGCAGCCGGCACAATTCATATTGTCGCCGCTAGATGGGGCTTTATTCATTCCATCCCTGATCCTGTCGAATGATAGGAAACAGGCTGTTGACTTTCGATGTACTTATTCTGATCATAAACCGATCATTTTTAATCTTTCCTGGGTTCTTTTTCAACAGCCATCTTTTCCTTCGGAGAACGTTCTTAGATTAGAGTAGATTCTCCTGGCATATAAATAAAAATTTAAACACATTTGAAATAAACGATAGGAATGATATTGACCGTCAAATTTTTCACCTCTATAATAAGGTCACTAATACACGGAGGTATGTCATTCGTATCGCCAGAAATCCCGCACACTTGCCTACGCGTGACAATGGTGCTGGGCACATTGTCAACAATGACAATGGCAGCAGATGTAATTTACCGCCAAGTAGCGGTCTTGCATATTGCTGTGGGGTCCAGAACATATAATAATAATAATAATAATAATAATAATAATAATAATAATAATAATAATAATAATAATAATAATAATAATAATAATAATAATAATAATAAAATGTTCTGGACCGTCGTCACATGTGCGGACCACGCTGGAAGCGGGTCCTGGACGGCTAATGACTAAGAATGCAGTCTGGCCGCGGGTTCAGTAGGCTACCGCCAAGGCACCCAAGACGACACCACGACAGATCCCCTGAAGGATTTGATCCATCTTAAAAATGGTTATAGGGAAAGATGGCAAAGATTTAGGGACCCAACCAACTGGGTGGAATACCTGGACCTAGCCCGGGAAGTACGAAATCGTTTGCTGGAAAGAAAGATTGAAAAATGGGAGGAAACTTGCCGTAATCTATTAGAAAACGAGTCAGATCGCGAATTTTGGCGGATTCTCGCAGAAAACGGGTCAGATCGCGAATTTCAGCGAATTATATATCTAAAACAATAAGCATTCAATTATTAATTTCAGTATAATACCGTAGCGAAGCACGGGTATCTTGCTAGTCTATATATATAAAGTAGCTTGTCCTGACTGACTGACTGACTGACTGACTGATTCATCATCGCCGAGCCAAAACTACTGGACATAAAGAAATGAAATTTTGGAGATATATTCATATTAAGATGTAGGTGCTCGCTAAGAGAGGATTTTTGGATATTCCGTCGCTAAGGGGGTGAAAAGGGGGGTGAAATTTTAAAAAGAGTGTGTCTATATCTCAAAACTTTAAACGTTTACAGATGTGAAAATTGGTATTTAGAATCTTCTTTAAAAATAAGGAAACACGTATTTTTTTGTTTTGAGACAATCCCAATAGGAGGGGCACAAAAGGGTGAAAAAGGGGTTGAATGCCTTTAATCGGGATACCGGTACTTATATCTCAGAAACTGAAGATATTACAGACATGAAAATTGGTACTTTTGATCTCTTTTAAAAATAAAGAAACACGTATTTTTTTGATTGGGGGAAATCCAATTAATGGGAGGGTGAAAAGGGGGTGAATTTTTAAAATGGGTGCATCTATATCTCAAAACTCTTAAAGTTTACAGATGTAAAAATTGGTACTTAGAATCTTCATTAAAAACAAAGAAACACGTATTTTTTTGTTTTCGGAAAATCCCAATAGGAGGGGTGAAAAGGGGTGAAAACGTGGTTGAATGACTTTCATGAGGATACTTATATCTCAGAAACTGAAGATATTACAGACCTGAAAATTGGTGTTTAGGATCTCCTTTGAAAATAAAGAAATACATATTTTTTGATTTTGGAAAATCCAATTAATGGGGGGTGTGAAAAGGGGGTGAATTTTTAAAATGAGTCTATCTATATCTCAAAACTTTTAAAGCTTAAAGATGTAAAAATTGGCATTTAGAATCTCCTTTAAAAATAAAGAAACACGTATTTTTTTGTTTTCGGAAAATCCCAATTGGAAGGGTGGAAAAGGGTGAAAAAGCGGTTGAATGCCTTTAATGAGGCTACTTATATTTCAGAACCTGAAGATATTACAGACCTGAAAATTGGTATTTAGGATTTACTTTAAAAATAAAGAAACAGGTATTTTTTTGATTTTGGAAAATCCAAATAATGGAGGGTGAAAAGGGGGTTGAATTTTTAAAATGAGTGTGTCTACATCTTAAAACTTTAAAAGTTTACAGATGTAAAAAAATGGTATTTAGAATCTTCTTTAAAAATACAAGAACACGTATTTTTTGCTTTCTTTAAATCCCAATAGGAGGGGTGTAAATGGGTGAATAATGGGATGAATGCCTTTAATGAGGATACATATATCTCAGAAACTGAAAATATTACGGAACTGAAAATTTGTATATGGGAGCTCCTTTAAAAATAAGGAAACACGTATTTTTTTGTTTTTGGAAAATCCACTTAATGGGGGTTAAACAGGAGTGACAAACTGGGGTGAATTTTTTGAAAGACCATATCTACAGAATATCTGAGAAACGTAAAATGTTATAGACGTAAAAAGTGGGTATTTGGAATCTCCTGTAAATGTAAAGAAAGATAGGTGATTTGTTTTCGGAAACTCCACGTAAGGGGAAATAAAAAGGGGTGAAATTTTAAAAAGCGAATTTCTACAGTATATCTCAAAAACTTAACATGTTACAGAAGTGAAAAATGGTATTTTTATCTCTATTAAAAATAAAGAAACGTGTATTTTCAGCTTTCGGAAATACCACTTGGGTGGAAGGGGGGGGGATAAAAGTGACTGAAAATGGTGTTGAATTCTTTTAATTAGGCTACTGATATCTCAAAAATGAAGATATTACAGACGTGAAATCTGCTTTGGAATCTGCTTTAAAAGTAAAGAAACACGTATTCTCGGAAAATCCAATGAAGGGGGGGTGGGTGAAAGAATTGAAAAATTAATTGAATTAATTGTATGAGAATACATACATCTAATAGAAACTAAAGTTGTTACGGACGTGAAAATTGGTATTTGAATCTCCTTAAACAAAGAAAAACGCGTTTGGGGGGCGGGAGTGAAAAGGAGTTGAATTCCTTTCATGAAGACACATAAATCAAAAACTGAAGAAGTTAGAGTCGTGATAATTACTATTTAGAAGATCCTTTACTATTAAGGAAACAAGTATATGTTGCCGGAAAATTCACTTACGGGTTTGGGGGGAGGGGAGTGTGAAAGGAAGTGAAAATAAGGTGAATTATTTTTATGGGGATACTTATATCTCAAAACTGAGTGTAACAGATGTGAACATTGGTGTTTGGAATATCTTTTAAACATAAAGAAACACGTCTTCTATTTTTGTTTGGGGGGGGGGGGTGTAAATAAACTTAACGGCGGTGGGGTGTAAATGGAGGTGAGATCAATTGATTTTACTGTTCATAATGTACTTAAGGAGCCTCCGTTGCTCAGGCGGCAGCGCGCCGGCCTCTCTCAGCTGGGTTCCGTGGTTCAAATCCCGGTCACTCCATGTGACATTCGTGCTGGACAAAACGGAGGCGGGACAGGTTTTTCTCCGGATACTTCGATTTTCTCTCTCATCATTCATTCCAGCAACACTGTCCAATATTTCATTTCATTTGTCATTCAACGATCATTGCCCCAGAGGTGTGCTTCGGCAGCCGGCACAATTCCTATTGTCGCTGCTAGATAGGGCTTTATTCATTCCATTCCTGACCCTGTCGAATGACTGGAAACAGGCTATATAGTTTCGATGTACTTATTCTGATCATAAACCGATCATTTTTAATCTTTCCTGGGCTGGTTTTCAACAGCCATCTTTTCCTTCGGAGAACGTTCTTAGATTACAGTAGATCCTCCTGGCATGTAAATAAAAATTTAAACACATTTGAAATAAACGATAGGAATGAGATGGACCGTCAAATTGTTCACCTCTATAATAAGGTCAACGATGCACGGAAGTATGTCATTGGTATCGCCAGAAATCCCGCACACTTGCCTACGCGCGACGATGGTGCTGGTCACATTGTAACAATGACACTGGCAGCAGATGTAATTTACCGCCAAGTAGCGATCTTGCAGCTTGCTGTGGGGTTCAGAACATCTTTTAATAATAATAATAATAATAATAATAATAATAATAATAATAATAATAATAATAATAATGTTCTGGACCGTTGTCAAATGTGCGGACCCCCTGGAAAATGGTCCTGGACGGGTTATGACTAAGAATGCAGTCCGGCCGCGGGTTCAGTACCGCCAAGGCACCTAAGATGACACCACGCCGGATCTCCTGAAGGATTTGATCCATATTAAAAACGCTTATAGGAAAAGATGGCAAAGATTTAGGGACCCAAATGACGGGGTGGAATATCTGGACCTAGCCCGGGAAGTACGAAATCGATTGCTGGAAAGAAAGATTGAAAAATGTGAGGAAACATACCGTAACCTATTAGAAAACGAGTCAGATCACGAATTTTGGCGGATTCTCGCAGAAAACGAGTCAGATCGCGAATTTCGGCGGATTATATATCTAAAACAATTAGCATTCAATTATAAATTTCAGTATAATACCGTAGCGAAGCACGGGTATCTTGCTAGTATATATATAAAGTAGCTTGTCCTGACTGACTGACTGACTGACTGACTGATTCATCATCGCCGAGCCAATACTACTGGACATAATGAAATGAAATTTTGGGGATATATTCATATTAAGATGTAGGTGCTCGCTAAGAGAGGATTTTTGGATATTCCTTCGCTAAGGGGGTGAAAAGGGGGGTAAAATTTTAAAATGAGTGTATCTATATCTCAAAACTTTAAAAGTTTACACATGTAAAAATTGGTATTTAGAATCTTCTTTAAAAACAAGGAAACACGTATTTTTTTGTTTTCAGAAAATCCCAATAGGAGGGGTGAAAAAGGGTGAAAATGGGGGAAAAATGGGTTGAATGCCTTTAATCAGGATACCGGTACTTATATCTCAGAAACTGAAGGTATTACAGACCTGAAAATTGGTACTTTTGATCTCTTTTAAAAATAAAGAAACATGTATTTTTTTGTTCTTGGAAAATCCAATTAATGGGAGGGTTAAAAGGGGGTGAATTTTTAAAATGAGTGAATCTATATCTCCAAACTTTTACAGTTTGCAGATGTAAAAATTGGTATTTAGAATATTCATTAAAAATAAAGAAACACGTATTTTTTGTTTTCGGAAAATCGCAATAGGAGGAGTGTAAAGGGGTGAAAAAGGGGTTGAATACCTTTAATGAGGCTACTTATATCTCAGGAACTGAAGATATTACAGAGCTGAAAATTGGTGTTTGAGATCTCCTTTAAAAATAAAGAAACACGTATTTTTTTGTATCTGGAAAATCCAATTAAGGGGGGGTGAAAAGGGGGTAATATTTTAAAATGAGTGTATCGATATCTCAAAACTATTAAAGGTTATAGATGTGAAAATTGGTATATAGAATCTCCTTTAAAAATAAAAATAAAGAAACACGTATATCGTATATTTTATTTTCGGAAAATCCTAATAGGAAAGGTGGAAAAGTTTGAAAAAGGGGTCCAATGCCTTTCATGAGTCTACTTATATTTCAGAACCTGAAGATATTACAGGCCTGAAAATTGGTGTATGGGATCTCCTTTAAAAATAAAGAAACGCGTATTTTTTGTTTTTGGAAAATCCAATTAATGGGGGGTTTAAAAGGGGGTGAATTTTTAAAATGTGTGTCTGTATCTCAAAACATTTACAGTTTATAGATGTAAAAATTGGTATTTAGAATCTCCTTTAAAAATAAAGAAACACGTATTCTTTTGTTTGCGGAAAATCCCAATAGGAAGTGTGTAAAAGGGTGAATAATGGGTTGAATGCCTTTAATTATTCTACTTATATTTCAGAACCTGAGGATATTACAGACCTGAAAATTGGTATTTGGGATCTACTTTAAAAACAAAGAAACACGTATTTTTTAGTTTTTGGAAAATCCAACTAATGGCGGTTAAACAGGAGTGACAAACTGGGGTGAATTTTTTGAAAGACTATATCTACAGAATATCTTGCAACGTAAAATGTTATAGACGTAAAAAGTGGGTGTTTAGAATCTCCTGTAAATGTAAAGAAACATAGGTGATTTGTTTTTGGAAACTCCACTTAAGGGGAACACAAAAGGGGTGAAATTCTAAAATGAGAATTTTTACAGTATATCTAAAAATACTTCACATGTTACAGAAGTGAAAAATGGTATTTTTTATCTCTATTAAACATAAAGAAACGTGTATTTTTAGTTTTCGGAAATACCACTTTGGGGGGGGGGAGTAAAAGTGACTGAAAGTGGTGTTGGTTTCTTTTAATTAGGCTACTGATATCTCAAAAATGAAGATGTTACAGACGTGAAATTTGATATTTGCAATCTGCTTTAAAGTAAAGAAACACATATTCTCGGAAAATCCAATGAAGGGGGGATGGGGGTGAGAGAATTGAAAAATTGACTTAATTGTATGAGAATACATACATCTAATAAAAACTAAAGTTGCTACAGACGTGAAAATTCGTATTTGGATCCCCTTTAAAAACAAAGAAAAACGCGTTTTTTTTTTTGGGGGGGGGGAAACATCTTGGAGGGCTGGAGTGTAAAGGAGTTGAATTCCTTTCATGAGGACACATAAATCAAAAACTGAAGAAGTTAGAGTCGTGATAATTGGTATTTAGAAGATCCTTTACTATTAAAGAAACAAGTATTTTTGCGGGAAAATTCACTTGGGGGGGGGGGAGTAGTGTGAAATGAAGTGAATAAAGTAAATTATTTTGTTGGGGATACTTATTTCTCAAAACTGAAGGTAATAGACGTGAACATTGGTGTTTGAAATCTCCTTTAAACATAAAGAAACAAGCCTTCTTTTAATTTTTTGAAGGGGGGGGGGGGTGGCGGTGTATAAACGTAACGGCGGTGGGGTGTAGAAGGAGGTGAGACCAAATGATTATTTTTTTTTGCTAGGGGCTTTACGTCGCACCGACACAGATAGGTCTTATGGCGACGATGGGATAGGAAAGCCCTAGGAGTTGGAAGGAAGCGGCCGTGGCCTTAATTAAGGTACAGCCCCAGCATTTGCCTGGAGCGAAAATGGGAAACCACGGAAAACCATTTTCAGGGCTGCCGATAGTGGGATTCGAACCTACTATCTCCCGGATGCAAGCTCACAGCCGCGCGCCTCAACGCGCACGGCCAACTCGCCCGGTCCAATTGATTTTACTGTTCTTAATGTACTTATAAGGATCCTCCGTTGCTCAGGCGGCAGCGCGCCGGCCTCTCACTGCTGGGTTCCGTGGTTCAAATCCCGGTCACTCCATGTGATATTCGTGCTGGACAAAACGGAGGCGGGACAGGTTTTTCTCCGGATACTCCGGTTTTCCCTGTCATCAGCCGCTCCAGCAACACATAATATTAATACTACTACTACTAATAATAATAATAATAATGTTCCGGACCGTCGTCAAATGTGCGGACCGCGCTGGAAACGGCTCCTGGACGGGTAATGACTAAGAATGCAGTCCGGCCGCGGGTTCAGTGCCGCCAAGGCACCCAATATGACACCATGCCGGATCTCCTGAAGGATTTTATCCATATTAAAAATGATTATAGGAAAAGATGGCATAGATTTACGGACCCAGCTGACCAGGAGGAATACCTGAGTCTAGCCCGGGAAGTACGAAATCGATTGCTGGAAAGGAAGATTGAAAAATGGGAGGAAACGTGCCGTAATCTAATAGAAAACGAGACAGATCGGGAATTTTGGTGGATTCTCGCAGAAAACGAGTCAGATCGCGAATTTCGGCGGATTATATATCTAAAACAATAAGCATTCAATTATAAATTTCAGTATAATACCGTAGCGAAGCACGGGTATCTTGCTAGTTATATATATATGTCGCACCGACACAGATAGGTCTTACTGCGACGATGGGATAGGAAAGGGCTAGGAGTGGGAAGGAAGCAACCGTGGCTTTAATTAAGGTACAGCACCGGCATTTGCCTGGTGTGAAATAGGAAACCACGGACAACCATCTTCAGGCTTGCCGACAGTAGTGTTTGAACCCACTAGAGAAAGATTACACTGTAATCAGACACTACAGTTGGATGTAAATTGACGAGCTTATTTTTTTTTTCTGTTTTTCTAAAGTAATTTTCTCTTATTTCTGTTGATAATTATTTGCCTCGGGTGGCGATTCAGACGTTTGCCGTCCGTGACGTATAACTAGTTGTTAGATGATTCCCTACCAGCTTTGCCTGTCTGGAAGTGACCCTTAGCACAGACGCAAAACGATTCCACGTTCTTAGAAGTAGCCGGTGAAAAGCATCAAATTGTAATACTAATGGAGGTAAATATCATCAATTAACGGCTATTACCTTTCTTCAGCTTCGAAGGGTTCTTTGATTTGTAGTGAACAGAACCTCCCAGATCGGAAAAGTTCATTTGTCAACCGGTCACAAGATAAAAGGAAAGAACCGAAACTCTCTAAAAATCCTCCTCGCCGCGCATAGGCTGCTTGAAATTCTGTATTCACATTGATTCACGATGTTGGTTCATTGATGCCTGTAGATTTTTAAGCCGTGATAAATCGTACCCACTTCACATCTGCGCCTGCCATCCGAGAACAAGTAATGGACTCCCTGCAACATTCTGTGTCATCCCGCACTATTTTTCTATTGGTTAGATGACTCCCTACCAGTTTTGCCTGTCTGGAAGTGACCATTGGTCGGAGACTAATTGCAGCCGGACTAGGGATTCACCGTGCCATGCCTATACCTCTAATAACTAAAGTTGAGTTCCGACAGCTAAGGCTGGAGGGAGGAGCACTGCACGTGCCATTTCACGATGTTGCCACATTCCAGCATTCCTTTCTCTTACCCCTCGCTTTCGGCTCACTTATTCCCTTGTTCATTCGTTCCGCTGTGATCTGTTGTAGACTACCTGGCCAGGCTGTGACTGACTTGGTCTCTTGTTCCGTTATCTGAACTGCTTGCGACAAGATCTAACTCAGAAGTGAGAGGTTTGGCAACTCCAAGCAAGACGAGTTGGCCAGAAGATTTATCTCCATGGCAACCGCAGTCGCCCCACCCTCGTTTCCATGGCAACCATATCCCCCACGCCCCTTTATCCCGCCACGGCAAGCAGTAAACGGACCTCCCTCTAAGAACTGTCAGAAAACAACATTAGATATTAGAGGTATAGGCTGCCGTTAACACCACAATATAAACGCTGCGTTTGGAGTGGTCCCATCACCGGGAAGCATGGACTGCTGATGAATGGCGTCGCATTGTGTTCAGCGATGAATCTTGATTCTGCTTTACCCCGTATGACCATCGTCTGACAGTATAGCGGTGAACTGGAGAGATGTTAGGAGAGGCACAGCGGTGTTACTCCTAGCGCCGAGGTGTAGGGAGCCATCGGATATGACTTGTAGTGGTTGGGGGGAACTCTGACGGCACAACGGTACGTCACGGATATAATGCATCCTTACATGTTACCTTTCATGCGACAGTATCCTGGTGCCATTTTTCAACAGTACAATGCTCGGCCATGCATGCCATATGTCTCTATGAACTATCTGCATGGTGTTGAGGTACTCCCGTGGCCATCAAGTTCCCCAGATTTGTCTCCAATTAGAACATGTGTGGAGCAACTCGGACGTCAAATCCGTCCCAGTGCCAGTGTCCAGAATATCAAGGATCAGTTACAACAGTTGTGGGCCAGCTTACCTCAGAGAGGATACAATGGCTTTATGACACCCTTCCCAACCACATCAGTGCATACACAAAAATAACCGTTTGTCACACCTCTGCTACTGACTACTGCTCGGCTAGCGGCGGACGGCTGTGGCACATAGATCCACTAGCACAGCAGGCCTGTCTGAACATAGGACTAGCGCATTCTGTTAGGGACTGTATCAACTCCAAGGAACAACTGAGGAACATAAATCCCTTAGCCTGATTGGTTCAGACGGTTAAGGCGCTGGCCTTCTGACCCCAAATTGGCAGGTTCGATCCTGGCTCAGTCCGGTGGTATTTGAAGGTGCTCAAATACGTCAGCCTCGTGTCGGTAGATTTACTGGCACGTAAAAGAACTCCTGCGGGACTAAATTCCGGCACCTCGGCGTCTCCGAAAACCGTAAAAGAGTAGTTAGTGGGACGTAAAACAAATAATATTTTTATTATTAAATCCCTTAGCACAGCACTGGCGCGAAGATATAGATTGGTTAGCAGTGAAAAAACCCGAAAGTTAAAAAATGGCATTTAGATCCTTTAGCATTTCCACTCGTCAAGTATTTTTAACGGTTTACATTTTTAAAAATTCGTCCTGGCATTTATTTATTTATTTATTTATTTATTTATTTATTTATTTATTTATTTATTTATTTATTTATTTATTTATTTATTTATTTATTTATTTATTTATTTATTTATTGTATTTTCATCCTTAGTAAGTATGCTAGCTACATTGTAGACCTACATAGACTCTAAGAAGTATGGAAGTTTAATCTCGTAATGATGTTTACAGAATTTCTTTAACGCGTTGGTGAGTTATGGTGAGTTACTATATAATGATAATAATAAAAATAAAATGTCCCTTCAATGGTTATGCCGTATACATCATGGGACATCGGAATGTCGAAATTTTGTACCGTAGTTCTTTAACGTGTTAGGAACCAACGGCAGGGATTTATCGCATCTGAACAACTCCACAGGCCACCGAACTCAGTCTAAATGATATCGATTTTTCACTGTTAGTATACTGGTATCCCCAACCCCGTATCAGGAAACGGGACTGAGGGGTAGACATACACATGAACACACTGTCTTTGAACCTGTGAGGATACAGGCGTTCGTGTTTTAGCCTTCAGTGTGTTGTTATACCTAATAGTTGGGATGAGTGACTCAGACGCTTAGAAGTGCTTCTGAACCCTAGTTGGCGGGTTCGATCTGGGCTCAATCCGTTGGTATTTGAAGGTGCTGAAAAACGCCAGCTGCCGGTCGGTAGGTTTGCCAGCACATAAGACAACTCTTGTGGGACAAAATTCGGGCACCTCGGCGTCTCCGAAAACCGTAAAAGTAGTTATTGGTACGTAAAATAATAATAATTTATAATAATAATAATAATAAATTATTACAATATTATTATAATATTATATCATTATAATATATAATATTATTATAATAATAAATTATAATTATAATTATTATTATTATTATTATTATTATTATTATTATTATTATTATTATTATTATTATTATTATTACGTTGGTGAGTAGCCAACGGCAATGCCACTCTGCTATTACGCCCTACATGCTCTTCAAAACTGACCTCTTCAATGGACACATTATCCTGTATTGATCTTTGCTTTACCGGTAGTATTGTTACGTGCGAAAGTAACATGTATAGGAAATGGAATGATTGAGGTTGGTGTTGGACTGTAATAAAAGCAGCATTTCTAACTTGACCTCTCGGTGTCTGACAAACGAAGCAATCGTTAAACCGTGTACCGGCGTTCCATAGTGCAACCGAAGTATCACGCATGCCTATGTACTAATATTACGTTATTGCAGGGCTGGTGGAAAGGCGGAGAACGACCAATATAGACACGGACTTGTGTTTATACTACAGCCATGTTTTCATTATACCTTATTTTTGTATTCTGGAATAGAATAACCTGGTGTCTTCCGCTGAGTGGCCATTTCGCTGAGAGCCACATCTTCATTTGATAAGGTCAGACGAAGCTGAGCCGCACATTTTTCTGCCGTATAAATTTAGCATAAATGTAATAATATTTCTCCGTATAGAAGTAGTAATAAGAACTCGACATACAAATAAGCAATTTATACGATAGTAAATATGGAAAAGTAGTTTATTAAAGTTGATTAAAATTGATTTGATTAAATTACTTTTTTATTTTATTAACTGTGTCTGAACCTTATTTCCGCTTAGGTGCTCTATAATCGTATGACATGTTTTATTAGCGCTAATTGTGGTGTTTTATGATCTCCACCTGGTGATAAATTGCCGTACATCATCAGATGCTGTAATACTAGGTAGGCTACTATACAAAATCTTCTTCGTTTTTTTTTTCATTTAACGGGATAACCTTTAGCGTGAAACCACGGATTATTTCAACCGAAAAGCCTACTCCAGCACTCACAAGGATTCGATCCACGGACGGTCGCGAGGAATAAAAGTGACGTTATGGAAGCTACTGAGTTATGAGTTTACTTGTTAAAACCATTCATGCCGCAATCAGCGGCCATGGATGTTGTGAAAGGTAATACTCGTAGCGTCAGTTGTGCTGCAACAGTACTTCTGGCTCAGTGATGAATGCAATGGCTCCTTGTCTTGCCTAGTATGCCTAATTATAATGCTGCCCTGGGTTTTTGTTGGTTTACTTATAATCATCATAACCTACGGTGGTACTTCTTGAGGATCCAACAAGCCCTCGGACTGATGATTTAGCAACAATAATCATGGGACTAATACATGCCAGTTTTGAAAAAAAAAGTATGAATGCGAAGAGGTTCATTGTTAGTGCCAGCCAGGATTACGCGCCCACTCTTATTCAGAGGAACCCGGAACATTGGGGTGGGCCTGTCACCAATGATCGCACATGGTTTGCCAAATCAAATTTCGTGACAGGAGGTGAAAAGACCCGCGGACGCCATGAACCCGCGCGATTAATATAGCACGTGGCCTGTTTGGCCTAATCCCATCAGCAAAATTGCTTCGTCCTTTTTTAAAAATATTTTTGTTTTTAACTTTTTTGCAACTTCTTTTTAGAATATGCTTAATCTGTTTGTACTGTAGTGACTGTGCATCATTCAGTCTAACTTGAAATGTAGGACATGGTATTCAAAAGCTTTGGTATATCCTTGCGTTCCTCGTACTTTTCCGTGGTTTTGCCTGTCCCTTTATCTTGGTCTAAGTGTTATTTCTTCCTCTTTACACCTTCCAGATTAAGTTCCATTCTTGAACATTTTGGTTTGCATTCTTTGCCTCTGCTTTTAGGCACTCCACAACATTTTAAACTCTTGAATGAGGTTTACCCAGTAGTTTGTTGGTTTTATGGTGCAATCCTTCAATGGCGTTATCGTGCTCTGCTTGCGTCTGTAGCAATTTCATATTTCGATTGGAAATTATGAGTTTTCCAGTCATTCATTGATAAAACAATCAAGAAACTCGGTGAGTTTTGTGTCGTCCGGTGTCACACTATCTATGGTCGGCTCCATGGCTAAATGGTTAGCGTTCTGGCCTTTCGTGCAGGGGTTTCCAAGTTCGATTCCCGGCCGGGTCGGGGATTTTAACATTCATTGGTTAATTAAGATGGCTCGGGGGCTGGGTGTGTGTGCCATCTTCATCATTAGAATTCATCATAGGTAGGGTCTCATCCTCGTAGACTCGCAGGTTGCCTACACGGTGTCAGCTCGAAAGACCTGCACCAGGCCTCTTCGGAGGCCACACGTCGTTATTACGCTATGTACGAACAACCATCCTTCTTCCACTTCTGATTTCGGAAATGCCAATGCGGCGCACATACTAATTTCGTCTCTCATTTATTTTACTTGTTTGTACAAAGTAGAGCCCACTCAGACCAACTTCCTGAACTTCTCTCCGAAATGTTCGCGCAAAATAAAATAAAAACTCTGAATCTTGATGTTTGGGAAAACTTCCGTCAAAGCAGAAATCACAGCTTTTTCGAAATCAACATTTACATTTTCTTATCTCCAAACCGGAACTTAATTTAAAATCACTTGCCAAAGTTTGACGTAAGTTTCTGGTTTTCTATTTGGCAGCAAAGCAAATATAATACGTGCAACGTTGGTCTCCTCATAAATGCTACCTTAATCAACATGAACGGTACCTAGTTGAGCAAATTGGTTAGGCCCTACTGCAACTTTTAAAGGTTCCGACCATGAGAAACGATTTTCCCTCTCTCAACATCTCTTTTGTTTCACAACTAGCAAACACCAGCATTTTCTCCGTGAGCCGTACATCTGACATTTCGTATTTCTTTGGTTCTCTCTGTTGCTCCTGCGATTTGTTGTGATACCTGAGCTAGCAGGATTTTTCGTGATTTAATGAAGGTAATCTGGTTATTTTAATCATAACCTTCATTCGTGATTCGAATTCCTCCTTGTAAATCTACAAAGAAAAGAAAAAGTTATATTTTCTCGAAGTTAATTAATAATGTGATAATTTTCTATTCAATTTTGAAATATGGCATATCCAATAATCATGCAAAATTTTCGAAGCAATATATGAAATAATATAGGAGATATTTATTAATTTCTTCAGTAGCAACAAATGTACATTTTCTACTATATGATCCCCCTTAACGGATGTTTTAAGTCTCTGTACTGCATAAACATGTACCGGTATCCGAAATTATGGTACTGCGTAAATTTGTCCTTCCTTATTTGAAACATTACCAAGACCTCCTCCGTGCCTGCGATATCCTTGCGAGCCCTTTTTCTTGCACTCGAGACAGCTTTCCTCATATCCAACCTCGCCTCGTCAGGAACGCACGTAAGTTATGTTCACCTACACATTCGACAAGTTCGTTGTTTTTAGTTTTACATTTTCCATAAGAGTTCTTGTTTGTATCTTCAGTACGATACCATGTCATTATTGATCTCTTGTTCTAACGTTTTCTCCTGTAAGAGTAGCCATCATATATCAAGCAAGGGTTTCCCTTCACAGTTTCCACAAATTCCATGGTCGTCCTTCTCATCACTTTACAAAACTCTAGTACCACTATCGACAAACTATGTCTAAACGATATGCTATCGCACTTAAATATCTCGAATTATAACACTGATTGAAAAAAAAATACTACAAGAAATCACTGTGATAACTTGTCCAGACGACGTCGAGGGAAAGTATAACCGACGCTCACTTCAATTTGAAGAGAATGAATCTTTGGATGGGGTAAGGAATGTGCTAGTTGAAAGTGGTCAGACCGGCACCCCGAGGAAGGTAAAACCAACTCTTCTGCATACCTTGTGAGACACCTTAACTACATCTTGACGTCGATTCCATATTGTATTTGTCGAACTTCTACCGCCGAAGATCAGGTATACAACTCTTGCGTTTTTATAAACCATGTCTCAGATAGAACCATATGGTGTTATTTTGTCAACAAACAAAAAAAGAGCCATATTTTTCAGGAGAGTAAGAAAACTATCGTATAAGGTGCTTATTCTTATATCCAGTTCATATTACTAATTCTGTACTAAGAAACACTATTACATGTGCTAAATTTATACAAGAAAAAAATGTGCCGCTCAGTGTAAAGTCTCTAGGTCTGTCAAACTCGTCTGATCCTTGTCAAGTGAAGATGCGGCGCTCAGTGGACACAATCGAATAACCTGTAAGTAGATTCACGATCTTGTAAAAATATGATCAGAAGGCGCAGATTCTGTAGTTTTGGTAGCATTGAAACAACATGAGTGTGACTTCCCATTCCAAAACCTTGCATGCGTTCACAGGGATTTGGAAAAGGCCGGTCTCGGTGAGAACCTAGTGGTGTATTTAATTGAGTTACTTATTGGTTTTCCTTACTGCTGAAACTAAGCTCGTACAATATCACGCAGAGTTTATCTGAATATTAAGATGATAGGAAAAAAGATTCTCTCAGTTCGTGCAATAATATTCTGTGATGCGTGGCACTTATCGCTTCATTTAAGTGGTCGCTGTTCGTTTCCCACCAATCTGCAGGTCACGTCCTGGACAGCGCAAAAGATTTTACGATGTCAAACGGAGAGTGGAGTGCCATTGAACTCGGAAGTTTATTTGACGAAGAAATATCAACGAAAAGCGTATCATAAATATCTGAGTGCAGACCTCGAGAGCATTCTGTTGACCGGAGGGCATTTGACTGGACAACATTTTTCAGAAAGCTAGTTCACTTTAAAAGATGTAACTAAGGAGAGATTAATAAGGTTAATTTGTTTCATCGTCGTCATCTCATATTTTTAGGGGTTCTGGCCTGCAATTACGGCCAGCTACCCATCTTGCTGCCGTGCGCTGATCCTAGTTACATTTTCACCGGATGTTATCCGAATTCGGACCTAGGCCCAACGGGTTCGTAATAAAGTGGTTGGATCTCTCTTCGAGTTCTGCTACCAGTAATAGCTAAATAAAAACCTATGTGCTGATTGAGAAATATCATTTACCGAGCTAGTGCCTGCCCGGTTTGGGTCACATAGCTGTCAGCTTTCATTCGCGAAATAGTGGATTCGAACCCCGCTGTCGGCAGCCCCTAACATTTTTACCGCGGTTGCCCATTTTCACACCATGCAAATGCTGGAGATGTACCATAATTACGGCCATGGTCGCTTCCTTCCCACTCCTAGCCCTTTCCTATTCCATCATCGCTGTAAGACGTATCTGTGACGATGCGACGGAAAAAAGTAGTTATAGTAGTTATTTTAATGACGATGATGATGATGATGATGATGATGATGCTTGTTGTTTAAAGGGGTCTAACATCTAAGGTCATCGGCCTTAGTTATTTTAATTGTAGGCTACTTATCATATATTCCAGTATTACCAATAGTTTGTCCCGGGTTCGATTCCCGTCCAGGTCGTGGATTTTGACTTCATCTAGTTATTTCTCGTATTTCTTGTACTTAATGGATTGATCGGTCTTTCTGTGTATTGTTCTCTTCTGGTTTCCCCGTGCGCTTTCTGGGAGGTGCAGCGAGAATGTTCCGTCTCCAGCCACATTGCAAATATAGTACCGTAAAACGGATATACTTTGCATATTCAAGGGGTTACTTTGAATCAGAAGTGAAAAGAGATTTAAACACCCCGCCCCTCCATCTGCTGGACAGAAAGCTAACTGAAGTTAAGTAGTTTTGGCATAGTCCTGTGGATGGAACTTCAAAGCATCCCTTGAACAACTTTCATAGATATTCCTGCCGATATGGTTACTTTGTTTTCATATGTGTTCATTCTTGTGACCATAAGCTATTGAAAAAGTAGTTGGAAAAATCCAGTCTGTAATTTTGCATCTGGTCACATTGTTCATCGAAATATACGGACTAGATATTAGGCCCCTTTAAACAACGAGCATCATCATCAAATATACGGAAATAGAGTATAAGCAGTGATGCAAAGTTACCAGTTCATATGGGTTACTTTTCATCAGTATTTACAGTAGATCGCAATAAAACTTGTAATAGAATTGTTAGGTCATTAAATTTTACACACATGCGTTCCTACTAACCCACATACCACCCTTAAATAGTTTTGAGCCGTGCTGAGTGGATCAGACGGTTGAGACGCTGGCCTTCTGACCCCACCTTGGCAGGCTCGATCATGGCTCTGTCCGGTGGTATATGAAGGTGCTCAGATACGTCAGCCTTGTGTTAGTACTGTAGATTCACTGGCACGTAAAATAACTCATGCAGGACTAAATTCCGGCATATCGGCGTCTCCTAAAATCGTTAAAGTACTTCGTGGGACGTAAAGCCAATACATTAATTATTATTAAATACTTGTGTGTACTTTCCGGTGTTGTAACGTTCCTTAAACAGCGTTTCTTCTTACGAACTATAGAAAATGTTGCAAAGTATACCCGTTTACGGTATTTTCCTGCTGGCTAGCACTGTTGAGCTGTTGCTGTTTAGTTGTCAGTGTTAAGTAATTCATTGTGTTTGGCTGTGTGATCTGCTGGACTTTCTCTGGAGTCGAACCAAAGAAGAGTCATCGTATGTTGTGGGGATCAGCAGCCATACGTTCAAACCTATCCGGACTACCTACTGTGAAGAGGACAAAGACTTGTAAATCGGCAGCAGTTAGTGAGTGTGGTCATTCGTGTTTGAATAGAATTATGTGTGTGTGCGTGCATTTATTGGGTCATCCTGAAATAAACTAGAGCGATGAAACAAGCGGTGTATTATTTGTAACAATACAGAAGTCTTCACAGTCTGAGCGCTGCCCTATTTTGTAATAAAGAAACAAATAAATTCATTAATTTTTTGCTACTTGTTTAACATCGCATTAACACATCGAAGATTTTCGGCGACGGAAGGATGGGAAATGTCTAGGATTGGGAAGGTAGAAGCCGTGGCCTTAATTAAGGCACAGTCCCAACATTTAATCAATTAATTAATCAAATTCATCGAGGGCGTAGTTAATACATTGGCTTAACAGCTGGTTTGCCAGCCAGACAGCAAAGTTTCGAATCTCGGATCTTAGGTTGGAATCAATAGTATTTCATGGTGTAAATATGAAAGATGTATTCCTATGCCAACAGATATCAGAGGCGTGCGATGTCATGAGTTCCAAAATACGAACAACGTGAAGTCAGGAGGAACATCCGGCCATAAACTCTCGGCCAAAAGACATAATGAGCTCCATCGTTCACAGAAACAACTGAATGTTTTTTTCAATTAATTACACAAGAACCTCGTTTATCCGGATTAAGTGGGCCCGGAACTGATCTGGATTATCGATAATCCGGAAAGAACCAAAAAACAATACAGTACATGTTATATAATCTATTGACATAAGTTGTAGAGTAATATTTTTTTTCAGTTGTACAAAAAATATCAGAACACTTTTCGTACATTTATGACTGTTTTATGCACTAATATAATGTGAGTTTTTCTATTTTACATTTGTATAGTGTTTGCGCGCAGCACGATCACGAAGACGTTCTACTAACAACAGTTCTGCCTGTGTACTTTCAGTCAACGATTCTAAATCGGCCATCAGTTTGTCCAGCTGCATTGTTGCCTCTCCATGAGTCGTTTCTTCTGATGGAGCGCTGGTTTCATATTCGAACTCACCATCAGTGAATTAATAGTGCGTTGCATTCAGAAGAGCGTGGGTTCGAATCCTACCTCCGCCGTCCTGGGAATGGTTTTCCACGGTTTCCCATTCTCAATTCCAGGCGAATGCCGAGACGGTACCTTTGATAGACCGTGGCCGAATTACTTGCAATTCCTGTCCTCAACATTCCTTGGCGGAAAAGTCATTCAAGAAGAGTCGACGCCGTAAAAGAAGTACTGGACAAATAAAAAATTTGTTTTATTATTTTCGATCCAGATAAACCGGTGATCCGGATTAATGAGGGCCGGATAAACGAGGTTCTTGTGTAATGTCCCTCAGTTATGTATTTACACGTAATCCACGCTAGGTTGTGTTTTGTGGGTTCCTCCCCATCTGGCGAGAATGGTGCTTGGCGTGATTGACAGAGGGGCATTGTAATGCGTAGTCTTTATGTAGAAAGTTCATACAGGAAACTGTTACAAGTATTTAGAGCGTAGATATTTATCCATGTTATACCGAACGGAGTGGCTCCGCGTGTTAACGGGCTACGGCTATGGAGCCAAGCTCTGCATTCGAAAGACGAGTGAGTTCGAGCACCGCCGTCGGCGTCGGCTGTCCTGAGAATAGTTTTCTCTGGTTTCTCATGTTCACTTCCAGGCAAATGCCTTGACTCTTCCTGTGCATAGGTCACATCCGATTCATTTAACCATTTATTCACCATCATTCACTTCATCTTCATTAGCTCCTCAACTGAGGTTGGTGTCATGAAGGGCATCGGGCCGTAAAAACCTGCCATATAATTCCATCTCACCTCACCCATGACCCCGTATCAGGAAACGGGACTAAGGCGCAGACATACATTTATCAAGAATATACACCAGGTAGTGGCGTTTTCTTCTAAATTTGTAGTCATTTGCACTTTTCCGTAAGCGGGGTTTACATTTTAATAATATTCGCTTTACGTCTCACTAACTACTTTTACGGTTTTCGGAGACGCCGAGATGCCGGAACTTAGTCCCGCCGGAGTTCTTTTTTTTTCCCTACATACTGGGATGATGAAGTAGAATATTAAACGCTTGCAAAGTTTACTATAAATATAGGTCAGTTTATATTACATGCTTATAAATCGGACATTTATTCAGAACACGGTTGTATTTTAGTTTTAGAGTCACTCCCAATCTAAACAAAGATTATATACTAGTTAAATATGCATTTCATCTAATTGGCAAAGTCTGTTGAGTGAATCCACGATATAAAGCTCATTCGTTAGTCTCCCGGAGCCGGTGAGGGAAAGTGTGAGCAGATCTTAATACGGTAAGCCTCGTGAGTTTATAAAATGCAACTAACTACGTGCTGAAAACGAATTTCATTTTATTCGAGAGGACTTGCTGGTGCTGGCTGTGGGGAATGGGGAGCCGGCGGGATGGGTTTTGTCATGGAAATGTATTGCTGGCTTGGAGACAAAGGCAAGTCTTAACTAATTCGCGTAGTATTAATTTGGCCGCGACCGATGGTTTTGTTGCGCTATATGCCGGCTGTTGCGTGCGGCCAATAGCGTGTGCGTGCACCGGTCTCTAGATTGGAACCTCTCATGCTTCCAGCGATTCAAAAAATATCGTAGCCAAAGCTCCGTCTCTCTATCTCTCCATCGCTAGCTTTTATTCTCGTTTACCCTCTCTTTCTCTCTTACGTACACACGCGCGCTGTATAATAACTCTTTCCTTCCTTCCTCTTTCTTGTTTGTGCCGTTACTGTACTTGCCTTTATTGTCAACTCTTTCTCTCTCCTACTAAATTCTTCCACTAATCCCTTCTCTGTGTCGTGCAATAGCCGAACATTCATATGCCAGAGCTATTTGCGTGTCGGGAACTCGCTGGCTGTCACTGATTACTGCACTTACTCAATGGATTTCGGCACACGACACAAACCATCTCGGAGACAACCTACTATCTTGTGTCACAGGCTGCTGCTTTCGTGTCATTTTACTTCGTTTCATTGACATGAACATTCGTTGTTTAAAATTCTAAATGAATGGGCGCATTATTCGGTCCGACCTTGACGTTTGTGACGTATTGACTGTTGTGCGTTCAATACATGCCGTATTTTCCACTGCAATCTTTATTTCTCAAAAATAAAACACGCACTCTTTTTTCTGTCAGTACCATATGTGTAGATACTGTAGGTCGCAGCAGAACGCTACATGCTCTCTACTATTGTTGCAGTAGTTTTCCGTACGCGACTGTTTCTGTTTTCATAGACGGTAGGCGTTGTCTGATTCCTAGGCTTAATGGTCTGTGCAGCATCCTTCGGTACAGGGGCCCCTTGTTCGATTGCTGTTTTGGCCGGGAATTTAGTCGCGTCTGGTTAATTCCTCTGACT
Source organism: Anabrus simplex (assembly GCF_040414725.1). Taxonomy (NCBI): domain Eukaryota; kingdom Metazoa; phylum Arthropoda; class Insecta; order Orthoptera; family Tettigoniidae; genus Anabrus; species Anabrus simplex. The sequence continues at coordinate 468,585,768 of NC_090266.1, read as the reverse complement.
ATCTTAATACACACTACTACATTTACACCGCGCTGCTGACCGCCACAGAAACACACGTAATAATCAATACATTCCTCCACATAGCCGAGGCAAGGTGCACCGCTAAATACCGATACAAACGTTGCTCATTCAAAATTATGCTGCTTTTTCAAAATTTAACATCCGCACACTCACATTAACGTAAATGTGTCAGTCACTGCGCAAAGACCACCGGTACAGGCCTGTTGCCATACCAAAGCAACAATTGGGCGTCATGAGCACCAGGATGGGCGACTACCAGGCGCTGCCACATACCGAAGCACATTGTTCGCTGTGTCAGCCTGGTCACAAGCAAGCGCCGTCGCCTTCGTAAATAATTCTCAAAATATTTTTCACACCTGTAACGTTTAAAAACAAATCATACAGTTCGCTCAAATTAATTAAATACGCATAAAATATTAAAACATCTTCAATGAAAATTTTTATAATGATTAGAGCCCGGATTATATGCAATTACATAGGCCTACTCTGTTCCCATATCGTGTATGTAGCTACAAGAAAAGCTAAAATGTCGGCGAATCACCCTAAAAGGACCATTATTACAGGAGTTTAAAGATACATATTTTTACATATTTCGATGCACAATAAATATTTTGATAACTATTACATATTTTAAATATTTTGAAGGATATTACGCATACGAAAGAAAACAATTATTTTTTCACTAATTTTACAACGATGTAAGTTTCTTAATTAAACAATTGAACTTTTAAAAAGCCTGTACGTATGTAACACCTGAAAATAATTAATTTTATAATTTAAAGTGAAGTATTCTGTCAAAGAATCGCATCCATTAGATATTTTGATGGTTTGTACATCCCTTAAGAAATAATAGCGCAGTGTGAAGGGTGGGTCAATGATATGTCGCTGCTACTACGGAGAAAGACACAAAGAAAAAGTATGAAGATCGTATTGTGTGCAACTCCCTGAGACTGGGAACGTATCTTCCAGTATCATTCCTTATTTGAAATACGTGCCAGTGACTTCATGTGAATTGAAAGTTTTCTATGTATGTATATAAGAACATCTTAACAGACAGAAGGCATTCGATGACCGCAGAAAATTTGGAAAAATTAGATATTATTTGCGCCCCCAAATGACAATTACAGGTTGAATAACATCTGCACTTTTAACTATTTTCGGGTTTGTTTCCTTTTCTGTGTACAAGATTACATCAAATAAAGCTTGGATATTAAGTTACATATTTACCGGCCAAGTTGGCCGTGCGGTTAGGGGCACGCGGCTGAGGTTGTATCCGGGAGATAGTGGGTTCGAACTCCACTGTCGGTAGCCCTGAAGATGGTTTTCCGTAGTTTTCCATTTTCACACTAGGCAAATGCTGGGACTGTATCTTAATTAATGCCACGGCAGCTTCCTTCCCACTCCTAGGCTTTTCATGTTCCGTCGTCGCCATAAGACCTATCTGTGTCAGTGCGACGTAAAAAAAATTGCAAAAAAAAGTTACATATGTTTTATTTATTACATATTTAACTACATATTTTGTCAATTTTAGCTACATATTTATGTACATATTTCTTATTTTTATATTACATATAATCCGGGCTCTAATAATGATCGACAGAGGAGCGCAGTTAAGCGCACTGGAATCGGTTCGTCATATACCACCTATCTCTCCGGTGATACGTGGCGCATACGGATAACCAGGGAGGATTGACATCAGGGAAGGCATCTAACCATACACCTGGGTCAGGTCTACATGTGCGACATACAGTAGGTTGCACCCGCGCACCCAGAAAGGGTGTGGGAAAAGCGGTGGACATAGATAGATAGATCGATAGATATAAAGATAGATAGACTGTTGGTTGAAAATGAAAACCTACAAACTGTTTCCAGTCATTGACCGGGTCAGGGATGGAATGAATGAAGCAGATATAGGCTATTAGTACGATGGGGTCGCCACTCCCAAAGGGATTAATTAATTACTGATAGATGCTATGAAATGAGAATGGAGAGTGTTGCTGGAATGAAAGATGACAGGGAAAACCGGAGTACCCGGAGAAAAACCTGTCCCGCCTCCGCTTTGTCCAGCACAAATCTCACATGGAACGACCGGGATTTGAACCACTGTATCCAGCGGTGAGAGGCCGACGCGCTGCCGTCTGAGCCACGGAGGCTCCTAGACTGTTGGTTGTCGATCTTAAAAGGCAATAACGTTTGTGCATTGCGCTAGACGTAGAATAGGGCTCCAGTAACTCCCATGCGACCACTGCTCAGCCCAAAGGCCTGCAAATGACGAGATGATGCATCGCTCGCGGGACAGCGGCTTTCTAGACCGGGCCACTGTCTCACCGTCAGGTAGCTCCTCAATTGTTCTCACTTGGCTGAATGAACCTCGAACCAGCCCTCAGATCAGTTACAAATTCCTGACATGGCGGAAAATCGAACTTGGTTCTTCCCGGTGAGAGGTAGGTTCCTTATCCTTGAGAATTATACTGAACAGTAGCGGTAGTTCGGAGCGGAGATTTATCTCGTTTCATTGCCGGGAAAACCCACTCGCCCCATTTTTTGTACATAGTACAAAATCGTGGATGACGTTTATACGATTATCATATTTGTCGTGCCAAAGGTAACTGCCACCAACGCTGGCATTTCCTAGCTTGAGTATGTGCACAGTGCCATTTATGTTGTTGGCTTCATGGGTAATATGTCATAACTCATAATATAGTCTGTGCTGTGTTAAGTCATTGAGTACGAGTGATGTACTGGGAAATAGATTATTGATCTTCTTACAGGGTGTATGGTGAGGGATATTTAATCTGACCATCTGTTGTATCAGCAGCCACCTCTCCGAGGCGGTAAAAATGTTCTTCGTTCACTCGAAACAGATTTCGTTCGGTTCAGGTCTGGAATTCGCAAAATTTAGAAACGAGAGAACCACTTCTGCAGAGATACAGGACCTTGGCTTTCACTCAGAATTGAGTGGTAGTTTAATACCTGGGAGCAAAGACAGCCAGGCATCCTGGTTAGTGCTGAGCTTACAAATAGTTGGAAGTATTTTAACCTCCATACCTCGTAGTGTCAGCGTAGCCTTTACAGACCTGACTACTTTTTATGATAGCGTGTATTGCATCATCAACGTTTACGTTTTCACCCGCACTGATGTTTGCTGCAAGGCTTTGTAAGGAAATAATTCTAAATCAAATTTGTAGGCCTATTTATATATCGTATGCCTTTTCTAGTGCTGGGAGTGTATGAGGACATGGTCGGCTCGCCTGGTGCAGCCCTTGTAAAGCAGACCTTCCAACAAGGGTGGGCGACATCTGCCGTGTATGGGAACTGCGTGTTTTTGCAGTGCAGGATAGTGTTGTGTGTGGGTTGCAGGAATGTTGGAGACGGTACAAAGACCTCGTCCCTGAGCCTTGGGAAATAACCAATTAAGGTTAAAATCTTTGACCCGGCCGGGAATCGAACCCGGGGCCCTCTGAACAGAAGGCGACTACGCTGACCATTCAGCCAAAAAGCTAGACTCTAAATCAGGTATGTTGTCTTAACTGTAACATTGCGTAAGATACTGTGCTTTTGAAATTGGAATAATAATAATAATAATAATAATAATAATAATAATAATAATAATAATATTAATAATAATAAGAAGAAGAATAATCCGCCTCTGTGGTGTAGTGGTTAGCGTGATTAGTTGCCACCCCCGGAGGCCCGGGTTCGATTCCCGGCTCTGCCGCGAAATTTGAAAAGTGGTACGAGGGCTGGAACGGGGTCCACTCAACTTCGGGAGGTCAGCTGAGTAGAGGGGGGTTCGATTCCCACCTCAGCCATCCTCGAACTGGTTTTCCGTGGTTTCCCACTTCTTCTCCAGGCAAATGCCGGGATGGTACCTAACTTAAGGCCACGGCTGCTTCCTTCCCTATCCGTTCCAATCCCCCCACCCACTCCCACCCCACAAGGCTCCTGTTCAACATAGCAGGTGAGGCCGCCTGGGCGAGGTACTGGTGCTTTTCCCCAATGTCTCACGCTCCAGGACACTGACCTTGAGGCGGTAGAGGTTGTATCCCTCGCTGAGTCCGAGGGAAAAGCCAACCGTGGAGGGTAAGCAGATTGTAGATAGGTCTTATGGCGACGATGGGACAGGGAAGGCATAGGAATGGGAAGGAAGCGGCCGTGGCCTTAATTAAGGTACAGTCCCAGCATTTGCCTGGTGTGAAAATGGGAAACCACGGAAAACCATCTTCTGGGCTGCCGACAGTGGGGTTCGAACCCACTATCTCCCGGATGCGAGCTCACAGCTGCGCGCTCCTAACCGCACGGCCAACTCGCCCGGTGAATATTATAATAATAATAATAATAATAATAATAATAATAATAATAATAATAATAATAATAATAATAATAATAATAGTTATTTGTTTTACGTCCCACTAACTACATTTACGGTTTTCAGAGACGCAGAGGTGCCGGAATTTTAGTCTCGCAGGAGTTCTTTTACATGCCAGTAAATCTACCGACACGAGGCTGACGTACTTGAGCACCTTCAAATACCACCGGACTGAGCCAGGATCGAACCTGCCAAGTTGGGGTCAGAAGAAATGAATGAAAATGTTGAGGCACAAAGCTTCCTACGATTGTTCACGTTGTCTATGGTTACAAACTGCCTTCTTTCTCATCAGCTGGCAGGTCCCTCTTCAGGAATGTATGAGGGTACTGATATCGATAAAAGTGGCAGTATCTTTGCTTTTATTAAGTTTGTTACAATCAATCACTACTGATCTACATTTAGGCCAGTCGCCTAGGTGCCAGATCGGAAATTTATTGAATATCTCCCTTGGTAAGTTATTCCAATCCCTAACTCCCCTTCCTATAACCTAAACGAATATTTGCTCCAATTTGTCCTCTTGAATTCTAACTTTATCTTCATACTGTGATCTTTATTACTTTTAAAGACACCACTCAAGCTTATTCGTCTATTAATGTCATACCCTATTCATCAAGTTAAAATTGCCGTGTTGAATTCATGTCATACGCAATTTCCATTTACCGCAATTATTTTTCTTCTAATACCTCACGAAGTGCTGCAAGATTTTAAAATAGAGTTGACGACTGTTAAAAGATTGATGTTATCATCTTACATAAATGAAGACGGTTCCGTGACGGGGAATTTTGAAACATTTCACCGTATTAAAACTAGAAAATGACAGCATATCACGAGGAATTCCTTTGTATGATCTACTCGAGAGCCTCATAGAAAGAAGCACTGATCATACTTTGGGCCTGAGTTCTTTCAGGGTACATTTTCAGATCACCTTGAAATATTTTAGGTGGAATGCTCACAGGTTTGCTGTGATCTGTTTTGATTGCCAATGCGGCATTTTCATGTAAATTGCGCACCATCATCATACCGATGCTTTCAGACGCTGTGTTGTATCGGAAGATATAGTTAAGATTTTTTTCTTACACCCTACTTCATTTTATCCTATTCAGTTGAGGATAAATTACGCTTGGAAATTCTGTTTTGACAGGATTGAATTATAATAGTTTACGATAGTCTGTATGTTTATGATGATCATGAAGTTAGCAGTGAATATGAATACTTCGATAGCAAGATGCACTCTTTTATACCAGAGTTCCACAAGTATTGTTTTATGCAACACAGAACGAAGACTATTTTTTTATTATTTATTTATTTATTTATTTATTTATTTATTTATTGATCAAAGTAGCCTACAACGTACAACTTCATTGAACCCTTCTTACTTGTAATTCAACAGTGATGCGAGTTGAGCACAATGGTCAGCTTACATTGATGTAATTCTAGTCGAGCATAAACACATTAGAAACGAATCAGTGAGAAGAGAATAAATAATAATAATAATAATAATAATAATAATAATAGTATAGAATTTTGCACAATGTGCATGGAATAATTAATTTTCACAGAACTTTCTTAGAGAGGAGCCGCGTCGATTACACCACAGTACGTGATAGCTGTCACATGGCCGTCCGCATAGTACACACAGACGCTGTATATCTGGGACGTGGAACTTCTTCATGCTACACACTCTATGGTGAAACCCATGAACCGCAAGGCGGGTAACTACATGTCGCAGCTCGTAGTTCGAGTCCATCCAGTCAGTCGACTCCATTGCTTCGGTCGCATAGAAATCGTCCCATATTTCCTTCCGTTTCTCCTGCAGCTCGTGCAATAGTTGTTGATAGGCCTCAGTAGATGGCATATGCATTTGCATGCGAAGCTCTTCAATGTAGTATTCCTGCCGAGCCAGGACATACACCAGGCGGGAAGGGGTGAATTTTGAAAGATTCATAGCCTTTTTCAAATACCTTGCTTTGACACTTTCTAATAGTTTCAGTTCTTTCTTCTTCAGGTGGTCCCATATGCATTCCAAAGCATACGTCAAGACTGGTGTCACTTTCAGCTTAAATAGGTCCATAGCCGTTTTGAGCAAAAGTTTACTAATATTCCTCACATCACTCATTGAAGCCACTGCGGACGCTACACACCTCAAAAAAAAAAATTTGCACCTCCTGTATTATTTGTGTTCTTGCAGCATGTTTGCTCTAAGAGTTGTTCGGATGACGAACAGACATCGGAATGACGTGTAATGTTACCTGTTAGTGAACGTAGAGGTAATACACGCAGTCTCAGAATAGTCCAGAAGGGTGCACTGTTACTGTCACTTTTGGATACAACATGAGAAGAGCACGTTTGTGCCTTGTGCAGTATGTAAACTTGCACCGACGAGTCTTTACCGCTTTTGACCGTACGACAATGCGTCAGCAAAGCCCATCTGTGAGGGCAAATACCGGCCTGGATGGTATACACCATAGCGACGTTGTCAGGACATACAGCTGCTTTCGTGTGACACAAGTTGTTGAATATCATCCTAGCAGTGGTCGTCTGCGGTCAACAGCAGCAGCCGACGACCATTAGGTGCGAATTCAGGCTTGCAGGAACCCCGCAGACACTGCAACAAAACTGCGTAATGCCTTACCGCAGGCAGCTGGTAGGGCTGTGTCTACTCAGACAATCAGAAATCATTTCCATAGAGACCACCTACACTCAATAGTTCCTTGGCGAACACCTTCACGCACACTCCAACACCATGGCGCCAAGTACAGATGGGCAAGGGAGCACATGGACAGAGCTCTGGAAGAATGGCGACAGGTCCTCTTTGCGGATGGGTACCGAATGTGTCTGACGCCGGATAATCGTCGGAGAGGGTTTGGAGAGAGCGAGGTATCGCCAGACGGGTCCTATACGCCATAACACATGTCGATCAGGGAGTTGAATGCGTCATGTTTTGGGAAGTCATTATGTATGGGCGTCGCATGCCGCTAATCGTCGTAGAGGGCAAATTGACTAGTACAGTATAGCGGAACAGAAAAGCTTGGGCCCGTTGCTCCACCATACCGACAGTATTCCGGTGACAGATCCGTTCTACAAGTCGACAACGCGCCAGTACCGCTCCAATCTTGTGAACATCTTCCACAGAGAGGCCCACATTGGTCGGATGAACTGGCCTGCGGTGTCTCCTGACATGAATCCCATTGAACATGCCAGGGATATGCTGATACAGGCAGTGCGACGATGAACGAATCCATCTCTCTCTCTCTCTCTCTCTCTCTCTCTCTCTCTCTCTCTCTCTCTCTCTCTCTCTCTTTCTGGCCGACTTCCGGAGGATTGCTATCGAAGAGTGGGACTGTATCGAACAGGACAGCCTCAAAAGCCTTGTGGTGATGTTTCACTGCACGGGTTGGAGTAGCTCCATATTGAGGGTCAGAATCGGATTCCCATGTTCGAAAGGCGGATTCACATTGCCGAAGAATAGTGTTTGCGTTGCGCCTTTCGTTGCTTTTTTTATTTACATCTATCATGTTATGCTTGACATAAAGTGTGTATTTGAATCCCATACATTCCCTGGGTGTCGTCAACAATCTAAAAACCTGGACTCCAGGCGGTGTAAAGCATTTTTTAAAGGTGAGTGCAAAAAGTAAATACGTTCCCCTATTCCTCCGAACGAGAGTGCGGAACTCTTGTTGGCACTTTATGTCAGCAGTTTGTTTAACTTAAGTTGGTACTGTCCTTGTGCTTCGAAGTGTGACCCGAAATTTTTACTTGGGGAAGGAGGACACGGTTTCAACTCAATGTCTTCAGTCCAAAAAGCCATGTTTTCTGTGTGGAATGAAAAAGGTTCAGAATGGGAAATGTATGAACAGGATAAATATAGAAGAGGGACATATTTCAGTTACTAAAGTAAGATGGCGATGTACACTTTAGAGATTGCCATGCGTATTTGTGTACTGATCGGTATGTTTTATTAAGCAGTAGTGGTACACATAATCATGAGGCAAGAGGCAATTTATATAGCAGATACTTTCACACAGTGTAAAGAGATAGGCAAGTGAATATTTAAATGAAGTACATAGTAAAGTGATTCTAGAAGAGTTAGCTTTTTTGAGTATCACTAAACAGCTGACAACAGTTACATTATTTCAATTTCGACCAACATTTTAAACTTTTTTTTTTTGCTATGTGCTTTACGTCGCACCAACACAGATAGGTCTTACGGCGACGATGAGATAGGAAAGTCCTAGGAATGGGAACGAAGCGGCCGTGGCCTTAATTAAGGCACAGCCTGGTGTGAAAATGGGAAACCACGGAAAACCATCTGGGTTCGAACCCACTGTCTCCGGGATGCAAGCTCGTAGCTGCGCACTCCTAACATTTTAAACTATACTAGCACTGATAAATTAATGTTGTTAGTCCTAAATCTGTTGAGAATGAGTAGGAAAGTGCTGTCAAATTCTGTGAGATCTACTCGAATAAGAAATTTAAAATGTTCAGGCACCTTGTGCTCAATTCGCATGCGCCGGTACTTTCAACAGATGAAGCAACTTTTATGAAATAAGCTAGAATTGTGTGGTAACATCGAGCGAGTTGTGTACGCAATTTGAGTCACGTAGCTGTTACCTTGATACGAACCACACTGTCGGCTGCCCTGAAAATGGTATTCTGTAGTTTCCCATTTTGACACCAAGCAAATGCTTCGGCTGTTCCTGAATTGAGACCACGGTCGCTTCCTTCCCAATCCTAGTTCTGTCCTATTCCATCGTCGCTATAAGACCTGTCCTAGTCGGTGCGACGTAAAACAAATAGCAATAAATACAAATGGTAACAAACACCGCACTGCGTGGCTCAGATAGTAGAGGGCTGGATTTTTGAGCCAAGTTGGTGCTTTACATCCCGACTCTGTCCGATGGTATTTGAAGGTGCTGTAATACGCCAGCCTCGTGCTGGTAGGTTTATTTATGTATTTATTTATTTTGCTAGGGGCTTTACGTCGCACCGACACAGATAGGTCTTATGGCGACGATGGGATAGGAAAAGCCTAGGAGTTGGAAGGAAGCGGCCGTGGCCTTAATTAAGGTACAGCCCCAGCATTTGCCTGGTGTGAAAATGGGAAACCACGGAAAACCATTTTCAGGGATGCCGATAGTGGGATTCGAACCTACTATCTCCCGGATGCAAGCTCAGGTAGGTTTATTGGCATGTTAAAGAACTCCTGCAGCATAACATTCTGGCACCTTGCGGTCTCCGAAAATCGAAATAGTACTTAGTGGGACACGAAACCAATAAAACATAAACAGATTTAATAATACATGTAAAAAATAAAACAAAATCGAAAGCTAGAGGAATGTCCGCGACTATAACCGAACCGTTAGTGCCTAAAATGGCACTTTTCCATTTTACTAATTAATCTTATAGAGTCTGTTAACAGTTTTGTCCGACTCCTTGGCTGAATGGTCAGCGTTGATGCATTCGGTTCAGAGGGTGCCGGGTTCGATTCCAGGCTGAGTCGGGGATTTTAATCTCGTCTGATTAATTCTCCTAGCTCGGGGACTAGCTGCTTATGTTTGTTCCAACACTGTCCTCTTCATCTTCAGACAACACTGCACACTATCAACCACCGCAGAAACTCGCAATAGTCGCAAATGTCGGCGTCAGGAAGGGCATCCGGCCGTAAAACAGGGTGAAATCTACATATGTGTGACACATATGCATCCGCGATCCCACAGGTTGGGGAAAAACAGAAGGAGAAGAAGAAGAAGAACTGTTAACAGTTTTGTGGAAAACTTTCCTACGTGATAGTACCAGTGTATCAAGCTCATATGTGTAATTACTGAGCTAAGGTGTAATATCTCGAGGTTATTTAGTATGGTACTGATGCAAGCATCTTGTCTTGCGCTCACAGTGTCGTCAGTTGTTTTACAGCATCCATCACTAGGCTTCCGAACAGTGAATACAAAATGTGCAGTTATATATGTTCATATTATTTTATTATACTGTGTGCAGTCTTTGGAATTAAGCAGAAAATGAATTTTGAAAGGATCCATTCACCAATTCACGAAATTAATCGTATATTGTGTATTATATAAACATTATAACATTATCTTAATTATGACGTTAATACTTTTGTAATAATTACGAGTCATTTAAGGGAAACAGTTGGTTGGTGAGTGAAAAGAAAATCTGAACGAGTTTCACATGAAAAGTACTTGTATCCTTTATATTTGATTTACACGCTGACCGAATGTCCTATGATGTTTCCCTAATCTACTAATTATTGCTTCGCCACATAAGCTGTGGCTCTCAAATTCGTAGCGACTAGACTTTGTTCATGCACGTATTCTCTTCACTACCTCTATTTCCAAATTATTATTATTGTTATTATTAATTCCAAATAAAACACCCTATATAATGCAATACGATAATACCGTAAACTCCTTTTCTATGCCTTGGTGTCATTACATCAGTCCAGACTTGATGAGTCATTGGTTTGATCGTTCACCGGACGAGTTGGCCGTGTGGTTAGGGGCGCGTGGCTGTGAGCTTGCATCCGGGAGATAGTGGGTTCGAGTCCCACTGTCGGCAGCCCTGAAGACGGTTTTTTCCATGGTTTCCCATTTTCACACCAGGCAAATGCTGGGGCTGTACCTTAATTAAGGCCACGGCCACTTCCTTCCAACTCCTAGGCCTTTCCTATCCCATAGTCGCCATAAGACCTATCTGTGTCGGTGCGACGTAAAGCCACTAGCAAGAAGTTTGATCGTTTGACTGTACTTACGCTTTGCTTGGTTGTAATTTTGTTTTGAGTGTAACCACTTATTCTGTAGTAGTCCTCACGGCCTCAACTCTAGTGTCCCCGGCACAATGTAGGCTAAAGGGTCCTTTAAAGGAACTCGTTTTTAAACAATATTTCCAAGCTATAATATTAAAGTGTGTGTAAAGTATGTTTATAATCTCTTCCAGGAACTTGAGAAATCGTTGCCGCTTCTTACAATAAAGTGGTTTATTCATTTACCTTTATGCTATTTTGAAATGCTTTTACCTTTTAAATTCCTCACGGATATGTAACTCTTTAAGCAGTCAATGTCCGTAAGTGGATTCATATCCTAACCACATAATATCAAGTACTGTAACAAAATTAATGGATCATGTTATACCCTTACATTCGTTCAGCATATAATAAGCATAAAACAGACATATTGTGTTCTTCCTCTTCACCCCCCCCTCCTTAGAACAAATAGGCTAGTTTCCATCTAAAACTTGTTTGGATTTCCTGTTCACTCATAAATCCTGTTTATCCTTGAAAGAGCTCGTATTTATTGCAGAACTTCGGAATTTGGCGAATTTTCTGCATGATTTCTAGAATTCTTTTTCTGTTAGCTCGAAACCATTTTAACCATAGGCAAGTTTTGGTGCTCAGTATTGTTTACTACTTACTATCAGTAGGCCCCATAACTCGGGATTGACCTAGTTTGCTCATGGTTGCAAGGTCAAATCTTGGCATAGTCGGTCGGTATTCAAGAGAGTTGAAATTCGAAAAACCAGAGTTCGTACATGTTATTGACCTGTTAAAGTAACTCCTGCGGAGTGAAATTGTATGTATTCAGCTTTTCTTCCTGTGATCAGTTGCATATATATTCTTCTTCTTGGATATTTTCATATTTAATTGGGGTGGGCACTTCATGGAGATTTGGCCTAGTTTTATGAACTGATGCCCTTCCTGGCGCCAACCCAATGTGGAGGGATGTGTTCACTATTGCGTGCTTTTATGGTGGTTTGTAGTGTGAAGTGTACTGTGAATGTAAATTACGATTTGTAGTAAGACAAACGCAATCATCCAGTCCTCGAGCTAAAGGAATTAACCAGACGCGTGTAAAATCCCTGACCTGGCCGGGAATCGCTCCCAGCGCCCTCTGAACGGAATGCCACTAAGCTGACCATTCAACCAAGGAGCCGAGTAGGGGACATTATTATTATTATTATTATTATTATTATTATCGCCACCACTGTTATATCATTTTCAAATTTCCTGCACAATGACAGTCATTGTAAGATAATGTCTTGATATTATCATCTGATGATAATATTATTATACCATTTTTGGATGTTAATATTTTGTGAAAATTCTTACATGTCTAGAAAGGGTGATAAGTACCTTATTATTAATGTCCAAATTACCATCAGTCAGATGCTCGCTCGTATTACTCAGTTATTACTTGCTAACATAAAGTAAAATATCTATCTTTAAAAAATACAAGGAGCATGTCATCAAATGTTCAATAGTTTTCAGATGTGAAGCTCCTTTGTTCGTGAAACATCAGTCGAGCACTGCCTAGTCTGGAGCTCTCAGCGACTTGTATCCTTGACCATGTCTGCTGCCTTTATTGAAATGTAACCGCGTGCTTCTAGGAGTTATCACTGGTATAAAAATCACTCAACGCTAGTACGAAGTATTGTATGGAAGTTTGAATTCTGTTAGACAGCGCATCTCTGAATGTGTACATCCGAAGAGATCACTTTAATAGTTCTGCATTTATGTAAATTTGCCCATGACTTTCTGTGCAACATCATGTTTACATTGAAATTTATATATTCGACCATAGATAGCGTAAATGATACCTATGATGCAAAACAAACATGAGACCGGTTCATTACTTTACCTGCTTGTGTCTGAATAGAGAGTTGAGTGTTGTTTAGGTTTCGAACCTAGCAGTAAAGTGGGACCAACTGTTTACATGGAGACCGTAGATATTTTGACATACGAGATTTTCTTATACCCGATTTCCAGTACTTTCTTTCACCGAAACATATATTACAATGTGAAAAAGGCAAGAGTATTAATTAGAACTTAGGCAAGCAGTAATTGCAGTTCACCGGGCGAGTTGGCCGTGCGCGTAGAGGCGCGGCTGTGAGCTTGCATCCGGGAGATAATAGGTTCGAATCCCACTATCGGCAGCCCTGAAAATGGTTTTCCGTGGTTTCCCATTTTCACACCAGGCAAATGCTGGGGCGGTACCTTAATTAAGACCACGGCCGCTTCCTTCCAACTCCTAAGCCTTTCCTATCCCATCATCGCCATAAGACCTATCTGTGTCGGTGCGACGTAAATCCCCTAGAAAAAAAAAATTGCAGTTTTGAAGTGAGGCAGTAGCCAAGTACAAGTTGCAAAAGACTTTAGCCTTTCTGGACAAATTGTAAATGTTTGGAACAGAGTCTGCAAAAACCGCGGAACAATTTTAAATAAGCCTAGATCTGGTCGCCCTAGAATTGCAACCCCTGCTGTTGAGGGACTCATTCGAAGGCAATGTGTTGCTGATCCTCGTACGACGTCAGTAGCTGTACGGAATAATTTAGAAGACAATTATCAGATCAAACTTGGCTTAACTATGAAAGGTACCTCAAACACCGAGGTTTATAGGGCCGACGACCAAGTAAGAAGCCCTTGATTTCAGCAAAGAATAGGAAGGCCCGACTTGCATTTGCTAAGAAATACAGTATGGTGCCCAGATGAACAAGGAATGGAGTAAATTACTGTATGTATGTTGTTTAAAGGGGTCTAACAGCTAGGTCATCGGCACGGGTAAAGTGCTATGGAGCGATGAGAGTAAATTTAATACTGTATCTTCAACTCGGATGGTCAGGCGTCCAGTTAAAACACGCAATGATGTACGGTACCAAAAGCCCACAGTAAAACATGGTGGTCATGTAATGGATTGAGGTTGCTTTTCTAGAACTGGAGTTGATCCATGGCAAAAATTGAAGGCATCACGGATCAATTTGTATATGGCAGGATCATTGAACAACATAAATAGTACCGTATGCTGAACAGAACATGCTTCGTGGGTGGTTGCATCAGCATGACAATGACCATGAACATACTGTACCTCCAGATGTGTCAAAACATGTCTCAGCAAGAAAAGAGTCAGGGTTATTGATTGGCCTGGTCAAAGCCCTGACCTAAACCCAATTGAACATCTATGGGACGAACTCAAAAGGCGTGTTAAACCCAAAACATGCACAAACAAGGCGGCATATTTCGAAGCTTTAAATGAAGAATGGTACAAAATTCTTGTCTCATGCCTTGGAAAATTGGTGGACTCAATGCCAACTCGATGTGCAGCATATGTACAAGCAAATGGCTACTTTACTAAATATTAGAGGATACGAAGTACATATGCACTTCTGGAATGATTTTTCTGCTTAGTTATATGTATCAAAATATTTATGGTCTCCATATAGGTCCATTACTATAGTGTAAATATTTGTATTATACTTTTACGTTTGTATGTGATGGTTTGCTTGGGTGCAGAATTTGTCAAATTATACGTATATTCAATTTAACACACCTTTGACCCATATTCTGATCAAATATACAGTCGTTATCTTTATCAGTTAGTCTTTTATTGCATTCTCTGCCTCTTCCTCAAAAGGAAGTGAGGAAGTGAGACATTGTTATCCTCATGAGAGTGAGAGAGAATGTATGGTTCCGAAACTGGGGGATGCACCTCCCCGGTGGAGGTAGTGGTGGCGGCGGCGGTGTGTGTGCGTGTGTGTGTGTGTGTGTGTGTGAGAGAGAGAGAGAGAGAGAGAGAGAGAGAGAGAGAGTAGAGAGAGAGATCGGCAGGGTTACAGACAACTCATTCAGAACAAAAAGAAACTTGGAAATTGACCTTAGGTGTTCCTTAACCAACTTTACAATGAACATTAAGAAGATCCTTGAAAAACGACACGCTTCCCAGTGATGTTCTGACGTTTGAATTCATCATCACCATCATCCAGCCAAGTATAAGACCGTGTGGTCCGTAATGGTCTCAGTCCATCTTTTAATCTAGCTTCCAATAGATTTTACCAGTGGGGACGTATAGTAGTGGGTGTTTCGGTATTATCCTTCTGTCCGTTCTCCCAGCATCTCTCTTCTAGTTTTCTCTTGACTGTCTATGTACGGAAACACAGGTTCAATTCTTAAAGGCGAATGATTGTTTTGAAAAATGTCTAAGTAAATTAATGTGATTCAAATACTTAACAAATTAATGTACTTACTTAGGTTTTTAAACTTCTCTTCAGGTCTACACTTTGAATTTTCCTTTTCTTTTTGCAACTTCCTTTACGTCGCACCGAGTCAGATAGATCTTATGGCGACCATGGGATAGGAAAGGGCGAGGAGTGGGAAGGAAGAGACCGCGGCCTTAATTAAGGTACAGCCCCTGCATTTGCCTGGTGTGAAAATGGGCAACCACGGAAGACAATCTTGAGGGCTGCCGATAGTGGGGTTCGAACCCACTATCTCCCGACTGCAAGCTCACAGCTGCCCGCCCCTAAGCGCACGGCCAACTTTCTTGGTAACACTTTGAATTTGAAGCTGCAGCATGATATTGACACTTTATTGTATGATCATTATTTTTATATACATACATACATACATACATACATACATACATTATCATTATAGACTTTTATGCCTTTCAGCGTTCAGTCTGCAAGCCTCTGTGAATTTACTAAACGTCGCCACAATCCTCGAATTGCAACTAGTGTTGTGGCCTCATTTAGTTCTATACCTCTTATATTTAAATCGTTAGAAACCGAGTCTAACCATCGTCGTCTCGGTCTCCCTCTACTTCTCTTACCCTCCATAGCCGAGTCCATTATTCTCCTAGGTAACCTATCCTCCTCCATTCGCCTCACATGACCCACCACCGAAGCCGGTTTATGCGTACAGCTTCATCCATCGAGTTCATTCCTAAATTAGCCTTTATCTCCTCATTCCGAGTACCCTCCTGCCATTGTTCCCACCTGCTGGTACCAGCAATCATTCTTGCTACTTTCATGTCTGTTACTTCTAACTTATGAATAAGATATCCTGAGTCCACCCAGCTTTCGCTCCCGTAAAGCAAAGTTGGTCTGAAAACAGACCGATGTAAAGGTAGTTTCATCTGGGAGCTGACTTCCTTCTTACAGAATACCGCTGATCGCAACTGCGCGCTCACTGCATTAGCTTTACGACACCTTGATTCAATCTCACTTACTATATTACCATCCTGGGAGAACACACAACCTAAATACTTGAAATTATCGACTTGTTCTTGCTTTGTATCACCAATCTGACATTCAATTCTGTTGAATTTTTTACCTACTGACATCAATTTAGTCTTCGAGAGGCTAATTTTCATACCATACTCATTGCACCTATTTTCAGTTCCAAGATATTAGATTGCAGGCTTTCTGCACAGTCTGCCATTAAGACCAAGTCGTCAGCATAGGCCAAGCTGCTTACTACATTTCCACCTAACTGAATCCCCCCCTGCCATTTTATACATTTCAGCAGATGATCCATGTAAACAACGAACAGCAAAGGTGAAAGGTTACAGCCTTGTCTAACCCCTGTAAGTACCCTGAACCAAGAACTCATTCTACCATCAATTCTCACTGAAGCCCAATTGTCAACATAAATGCCTTTGATTGATTTTAATAATCTCCCTTTAATTCCATAGTCCCCCAGTATAGTGAACATCTTTTCCCTCGGTACCCTGTCATATGCTTTCTCTAGACCTACGAAACATAAACACAACTGCCTATTCCTCTCGTGGCATTTTTCAATTACCTGGCACATACTGAAAATCTGATCCTGACAGCCTCTCTGTGGTCTGAAACCACACGGGTTTTCATCCAACTTCCTCTCAACGACTGATCGCACCCTCCCTTCCAAGATGCCAGTGAATACTCTGCCTGGTATACTAATCAATGAGACACCTCGATAGTTGTTGCAATCCTTCCTGTTCCCTTGCTTATAGATAGGTGCAATTACTGCTATTGTCCAATCTGAAGGTACCTTGCCAACACTCCACGCTAATTTTACTACTCTATGAAGCCATTTCATCCCTGCCTTCCCACTATACTTCACCATTTCAGGTCGAATTTCATCTATTCCTGCTGCCTTAAGACAATGGAGTTTATTTACCATCCTTTCCACTTCCTCAAGCATAATTTTACCAACATCATTTTCCTCCTCCCCATGAGCTTGGCTGTTTGCAACACCGCCAGGATGATTTCCTTTTACATTGAGAAGATGTTCAAAATATTCCCTCCACCTCTCCAGTGATTCCCTGGGATCTATTATGAGTTCACCTGAATTACTCAAAACACTGTTCATTTCTTTTTTCCCTCCCTTTCTAAGATTCTTTATTACTGTCCAGTAAGGTTTCCCTGCTGCTTGACCTAGCCTTTCCAGGTTATTACCAAAATCTTCCCATGACTTCTTTTTGGATTCAACAACTATTTGTTTCGCTCTGTTTCTTTCATCTACGTACAAATCCCTGTCTGCCTCGGCCCTTGTTTGGAGCCATTTCTGATAAGCCTTCTTTTTACGTTTACAGGTTGCTCTCACTTCATCATTCCACCAATATGTTCCTAAGCATTCCCTTGCTGTTTCTACTACAGCATCCTTGTATGCCACCCATCCTGAACCTGCTTACTGTCTACTGTTCGAAACTTCTTACTAATCATATCCATGTACTTCTGTCTAATTTCTTTCTCCTGGAGATTTTCTACCCTTATTCGTTTGCAGACAGATTTCACTTTCTCTACCCTAAGCCTAGAGATACTTAGTTCACTACAGATCAGATAGTGGTCTATACCATCGAAGAATCCGCGAAAAACTCGTACATTCCCAACAGATTTCCTGAATTCAAAGTCTGTTAAGATATAGTCAGTTATGGATCTCTTACCCCTAGCCTCCCATGTATAGCGGTGAATAACCTTATGCTTGAAGAATGTATTCGTAACAGCTAAACCCATACTAGTACAGAAGTCCAGCAAACGCTTCCCATTCCCATTAGCTTTAATATCTTCCCCACATTTACCAATCACCCTTTCGTATCCTTCAGTTCTATTCCCAACTCTCGCATTGAAATCGCCCATTAGTACTATTCTATCCTTGCTGTTGGCCCTGACCACGATGTCACTCAATGCTTCATAAAACTTGTCAACTTCATCCTCATCTGCACCCTCACATGGTGAATACACGGACACAATTCTTGTCCTAATTCCTCCAACTGACAAATCTACCCACATCATTCGCTCATTTACGTGCCTAACAGAAACTATGTTGCGTGCAATGGTATTCCTGATAAAGAGCCCTACCCCAGACTCTGCCGTTCCCTTTCTAACACCCGTCAAGTACACTTTATAATCTCCTATCTCTACCTCGTTATCTCCCCTTACCCGAATATCACTTATTCCTAGCACATCCAGATGCATCCTCTTTGCTGACTCAGCCAGTTCTACCTTCTTTCTTCCATAAGCCCCATTAATATTGATAGCTCCCCATCGAATTCCATTTCGTTCTCCAAGTTGTTTCCAAGGAGTCCCTCACCTGTCAAATGGGAGTGGGACTCCATTACTCCCATAGGTCCGAGGCCTGCTTAAAATGTTCTGAGCTCGGTAAATTCATGAAGCAGGATGCTACCCTACTTGCACATAGTCCAAGGGAGGATCTCTCCTCTAACGGGTTATGGACCACCGGTGAATTGTATAGTCCTAGCCGCCTGAGCACAAGGAGGGCCATGGCTCAGAATATGTCCGAGATGCCCACTCCCACTCCCATTCCATAGCAACTGGTATCCCGACTCTCAGGACCACTTACTAGGCCACTCAGCCGTTCCCCATGTTTCACGAACTAGGACGTGACTACAGTAACTCACAAATATGAACCATTTTTATATACAGTATTGTTTTTTCAATTTACATTCTTGTTCAGCCACATGTCTTAGCTTTTTTGTTATTTACCGTACTATTGCAAATTTTGATCCTCTCATTATTGTCAAATATACGTGTTAAACTATTTTCATAATAACGGTAAGGCGGAGAGGTTACAGAATGCGGTGCCATCTGAGAAAATTGTATACCGCTGTTCTTTTGTTGTTTTTTTCCTTTCTCTCCCATCATGTAAGCATTGCCGACTTGCAGTCTCCTAAAGGTCTGAAGTTGCTGAGAATAGCATTACAACCAGTTCAGCTACAATTTATTTGTTTCGTTTTATGACTGATCATTTCCGTACCCAGCGATCACAAATAAATAATAAAGCGTGGCAAATGCAGCCCAGTGTGGGCATTGGCATTTCGGGATGATTGGTGCCCAGATATTTTGGCGTCACATGGTCAGCGTGACGATATCCTCTGTCGTAGACTATTGCTTGGCAATTTGGAACATGCCCGCTGCCTTCCATATTAGCCAGTTCCTTTATTTTACTCATATGGCTAACTACACCACGTTCCAGCTCTCAGTATAGAATAATTACAGTCCTTTGACTGGCCGGAAATCGAACCTGGGGCATCATAGTAAATTCTAGGCACACTACTCCTGTATTACGGGTTAACCCCAATCTGATTTTTCGTATACAGAAATGCCGAATATCTGGAATTTCACTCTATCAAAGCAGACTTGAAAGGAAGAGTAATATGTGATATTAAATCGCCAGCAGGTGGCAGCGCAACGGCCTCTCACCACTGGGTTCCGTAGTTCAAATCCCGGAGATTTGTGCTGGACAAAGCGGAGGCGGGGCAGATTTTTCTCCGGGTACTCCGGTTTTCCCTATCACCTTTCATTCCAGCAACACTCTCCAGTATCATTTCATCTGTCATTCATTAATCATTGCCCCAGGGGAATGCGATAGGCTTCGGCAGCCGGCACAATTCCTATCCTCGCCGCAAGATGGGGCTTCATTCATTCCATTCCTGACCCGGTGGAATGACTGGAAACAGGCTGCGAATTTTCATTTCAAGACAGTTATCCACCTATTGCCGGAGAAATTTGGTCATGGCTATATTTGTAATACACCTGTGGGTTACTGTTGAAATAGCATAACTGCGAGTATTTTCTTTTCTCCTTACTCTTAGAGATATGATGTGCGAGTAGTAAATAAGAGCTTGCCGTGTGGCTAATCGTAAGCGGCATGGTGCAGACCGAGCCTTGACAATTGACTAGTTTTTATGTAAGTGATGTTGTTGCTGCATTGAAGGACGCCCAGCTACTTGCTCGCCGACACAAGAAATACATCAGTGTTCATCCCATAGCAGTGTATTCTATTTAGGCGTACATCATAGTTATGCATCCCGTGTAAAATGAAATAAACGTATTTAGTTGAACGTAATGAGCGTGATACCCCGAAAGCCACGTTCAAGGAGACCAATACGGGTGGCATTGGTCCGGGTTCGATCCTCCCAGTTCGGACTTTTCGATGGTAATGATTTACACGCTCGGTCCCCGTTTCTTATTTTCAACATTAAGCCATTGAATATCGACACACTCGACTGTTATGTAAGGGTAATTTAGTTGGGGGGGGGGGCTGAATCAGCAGATTAACCAGTAAGTTACCTTACTCAGAGATCTCTCATTCGATTCCAGGCGCATCGGAGTATTTTAATCCTGCACAGAGGGCAGGAATGGGGTTCATCCATCGTGAGGTCAACTGAGGAGCTGGCTGACATGAGAGATAGCGGATCCGGCCATTATATGTGCTTGAAGTTTATATATGATCCTCAGTCGGTTGCGTAGCAAGGTTGAAACACTGAATTGTGCGAGATCTGCGAAGTTAAGCAACATTGGATGTGTTCTCCTTGGGTGAGGAGCGCTACTGTTGTTGAGTCGAGGATCAGAAAGTAACTGACTACTTTACTGCAAGTAACTCCGGCTGGAAGTGTTTAATCAGTAGCCCCCTGGCGTAGTTGGGGGCAATGAATAGGCCACAAATGTCCAGATATTATATAAATATAGCCCAGCCGGGCTGAACAGCACAGACAGTAGAGCGCTGGTTTTTCTAAGCTCAAATTACCGATTCGACCCAAGCTCAGTCCTGTGGTATTTGAAGGTGTTCAAGTACATTAGACTTGTGTCGGTAGATTTACCAGCCCTGCGGAACAAATACCAGCTCCTCGGCGTCTCCGAAACGTAGTTATAGGGATGTAAAACAGTTTGTATTATTATTGTTATTATCATCATTCTTGTTGTTGTTGTATGTCTTGCCTTTAGTCCCGTTTTCTGATACGGGGCTAACGTGAGATGAAATTATATGGCATATTTTAACAGCTGGTTATCCTTCCTATCGCCAACCATAGCTGAGCTAATAAAGAGTAAATGAATTATGGTGAATGAAACTGAGCAAGGAAGGCGGAAGGAATCGGCTGTGGCCTATGAACAGGAACTTTCGCAGCGTTTGTCTGGAAGTGAAAATGGAAACCACAGGACACTATTCTTAAAACAGCCGATGGTGGGGTTCGAACCCACTCGCCTCCCGAATGCAGACCTTGACTCCATAGTCGTAGCGCTTTAATACGTGCGGCCACTATGTTCGTTATTCTTCTTCTTCTTCTTCTTCTTCTTCTTATTATTATTATTATTATTAATATTAGTAGTAGTAGTATTAATATTATTAAACATAGCTTGGATTACATATTGGTTAATGTGACTTTCCGTTTCGATACTTTTCTTGTCCTAATTTGAATGGAAACACATGGTATACCACTTTAATATTATGTGTTCCATATTATACAAGTATAGTTAAATTAATCTTAATCAGTGTGAGATGAAAGAAATCGGCAATACTTCAAATATTGTAGACTGTTTCGCGCTAACACGTCATAATATTCAATTTTTGCCTTATAGAACTTGTTAAATCCTTAGCGAGTGTGCGGATTATAAACTAATGGTAAGCCTGCTAGTATTTTTGACAAGAAAATATTTGTTAGACTCTTTCCTTGAGTTTTGATGTTATAAATTGTAGCTTCTTGGCAGTTAGACATGTTATTTTCAGACATAATGAACGTCGTATAATTACATAGTAGGCTAATTTTTATAATGTTATTTGCTTTACGTCCCACTAACTACATTTATGGTTTTCGGAGACGCCGAGGTGCCGGAATTTTGTCCCACAGGAGTTCTTTTTACGTGCCAGTAAATCTACCGACACGAGCCTGACGTATTTGAGCACCTTCAAATGTCACCGGACTGAGCCAGGATCGAACCTGCCAAGGTGGGGTCAGAAGGCCAGCGCCTCAACCATCTGAGCCACTCAGCCCGGCAGTACCCTAAATTTGTAGGAGTCGTGTGCTACAGTGTTTCTATTGTGGGAAGGGATGATAGTATAAAATTATACTAATCCTCTTTATCAGTAGGTTTTAACCAACTTTCAGTGAGCTCTTAATTTGCATAAACGACGTTGAGATAGTAGAAACATGAATAATTTTAATAGATTTTGAGTACTATATGTCCGTTGTGGATTTTGTTGGCTGGTGCCATAGAGCAACATCGCTTTGCTCTTTTCCTCAGCCGCCATCATCGTTTCCCCTGCGCAAGCGTGACGAATTAGCATGTCATGGCTTCCTTTCAATCGACAGAGCTGTGCGAGGTATTTCGTCACGGTCATTGCTTTGTGCATTTTCCTCCTAATTAGATGGGGTGGTTTGTAAGTTATGTGGTGACCAAGAAGCAGAGCTGAGTGTCCTCAGAAGTGTTTCGTAAGTGGAACTATAATCATCTGGTTGTTGAAGGAATAACGTCTTTGCGACTAAATGAATGCTGAAAATATTCCATTTGTTGAACTGGGAAATAAAGAGCGATTCATATTAATTGAACATTTATTATATTACATTACAGTTGATACGCTGAAGTGTTGCTGAATAACGAAATAGAATTGGAAACAAGAAACCAAAGAAAATTTAGTATTCTTCATGCTAATTCAGATTGTTTTCGCCCTCGTCCACCTTGGAACTTGTGTATGTTGAATAATAATAATAATAATAATAATAATAATAATAATAATAATAATAATGAGGCCCTTGGAGGAGTGGAAGGTAAAGGCTTCCACCATTGTTCAAGATTCTTAAAGTAGTTATAAAATTGTGAAACATTAAAAAAAGATTAAGAAGGAAAATTCACTGCAATTTACTAATCTGTGCCGAAAGACGAGTCACCTACAATCTCCATTCATTTTCAGAGTACACAAATACCATAATGCATTTATATCCCTTCCTACCTGCCTCTCGTCTTATCTACCTCGTTTTGCATACTTTATTTCAATATTACCGAGCTCGATAGCTGCAGTCGCTTAAGTGCGGCCAGTATCCAGTATTCGGGAGATAGTAGGTTCGAATCCCACTGTCGGCAGCTCTGAAGATGGTTTTCCGTTGTTTCCCATTTTCATACCAGGCAAATGCTGGGGCTGTACCTTAATTAAGGCCACGGCCGCTTCCTTCCCACTCGTAGCCCGTTCATGTCCCATCGTCGCCATAAGACCTATCTATGTCGGTACGACGTAAAGCAACTAGCAAAAAAAAAAAAAAAAATTCAATATTTTGTCTTATATGCACCTTTCGTTCGTACTGTTCCAAAATGTGTGCATGTTTTTGAAGTTCTTCAAACATCCCACTTATTAAACATATTCAGGCACATTAATGAATGCTCTCTTTTCACCATGAATTGAAAAGAAAACGCGTGCAATAACTGAAACACGATTTCAAATTCGAGGCCAAGTATCTCATTATTACCGATCGAAATAATTCACGCATAATTTTGTGAGAGAACAAATTCATGCTCTTCAACATCCCTGTCCCGATTTATCAACAGTAGAGTACGAGCACTTTCTAAAGGGAATATTTACAGAGTAGATTGTTGTTACCTTGTATTTCGTATTGATCTTTTCGCTGTATATCATAATCATTTTTATTTGATTCTGAATGTGTTCTTCGTGCCTAAGAATATTATTTTGAGTTTTCAGTGATGATTATGATATCCAAAGCATTTCTTGCACTCACTTGCAGATTCATTAATTGCATGGAGCTTCCTTGATTGATATTCCTTTCTTGAGTGTGTAGTGTTATCTGTGCTTACACTATGAACAGCAGCATCAGCAAGCCCTATGTTCTCAGCTACTAACTCCCCTTCCATTAGCTGCTGCTGCTGGTGCTTCTGACCCAAGTTGGGATTCAATATTTTCCATTCTAATGTTATTACCTTATGCTCCTGAAATTAGCGATTGTGCTGGCGTAGGTAGGAAGCTACTCTTTCTGTTTCCCATCCAATCAAAGGTTAGTGGCGTGGTTTAGCGAGATATCATAAATTTGGGTCTTGACCGCCACAAGCTGGACGGTTCGTGTACATGTTATGAGGTCGAGATTCCCTTTGGCTCTACCTTCCTGTATGAGGTTGTGGGAGGTTTTTGGAAAACTCTCTTAGGACTCCGGGGATTAGCAATTCCCAATGCTGCAATGGGGAAATGGAAGGGGAGGAAGGCCTCCCTTGGCTAGGCTGTCCATTAACCGGGCGATAGCATCTGGGAACCCCTTCCCGCATGGCGAATAGAGATAGCTCCATACTCTACACGCACTTAACTTGGAGGGTAATTAGCTTATGTTCCACACTGGTGGCTTAAAGTACAAAGCATTGGTGTTCTGCCATTTGGAAACGCATCTCACCCCGTCAGTTGGTTAAACGATGTTTGACTGATGCTCTCAGGTATGAATGTCGTAGGGTCCGAATTGTTTCACAACCGTGGCTGTTAATTTCTGATATACTCACACGAGTTATCTGGTCCAAATATTACGTAACAAACACTAGGTGTTCAGTCATGTGATGAGACTTACTGACGAGTTTCAGATCTCGTTTCCGGAGAGTTATCGCAGTGTAGCGAATATGTCAGATTATAAAAATAGGCATTGTTATGCTTTAAGGGCTAAACAGAAAGTGGGGCATGTAATAATAGGCACTCATTACCAGTGTTAGATTTCAGACTGACTAAATGTGTTTCATTTCTGTGTTTTCACTTTTCTGCAAAATTAATACAATAACTCTATGCTTTACAGTATGTTAACGAAGTTTTTAAGGTTACTGGAAAAATGAGTATTGCAAGTGACAAATCAAGTACTGTATATATCTGTGATATATTTTGTAACAGCTGGAAAATTCGATTGCTAGTGAGTGAATCATCGAAACATAAAAATCAGGAGACAACAAACATGGCTTTATTATTATTATTATTATTATTATTATTATTATTATTATTATTATTATTATTATTATTATTATTATTATTTGCTTTACGTCGCACAACTCAGATATGTCATATGGCGACGATGGGATATGAAAGGGCTAAGAGCGGGAAGAAAGCGGCCGTGGCCATAATTAAAGTACAGCCCCAGAATTTGCCTGGGGTGAAAATGGGAAACCACGGAAAACCATCTTCAGGGCTGCCGACAGTGGGGTTCGAACCCACTATCTCTCGGATGCAAGCTCACAGCCGCACGGCCATCTCGCCCGATATTATTATAAGGTAAGGTAAGGCTGTATTCTGCCCGAAGGCAGGTCCGAACCTCTGCAGAGGTGTGCCTGAGCCGGAGTTCCTTTCCGCTTCTCCATTCCCTTACTCCCACCAACAGCGCGTGGCAACCCATCCAAATCTTGACCACGCCCTATGTTGCTTAACTTCGGAGATCTCACGGGATCCGGTGTTTCAACACGGCTACGGCCGTTGGCTTATTATTATTATTATTATTATTATTATTATTATTATTATTATTATTATTATTATTATTATTATTATTATTATTGGTGTGGATTATTGCGGTCATATCTTAGTTCACGAACCATGGGCAACGGCTGAGTAGGCCAGTAAAATAAGTGGTCTTGAGAGTTGGGATACCGGTTGCTGGCGAATAGTATTGTGCATCTCGGACATACTCTGAGTCGTGGCCCTCCTTGTAATCGGGCGGCTAGGACTATACAATCCAGCAGTGGTCCCTAGCTCGTTACAGGAGAGATTCTTACAGGGACTATGTGTAAGTAGGGCAACATCCTACTTCCCAGAATTTACCGAAGTCAGAATATTTTGAGCAAGCTTCAGACCTGAGGGAGTAACGGAGTCCCACTTCCATTTGGCAGGCGAGGGACTCCTTGGAAACAGCTTAGTGAACGAAATGAAATTCGATGGGGAGTTATCAATATTAAAGTGGTTTATGAAGTAGAACTGGCTGAGTCAACAAAGAGGATGCGTCTGGATATGTTTGGAGTTAATGATATTCGGGTATGGGGAGATAACGAGGAAGAGATAGGAGATTATAAAGTGATCTTAAGTGGTGTTAAAAGGGAAAGGGCAGAGTGTGGGGCAGGATTGTTCATCAGGAATGCTCTTCCACGCAACGGAGTTTCTGTTAGGCAGGTCAGTGAATGAATAATTTAGGTAGATTGAACAGTTGTAGGAATTCGAACGAGAATAATTCTCTCATTGTGTTGTATTCACCATGAATCACTGAGTGACTTCGTAGCCAGGGTCAATAGTAAGGATAGGATACTGCCAGTGGGCGATTTCAATTCGAGTATTGGACATGGAACTGAACGAAATGTGATGGTGATGGGTAAATATGGGGAAGATATAGTAGCTAATAAGAATAGGGAGCAATTACATGAATTCTGTGCTAGTATGGGAGTAGCAGTAATACTGTGAATAATGCTTCAAGCTTAAGGCTATTCACCGCTACAGAAGACATAGAGGAGCCAGCTTCTTGTACGCGCCGAAACCTCGCCACGCCGAGCGATACTCGCCTCTCCGAACTTGTTCAAACCCAAGGTACGTAGAACAGCAGGTAGGTATCACGGGAAAGATGCACAGCAAAATGAATCTGTGACGTCAAATGGGACCCACACGCTGAACCAGATAGAGGCAGTTCGAATAAGAATCGCTGTGCACGCAGAAGATGGGAGCTAATACTACACGGCTGTAGCACATCTGCGGTGTAAAAGAAAGCGTGTGTTTACTTTCTGAAATACAACGTGAAAAGCAGTAATAGTGTACAGTTTTCATTATTGTCTGGTACGCCATTGTAGGCTGCACCAATCATAGCAGACACGCAAAGGAATTACACATAATTATATTTTCATTCACTCCCTAAAGACACTGACCTAAATAAACGGTGGGTCCATGCTTGTAAAAGACGTGATTCGTTTTCAACCAATAATGCAAGGGTTGGTTCCGAACATTTAGGAGATGGAGATTATCAACGAGATTTAAAGTCATATTTACTTCAGTTAATCTCCAGAATAAAGCTTAAATCAAACGCTGTTCCACACTTGAACTTGCCATGTGATAAAGGAATGCGAGTTTCAGTGGAAACAAGACCGATGCAAATGACTTAGAAAGGGACAAAAAAGGCAAAGAAACTGAATACATTCAATTGATGCAATAGGTCAGTGTGTTTAATAATATTATGTACAATATAGGCCCTATCAGCATTATTCTTTACGTATAACCCTCCCCCGTTTACTTTTTATGAAAGGAAATGTAAATGACCAGTGTATGAAAGCAGTGCTGATAGTACCAATATACTGGGTTATCGATTCGTACATCTAATGTTAACGTAGAATTTGTTCCTCTTAGCAATGTTACAACCTTTCATTATCTTTCTGAATGGTCATCCTCTTTTGACACGAGAACAAATGATAAGATCGACCTGTAATATGCTTCTCACTCTTTGAATTTGTTTTTCATTATAAGTTGCTTTACGTCGCACCAACACAGGCAAGTCTTATGGCGACGATCTCTGAATTGTGTTTATACCGATCCCTGTAAGTTTCAATAATAATAATAATAATAATAATAATAATAATAATAATAATAATAATAATAATAATAATAATAATAATAATAATAATAATAATAATAATAATAATGTTATTTGCTTTACGTCCCACTAACTACTTTTACGGTCTTCGGAGACGCCGAGGTGCCGGAATTTAGTCCCGCAGGAGATCAATTACGTGCCAGTAAATCTACCGACACGAGACTGTCGTATTTGAGCACCTTCAAATACCACCGGACTGAGCCAGGATCGAACCTGCCAAGTTGGGGTTAGAAGGCCAGCGCCTTAACCGTCTGAGCCACTTGAGCCCGGCCCTGTAAGTTTCCAGGTATAGCGGTCCACATTTAACATCACTCATTCCAAAAAACGGGATGTACTGTACAGATGGCGAAGGGCTGGCCATCTGGTAGCCTACAGTACCTTGTTTTAAGATGTCAGTTCGAATCTCGTGAGTACCATATACGGCGTATGTCAATATTTTTTCAGTATGAAATTCATTCACCAGACGTGAACTGAACGAGTAGTTGACTGTAACAAGAAGAAGGAATAAAATCATTTTTCTGTCTTTATTGGTAGCCCATCATTAGGCATGCGAAAGTGTTCGGTGTGTTGATTTTGTTGCTTCATGTTGTGTAGGCAGGCACCACACCGCTTGAGGCGATATGATATATGGTGTACAGTATATGTGTGAGTGTGGCTGGTAATTGCTATCTAATGACTGCTGGCTTGCCATATTGCTACATGTGCGCCCTATGGTCTTGTAGTCAATGGCTTCTACCTCACTCGCTAGGGAAAGCAGTCTCGTAGGTGTTGGGTGACATACCACCTAGAACAACTCCAAAACTGAAAGAAGGATGGCATCCTGTAGACATGCTAAGTGGAACGTTGATCGTTAATAGGCCACTGTCAGCGGTCGAATATGGTATGATTTCCTACGAGATTGAACCTTCTCAGCCAGTTTTCCTGTTCGATGTTCATCTACAGTACGAAAGACCAATGAGTTGGATGCAACAGGCGAGCATCTTTTCCTGTTGCTGTAAATTTGACAGCAAACGCAGTAGACGGGTGTGCTACTTCGATTAGAGGCCTGACATTTGAATTCTCATATCCCCAGTCTCATACTTGTCAGCCTAGTATGTGTCTGCTGCACAAAATCATTATTGAGAACGGAAATGAGATGGAAGAAATTGGAAGTTTTCTATAAAACATTTTAGTTTCCCTTCTCGATGCAACTTTACATATTTTATCGTACAATCATTTGTAATTATATTATGTCCCAAAATCTGTCAATGCGTTTATCTAATACTTTATGCAATTGACGAAATACATCTAATTCGTAATGTTTCTAGAAGGAGGCAAGTAAGTTATTTGTTTTATGATGGGGAAACTCTCTGCACTAATCACGAAAAAGCTGGTTTCAAGGACTGCATGACTTTACCAGTTCCTTTTATTATAGGGAGAATAAGTTGCAATACAATTTTTGCTTACTTCGCACCGACACATGTTAGTTTTATGGCGACGATGGACTAGGAGTGGGAAGGAAGCCACCTTGGCCTTAATTAAGGTTGCGTGGTTTGAAAATGGGAAATCCCGGAAAACCATACTGAGGGTTGTCGACATTGAAGTTCGAACCCAGTATCTCCCGGATGCAAGCTGTCAGCTACGTGACCCCAACCGGTGCTGCCCCTTACTCTGTAGAATAAGTTACAAATGCGTATGGGATCGTCTAAGCAAAAAAAAAAAAAAAAAAAAGCTTCAATCTGAATATTCCTTCAATTAGAAAGGCTACTGATCTTTTGACAAAGTGGTCAAAATAAATAATTAGTGTTATTGTTTTTACGTCCCAATAACTACTTTTGCCTGTTTTCGGAGACGCCTAGGTGCCGGAATTTTGTCCTGCAGGAGATTTCTTACGTGCCAGTAAATCTACCGACACGATGCTGACGTATTTGAGCACCTTCAAATACCACCGGACTGAGCCAGGACCGAACCTGTCAAGTTGGGGTCAGAAGGCCAGCGCCTAAAGCGACTGAGCCACTCGGCCCGGCAGGTCAAAATCCTTGCAGTAATGCAATAAGAATGGCTTTATGAACTTGTTAACGTGGAGCAGACCATGGCGGATTGGGTGGACTGTTACTGGCTCTGCTCTGTCGTTGAGTTTGATATATTAGGGAATTCAATTATAATCAGTTTCAAAATTCGTTCCAGTTCATATTTTTTACGTTGTCAGCGAACGACTTGACATTTGCAACTTTACTCTGTCACAAACAGGAGGGGAAAAGGATATATAGGTACTTTTCTAGTTTACAAGTAGCCGGCTGGCTAAATCAGTAGGCATACTTTGTACCTGGTCCCATACCTGTGCAGAGACACATGTGAGCCCAACAAAACTGCACTTTTGGTTGCCGAGTCCCTGATACATTTCCCGTTATTTGTATGCCATTCTTTTCAAACTATACTCACAGCTATGGTGGCTAGTCAACCGACCGTGTCCATGATATGAAACTCATAAAATCTACGTTGTATATTGTGCATGGCAATTTCGCAGAACCCATACTTACGACGATCCTTTGCAATTCGTGATTATTGAGAGACCGCGACTTATGGTCCTGTGCCTGTGTGGAATTTAGAAGGAAATAAAAGGATGAAGATTGTGCACAAACATTTGTCTGGCATCAGCAGTTTATTTTTGATATATTAAAAATCTATATTACAAAATTTATTTAGTGAAACAACGTATTACTCCTAAACCTGATGGTTTGAAAAAAATATATAGAAAAGGCTAGTCTGCAGGTAGCAAATCACTCTGCCTAAAACGTTATAAAATGCTTCCTACCACGAAGATGAAGGTTGAATTCCATGTCTACCTTGTGCGAATCTACGTTACTCTTATAATTTATTTGTTCCAAACGGATATCAAGGATAACATATCCAGCCACTATTCAGAAGCAACGTGCAGCTGATTTATCACGTGGTCTCATTGTGCGCGAGTTCACCACGCTGTACGGGTCGTGTATGTGTAAATTTGTGTTCAAGAGAGTGGATTCAAACTCAACCTTCAGGCAACCCTGAAAATGGTTTTCCTTGGTTTCCCATTTTCAACCATGCAAATGCCGAAGATGTACTTTAATTAAGGCCTTGGACGCTACCCTCACTGTTCTAGTTCTTTCCTCTCCCAGGATCGATAAGAACCTACTTAGGCCTATGCTACCGCAACGTAAACAAACCAGCAAAGAAAAAATATCCTTGCCTGTTTCAGACATTTCGTTCTGTATTGTAAAACCATTGCTGATATTGGTCTCCGATAGCAACATGTTTCTTACTTTTTTCCTGGCTTACAAGTGCGTGCAAGACCACGCATGCCACAAATGCATTCTCTTTTAAACGACTAGGTCTTGATTCATAGGAGTATTTTGGTACATAATAAGGATCAAGCTATTGAACTCCTGTGAGCAGGAATCGTTGGACGATGGCAGCCGCGGATAATATCTCAATCAATGTATGTAAGATTTTTAAAATGGAAAATCATGCCTATGTAGTTCAACTTCCGCGTAACACTGTAGGTTCCATGCCTTTTACTGTATAACAAGAATTAAAGTCACAGATAACTGCAAAGTAACTTGTTAAACGAGATGTCTGATGACCTGTGCCATTGTGTATAACCTATAGACTATATTTTGGACATAGGATTGAAATAGGTGACCCGATGCGTTTAGCTGTTGAAATCAAGGGTACCTTCGAAAAAGGGCATGAGTGAAGTGAACTAACATTTACAGGAGGTAAGAAAGACTTATTATTTTCGAAAATTGGTGGTGGTTATCATTCCATCGCCCTTGGATATAGTCTGTGGTGTGGTATGAATGTATAAATTTCGACATTGCAATATAATCAGTCAGTCACCACTGATCTGCACTTAGGCCTGTCGCTCAGTTGGCAGATTCCATAACAGTTGTTTTCCTTGTCTTTTCTTAAATGATCGCAAAGAAGTTGGAAATTTATTAAATACCTCCCTTGGTAAATTATTCCAATTCCTAATTCCTCTTCCTATAAAGGAATATTTCCCCAATTTGCTGTCCTGAATTCCAATTCTATCGTCATATTACGATCTGTTTATGGGGGGGGAAACGGTATCATATTTGTCTTGACTCATGCCTTTTTATGTCCAGCTCCTTGACTGAATGGTCACCATAGTGGCTTTCGGTTCAGAAGGCCCCGGGTTTGATTCCCGGCCGAATCGGGGATTTAATCTTAAATATATAAGTCCCTTCGCTCGGGGACTGGGTGCTTGTGCTGTCCCAACAGCCATGCGACTCACACACCATATACAGCAATTTCATCCCCACAATAACACGCATTTTCCCATGCACGGCAGGTGGCTCCCACCCTCTTTGAACAGTGGAGTTTCATAGTCCCATAATGGAGTGATACTCAACCAGGGGCGGCTTGTGAGGCAGTGCCGTTGTGCCTTGCTACCACCAATGTAATAAAAAGTATGAAATTTTTCCTCTCAAAAACAGTTTATATTAAATTTAAATTTCAAGAAAATGTATGCATATCTCATTCTGCCTTCATTTGAACGAGCGCACAAACCGGCATGCGCTCTTGCAGCGCTCGTCTGAGTTGTTTAGCCAGATCTCACGGGCACTGCTTCCTAACATAAGACTCTGTAAAAAAAAAGACTGTTTGGCCTGGGTTTGTTTGTGTCGTTAAGGTATGACGGGTGCCAGTGGTTGCGTGACTCAACGCTTCAATTTCATCCACTGGAGTGCAACATGTAACAAGCACAAGCATGGACAGACCAAACACAAGTGACGTGCTTTATATTTCAAGCACTACAGTACAGAGTATGGCAAACGCAATGTAGGCAACGAGCTGCGTTACCAATATAGCGATTTTGTCACTGTGTGCTGACGTCTATTATATCTTTTAACAACAAGATTTACTTTGTCCGACTCCTTGGCTGAACATTTAGCTTTGAGGTCTTCGGTAGAGACGGTCCCGTATTCGATTTCCGGCCTAGCCGAGGATTTTAATCTCGTCTTATGAATTCTTCTGCCTCGCGGACTGGGTGTTCATTTTTGTTGCAACATCTTCCTATTCATATTCAGACAGTACACCAGGCTACCAAAAGAAACATGCAATAGTGATTACATCCCTCCATATATGGTTGGGGTCAGGAAGGGCATCCAGTCGTAAACCAGGGCCAAATAACCATTTGCTTTACAATTCGCACTCGTGGTAGAAGAAGACTGAACACTAACAATATATTCATAGTTCTCTCGTGTTAAAATAGACACCTAACGGCTTTTTAAAAAACTCATATTAGTGTCGGAAAAGATCTATCTCTATATGTAATATAACAATCTGGAATTTTTCAATGAATTTCGCTCTGTTTCATTAATGTAATTTGGCGACACAGTTACCTGACAGTTACCTGTACGTACCAGAAAGCAAGTACAAAAAATCAAAATTGCTAACTTTTCTCGAGTTAATTTTCAGTGTTTATGAACAGCGTCGTTAAATAATTAGTGTATTTAATCATATAAGGTGCAGCGGAATTCCCTTCCAAATTTATATATGCATGTGTTAGCCTTGAAATGGAAGGTAAGGCATTTTATACATTTCATTTTCGCGGC
Source organism: Anabrus simplex (assembly GCF_040414725.1). Classification (NCBI taxonomy): domain Eukaryota; kingdom Metazoa; phylum Arthropoda; class Insecta; order Orthoptera; family Tettigoniidae; genus Anabrus; species Anabrus simplex. Next base: position 468,552,136 of record NC_090266.1, on the reverse strand, counting down.
AACTGAAATTGTTTGTGCGCGCGTGTATGTTGGCAATATCTGTGGTTATGTATTGCTAAGTGAGGCATGCATCTGTTACTCTCAGTACCGTTCTTATTAGTTCATTGTTAATTTGTTCAATAATTTTCTTAAAACTGGAATTTAAAGAAAATGCATATGAATGAATGTAAATATTTATATTAGTTTCGCAATATATAAATTCGTTTCAATTGATACATCATTAAAAGAACGGTCTGGTACAACAGCACAGTTAAATAATGTGATTTCATGCAACTTATAGCATAGGTAAATATGCACTGTCTGTACTAGGAACTTCGAAAGATTTGTTTACGAGTTTTGAATTTGCTGGCACCAGCAATAGAACAGTCGCCAGCCGCCACTGCTCAGTACGCTTTGCTACGAAGGTAAGTAGTCATTTTTGTGGCTGACCTTCTACTTATAGAAAGGATGACATTAACGATCAACATCTATTTATGTTTTGATAGATAAACATCAGTTAGTGTTTGGAACTACAGGAGCGAAGTCGTGTAACACATATTTTGCTGGTCATCCTTGTAAGTGCGCTAGAAATGCAGCCCCTCCACGATCTGGGTGGGCCGAGTCTTCACTGTATCGTGAGAGAGACTCAGAGTAGTCTGTGGCTCTCTTTACTACTGTCCAATGATTCGGGATCATAAATCATTCAACGAAGCCCCCACTCGTTTTGATGCAGCACATAGAACCTGTCTTTAACATTTGATCTGGCGTGGAAAGAGAGAGAGAGAGAGAGAGAGAGCGAAGAAGGCTTCGTTACTCCAAGGAATGAGAACCTTGAATGTAATGCATGTTCTGGGAAGACAATGTGGTTAGAGTGCCAAATGTCTCTGAGACGAGGTGTTGTTTGGGTCTTCATCTGGCATTCTGTTAGAACTTAACCCGAACATTTAAAGCAGTGTGTACACCAGACGCGCGCGCGCGCGCGCGTGTGTGTGTTTCAATTACAAGTCGAAATCTACTTCACCTAGTTCCAAACAAATAACTCATGGAATAGTGGTCTGGTAAAGCCTGCCGTGCATTTCAAGGATGCTGAAGACATGGATGATTATCCAATATTACTGCAATGAAAGCAGAGGATCTCCAAAGTCTTGTTTTTGCTTTGTCCAGCATAATTTTAAGATTTAAAACTGAAATATGACTGTTGAAGGTGGATATCTTACCACATCGAACCACAGAAGGCTGCATAACGTAAGCGCGTCTTCACTATATACTGTACGTCCCTTACCCAGAGAAGATAATCAGAACGGTTATTTTATCTCTAAAGCAGGCATTATGGTGGATTATTATTATTATTATTATTATTATTATTATTATTATTATTATTATTATATTTTTCGGGGGACTCTAAACGTATGTGTATCTGTCATATTGGGCTAAGATGTCAGGTGGTATTACATGCGGGGTATGATGTGTGCTGACATGTGCGGCTTACGATGGCGGCTGGTGATTTTTCCATTGGGGATGTCAGCAAATTCAGAATTTGTAAACAAATCTTTCGAAGTTGCAAGTACACACAGTGCGTATTTACCTATGCTATAAGTTAAATGAAATCACATTATTTAACTTGCTGTTGTACAAGGGCGTTCTTTTGAAGAAGTATCAATTGAAACAAATTTAAATAGAAAAACGAATATAAATATTTATTTTAATCCACATGCATTTTTCTTAAAATTCCAATTTTAATAAAATTATTGAACAAATTAACAACCTTCCAGAAAATAATATGAAGAAAACATATGTAGGGCCTACACACAAACTATTTGTTCCAAAACCCTGAACGACACCTTCAAATGAACTAATAACGGCGGTACTGAAAGTCACATGTGCTTGCCTAACATGGGAATAAGTAACCATATCTATTGTTGGGAAATTATATACACGAACAGTTTAACCTAAGAGATGGCGCCGGCGAACAGTATGCAGCGTATGAATTTGACACATACGTCAGTTTGTTCGTTTACCTACACACACAAATTGAGTCCGCCGAACACCAGCGTCTGTGTTGTATCGTTCTGTGATCATGTCGACGTTTGTGACTGGAAAAGAACATTTGCTGCACGCATTGCTTTTCTTATTTAATAATAAGGTATAGGCTGTGGAAAATCATCGTTTGCTGGTAGAAACATATGGTGGGCACGCTCCATTGATTAGAACACGCGAGACATGTTTCCGACAATTTAACTGAGGTGATCTCAATGTGAAAGACAGTGCGCGCTCTGTATGATGTCCCAGCTCAAACTAAACAGCCATTGGCACAAGCATTAAGTGTGTCACAAGAAACAATCAGCAGATGTTTGCGAGCAATGGGGAAGATCAGTAAACTCGGTAAATGGGTCCCACACGATTTGAAAGAACGGCAAATGGAAAATTGCAGTGTCACTTGTGATATCCTGCTTCAACGCCACGAAAGAAAATCATTTCTGTACCGAATTGTGACAGGTGACGAAAAATGGATTTATTTCGAAAACCCGAAGCGGAGAAAATCGTGGCTGTCATCTGGCGAAGCCGGTTCTTCAACACCAAGGCCAAATCGCTTCTGGTGGGACCAGAACGGAATTGTGTATTATGAACTCTTGAAGCCCGGCGAAACCGTAAATGCACAACGCTGTCGCCAACAAATGATTAATTTAAATCACGCACTGATCGAAAGACACCCGGAATGGGCCAGAAAACTTGGCAAAGTGATTTTATTACATGATAATGCGCCGTCTCACACAGCAAAACCAGTGAAAGACATCTTGAAATCGCTTGGATGGGACATCCTTCCACACCCGCCGTACACGCCTGACCTGGCGCCATCTGACTATCACCTCTTCGCATCAGTGGGGCACGCACTCTCAGAGCAACACTTCAGCAATTTCGAGGAAGTTGGAAAGTGACCCGACGAATGGTTTGCCGCAAAAAAAGCAGTTTTTCTGGCATGGTATTAATAACTTACCTGAAAGATGGGCGTAGTGTGTAGAAGCGGATGGCCAATATTTTGAATAAACAAAAAAATAATTTCCCCTGAAAATTACGTGTTTTCTTTACCACAAAAACCGGCAAAAACTTATGCATTCACCTGGTACATCGACATACTCTAAATACAAGGAGTATTTACAGCAACAAAGAAAATAATAATAATAATAATAATAATAATAATAAAGAAATATAATTAAATAGAATACTAAGAATAACAAATGTGGTTTGATTCTCTACACTCTCCGCACTCTTGTTAACCTCTAAGGGTATGACCAGCCGAATAGGTCAAACGACTGTGTTTCCTTTTGGTGTATGCAGCACGACGGTCATTACCACCCCGTCTCTTCCTTCTCGCAGTTTTATTATCCGGCCTCTCTTCCAAATGTGACGTGGTCGTATCTCATCATGGGTCAGTGCTACATTTCCGATTCTGACTCTTGGCGATGTTTGGTGGGGTCGGCGGTCTTCATGGAAGATCCTTAACTGGGTGAGGTGTTCCTTCGTCCATCTTTTCCCCAGATCATCCATTAACATTCGGTGTTTTCGGAACTCCTTTATCAGGTCTGCAGTAACTCCAGGTCCAGTTCGTGTTGGAATTGCTATGTGTCGATCCCCGCAGAGAAACTGTGCAGGCGTGACTCTCCATCGTGTCCTTGCGCGATGGGTGTAGAAATTAGGACTGCTTCAGTCTTGATAAGAGTAGTATTTAGACTTTCTTCTGATACTTGAGCCCTGCCTAATACTTCCCTTAAGCACTGATTTGTCGTTCCCGCCATCCCTTCCTATCAACCACCCCACCAAGCAGCTCTGGGAGCGATGTATTTCCAATTGATCTCGTATCCCGCCAGGTGTTGATGGGTCTTTGAGGCATTGAGTGAGGCCTACAGTTCTGTCAATTCCTTATTGTTGGCATGGAATGTGGTTGTATTATCCGTGTAAATAGTATGTGGTATACCTCGTCTTCCTCTAAACAGTTGCAATGACCGGGCGAGTTGGCCGTGCGCGTAGAGGTGCGCGGCTGTGAGCTTGCATCCGGGAGATAGTAGGTTCGAATCCCACTATCGGCAGCCCTGAAAATGGTTTTCCGTGGTTTCCCATTTTCACCCCAGGCAAATGCTGGGGCTGTACCTTAATTAAGGCTACGGCCGCTTCCTTCCAACTCCTAGGCCTTTCCTATCCCATCGTCGCCATAAGACCTATCTGTGTCGGTGCGACGTAAAGCCCCTAGCAAAAAAAAAAAAAAAAAAAATAGTTGCAATGCAGATAGGAATTTATATGTAGTCATGGCGGAGCAAAGCTCTAGATAGACAGCGCGGGTGGTAGCACAAGTAAAAAGTGCGCTATGCCACTTGTTGACAGCGCTCACCACCCTAACACACAGGGATCCCGCCGGTCTATGCCGGTATCCTCAAAGGCCTTCGATGGTTGTGCCCTGCCGTAAGGAAGTGGAGCCTCAGGAGTTTGTCCATTAGGATTTTTAGCAATCTTGCAGGGAAGACAATTACTCAATACTTTCTTGATCGATTGGCGTGACGAAGGATCCAGAATGCTTCCAGAAGTTCTGAAAGGGCAATGCGAACACCGACACGATGAGTTCGAATGTGGGTGGTCCGAATCGTAAGTTGAACGAAGCAGTGCAGTCCATGTTATAGAGCAGGATGGCGTTGAGATCTCTGTAAATATTTGGCGAATTGCAAGTGTCCACAAGATGAATAAGCCCATCTTCCAAGAAAGGACTGAATCGATAAATTTCGGCGTTTCTTGGTAGTGGCAAGCTATTCTGAAGAGCATGCAGTTCATTGTTGCAGGATTCAAGTTGAAACATCTTGATCGAATAAATTCGTGCTGCGGCGAGCTCGGACGCTGATAGTTCTTCACCGGGCGAGTTGGCCGTGCGGTTAGGGGCGCGCAGCTGTGAGCTTGCATGCTGGAGATAGTGATTTCGAATCCCACTGTCGGCAGCCCTGAAGATGGTTTTCCGTGGTTTCCCATTTTCACAACTGAGCTGTATCTCAATTATGACCGTGTTCTTAGTCCTAGCTATACCAATATTATCAGAAAAAAGAAACTACCTGTGTTAGCGTGGCATTAAACAGATGGAGTACCAGGCGAGTTGGCCATACAGTTAGGGGCGCGCAGCTGTTATCTTGCATCCGGGAGATAGTGGACCGGGCGAGTTGGCCGTGCGGTTAAGGGCGCGCAGCTGTGAGCTTGCATCCGGGAGATAGTGGGTTCGTACGCCACTGTCGGCAGCCCTGAAGATGGTTTTCCGTGGTTTCCCATTTTCACACAAGGCCTTGGCCGCTTCCCTGCCACTCCTAGGCCTTTCCTATACCATTGTCGCCATAAAACCTATCTGTGTCGGTGCGACGTAAAACAAATTGTAAAAAAAATGAGATAGTGGGTTCGAACCCCACTGTCGGCAGCCCTGAAGATGGTTTCCCGCAGTTTCCCATTTTCACACCATGCAAATGCTGAGGCTGTACACGGCCGATTCCTTCCCACTCCTAGGCATTTCCTATCCAATCGTCGCTATAAGACCTATCTGTGTTGGTGCGACGTAAAAGCAAATTGTACTAAAAACAGATAGACCATCTTGATTTTTAACTTCATTTAAAGAGTATCCGAGAAGATGACGTGAAGTTATTATGATTTGTTTAGAATGTTTACATTTGTATCGTGTATAGCCATTAATATGGAGACTACTTCTGTACGTGGATATACTCGTAGCGTCGGCCAGCAATTCAACAGCTCCAGTTACTATGGGAGAGGAGTTCCATTGAGTGAAAGTACTTTTTTATGTTCGCTTGTGTCCAGCGGTCAGTAGCATCGTTGGGTGTTAGCGCTGATGTTCCATTCCTCTAAAAGAAGACTCCACGTCGAATTGAAATGTTATTATCAGTTCCTTCACAAGTCATGGCGTTAGTCTCTAAGAAGCGATTATCTGAAATTGTTTGCATGAAATTATATTGTTAGTGTGAAATTCTACAAGGAAAGAAATAACCAAAGGCGAGAAATGGGAGAAATTGCTGCTTTGAGATGATATTCTTCTTTGATCCTACTTCTTTTCATAGGTCAACCGGTAAAATGGCAACACCATTATCCAGAGTTCCCTGGTTCTAATCCTGGCAGTGACATCGCCCACCCGAAGTATGATATTCGACCCATTCGAGAAAGAAAATGTTTGATATTTACATTATTTCTAACGTTGGGATTCCTGTCGAATTCGTTTCTTCCTGACACCATAGTAACGCAGTCTGTCAGTCATCAGTCGTGACTGCAGCCGTGACGTATTCTTCTTAAAACCAGCAGACTAACATTGCATTATTGATTTGTTAATATTCAGAAGGATAATGTATTAACAGACATAATGAATTGACTCTCGTCAATTCCTTAAGATAAATGATTTTTAATAAATCCTGTTACACAAGTACAACATGAATTAATTTTGAAAAATACACTTCGAATATTTTTCAATTTTCTATCACGATAGGCTACTAGTAAACCATAAATATCCGTTTCTGTATTCATATTTAAACCTTAAAATTAATATTACGTCGAATAATAAAATGTATGTACATAGTAGCTTGTAACTATTGCACTTTCTACATATATGAGGAACACCAGCGCAATTTACGACTGGTATTCAGAAATTTAGTTTTGTTTTGTATGTTCCTGTGGATAATATTTTACAGTATACCTGATGCATATTTGGGTAAGCGTGACGAGTAACATTGATCGTGTATGCGAGAAATATTTGGCTGTACTAATCCAGAGAGAGATACTGCACTATCAAGTTACTGCTGCTGTTTTCCGGAATGTTCGCTTCTTTTATTTCTACTCTCACTTCTTTTCTCTTCTCTCTCACTTCTACCATTCGTATACAGTCTATCTGTTTAGAACTGAAGTAAACACGAAGTGATCATCTTTGCGTTACTGGTTTCGAAATAGTTTATTTTTCGCTATCCCCAGATCCCATCCGTTAACCGCTCGCATCTATCGCGAGACTCTTGAATGAACCAAAGATGCTACACCACTGGCCTTTCTTGGTTGAAATGATTATCCAACAGCTATAGAGATCCAACAATCTCTTACATTGTAACACTAATACTCGTTGAACATTTGCATGGTTATTTATTAGCGAAACACTTATACTTTGTGAGTGTGTATTTATTCCCAGTAAAGGAGATGTTTTTGGGCAAACAGAATTGATACTGAATGTCTTGTTTTATTTGTATTATTTTCTCGGTTTCGAACAGTTGTCATTGTACCATTTTGTTTATGAATTTTGTTATTTTACTCCATGTTATGCCCATTAACAATAAATGAAAAAACATGTTAGTTCATAACTGAGATGTTGGTTGCGAATGTTTGCCAGGGTTCTGATAAAATGTCCATTCTTCCTGATGTGCCTTTCCCTCTATTGTAACGCTTTTGCGTCTCCACCCAAGGCTGTGGCTGCACTCATTACAGCCTCTTAAAACCCGACCAGAGTCATTCTCGGAAATGGAATGACGTAGTTATAGAAGTTTGAGAATCTGTGCTCTGTCTGGACTGGGATCCCAGGGATCTCTCCTAAGCTGGCAGAACGACAGCCATCTCCCCTCTGTGCTTTCCACACTCTATCTCCTTTTATCGGCTTTAACTTCTTTAAGTAGAGATACCTGCCTTTCTAAGGAGGAAAGAAGCACGTATTCCATGAGAGAAAGGAATAGATGAAACTTTTTCTCAACATATCTGCGAAGGTCCTTTTCTCTTATTTGTTTTGTAAATCTGCGAATGCCAACTTTCACTACCTCAGTATTTATGTGAAATACGTGAAAGATGATCTAAATTCAGGGTTTATTTCAAAATATTAAAATGCAATTCCACAGATTGAAGACTGGTAGTGTAAACTTTTAGAATGCAAAATGAAAATATGCAACATAATCAAAATTTTGTGTAAATTGTTCTGATGAAGAAGTATATTATTCTCTGTAATGTCTTCGATCTCAAGTTAAATGTGGGAAATGTTCTAACTGTCCCTTGTATTAATGCTACATTTATGTTTAGAATAAATGTAAGGTGAAATGAGCGGGCAGATCTTGGTACATCCTAGCAGAAGCTAGATTTTCGCCTAGAGGTCTGTAGTTCAAAAATGCAGGAAGTTGCTGCATACGATACATTACCGGCACGTGTGTACTTTTCAGTGGCTTGGTAGAAAAATGGTGGAATGATTGGTGGTGGTGGTGGTGGTGGTGCTGGTGGTTGCTTTTAGGGGAAATAGAACTAGCCAACCATCCGATATTAACTCTAATCATAAGGAAAAATCAAGAGGTCCGACACTTCGAAGAATGAAGGTATCAGCAAAGGAAATCGAGAAGCTACGAGGGGCGTGAAAATAAATGATTCCCGATGTCCCGCAAACCTGATTACCAAAGGAGTCGGAAGAGGGCAAGGGTTCACCAGATGTGGTCGAATAGGAAAGATGAAATTGAACAGCCTTGTACATTAGGAGAAATCAATGCATTACTCAGCTAGGATCCCCGTGATCGCCAATCCATACTCTCAAATTGAGAGCCCTGGGGATTCCTCCTCTGGTCGTCCCTTACGACTGGCTTGCGGATGTATTCTACAGCCTGCATCCACTGTGGTGTTAGAAAGATACCCATATTCTTTACACAGTATTACAAGGCCAAACAAGAACGGCTATAGGCCTGTTCACTAGCAAAGACAGAAATTACCGGTACCAGACTGCATTTTCAAATATTGCGTTCATGAAATATGTGACCACCCTGTCATTAAAACATAAGAGGACCTTCCTACAACGTTGGTGTACGCTCCATTTTTCTTTGAAGTCAGGTAATAAGGCTGGAGATACTGGATGTGGGCAGTTAATTCTACAATATATTTCGCTATATTTACTGGAGCAGTTATGCACTATTGGCCTCCTTAGACATTTAAAACGAATTTGGATGCCCTCTCGCCACCGCACATTCGCGCATCATTTTCCGACACCTTAACTTTCAGTGACTCTTGGGTGCAGCCAACTTTGGTATGGTTTGCACTATCACGAGTTCAAACACGGCAGAAGAACGGAAAAAATAAATTCGACACTCCAGGTCGTACGTTGCCGGCATGTAAAAGATCTCGGATGATATATTCAATGTTATATCCGACAAAATTAATTGAAAATTTTGCACGGGTCATCCAACAGATTTCCAATTTATCTGCGATCTGGTAGAGTGAAGTGGAACGTCGAAACAGACAATCAGATAGCCTAATCATACACATGGCCTGCTTCTGGTAACAGAGACCATAAAATTATTATTATTATTATTATTATTATTATTATTATTATTATTATTATTATTATTACTATTATTAAGTTGAAGATGCAGTAATTGGGCATTTAGTTTGCTTCTGTTGGGAACCAGCCTTGTCATGCAATTAAATAAGTTGATTTAGGATGTTTCTCATCTGTGACACTGGCAAGCGCAGAGGATATTGTTGAATACTTACGTTAAGGAATGAGCTTTCTTTCGGGACGTTCATCTGTATAAAAAGATCTTGAGCATGATAAAGGATTTTAATCTGTTGGTCGAGAAGAATAGCTGTGATTTGTCAGCCTGATGGAGAATGGATTGAATTGTTTTATCTCGTTAGGGCAAAGTAAATACAAGTTCGCTGTCGCCGCAGACTGTATTCGGCACCATTGTTACGGGGCCCCATGATGGAGCACCGTTGAGATTTGCAGAAAACTATCTTAATGAAATGGCTGTGAATAATTGAGAAACCAAGAGGGATTGTTTCCCGTCATTCCCCAAAACCCGCCCTTCACCTTCCCGTCCCCTTTGCTACTCTAAAAGCAGTAATCACGACGTCCCTATTTATTATTGAATAGACTTTGAAGAGGCAGATCCCTAGTATAAAGGTCTTATTTTCTCTGTCTCTCTTCATGCCTACGAGAATAGCGGCGAGCCATGTCAGCATCAGCGTAGATTTTCTTGCCAAAGAGTGTGTTATCGTGATTTTTTAATGGAATCCGCTCGAGATTACATTTTCAATGGTTGTGTTGTACTTTGTTGCATCATTTGGGGAACCTGTCATTCCAGGTTCCCCTTCTCAGATTTGCCAAGTTTGTGTTCACATTTTTATTACATTTTCTTTCTCCCACAGACACACCCCCTCACACATATACGCACACAAAGAGCCATTGTTTGGCCTTTTGTATTGAAATAAAACTTTGTCAGCTATACTTCCATACATTTTAAGTGGGGTCTTTCTTTACTGTTCATTTTAGGGACTACGGATATTTTTGGTCGTCAGCGGTATTCACTTCGGTGTGATTTGTCTCGGAATTTAAGTTGTTGTGATGTCTGTTGTAGTGCATGTACCTATAATTATCTGCCCTGGATTTGAAATAAAGTACTATGACAGCTCTTGTCCTAGAGAGAATGTACAAGTATCCGCTGAAGAATCACACTTTAGGTAGACATAGGAAGTTGACAGGCTTGACCGTGTTAACATCGGCTACCCCAGTCTCTCATGGTACGTGTTTTGACTCTCATATCAATGAGTTGACATCATCTTGGAATGACAACTCCTTGCTGAAACCATTATAAATATGTTTCATTGAATATCTTTGAATATATCAGTTATTCGCCTGAAAGAAGGAGGTTGCGTATCAGAGGGGGTAAATTTATGCTCGGTAAAACATCTGGAGAGACATGGATTCGATTCTCTAACAGGGAGCCGAGAAATGTCTAAATGTTCCTTCCAGTTTTGGAGAGACATGGTTCTGGTGTTCACTTACAATTAGTGTTCACGAGAAATGAATAGTAGGTTAATTCCTGGAGGCAAAGGCGGCTGGGCATGAAGCTACCCACTCCATCCTACTTAGTACTGAGGTTACGGATAGTGGATGCATTTACGTGCTACTGATCCAGGGACCTTCATTGCCTGTGCAGGGCTGGCTTTGCTTATTGTCTTTATTTCTTCAGCACGAAAACATACACTTAAATATGCACATGCACTTCTACAAGAAGCTCATTCTTGGTTCATGGAAGCCCTTAGGATCATAAATCAGCTGGAAAGGTCACTTGACATTTTTCATCAACCTTCCACTGCAATTCGTAAAGCTCTTATTATGTGAACAGTCTATAGAAAACATGCGAAGATGTATAGTTGTAGTTTTGTATATATACTATATATGTGTTAATTTTCTGTTACATCATCTGTAATTGGGACACCCTGTAGATGATAAATAAATAAATTGTATTGTATTAAGAATTTGCTGGAACTATCCATGCTATTCATTAATTCCTAACTTTCCGTTCCTAAGATCATTTGTAGAAACTTGGGTGACGATTTGATATTTGTGTTAGCAGAACGCTTTTAATGATCAGGTTCCTTGATAACCCCGAGCATCTCGTAGTGAAGATATCCGCAAACCAAGAATAGTTGACGTACCACAGTAGTGCATAGATTGCACTCTTCTTGTTCGAAGATGATTTTTATCCTTTGAAGAAATTTAAAGAGTAACGAAACTTAAAATCTTCTGAAGTCTACTTGCGTACGTACACATGGGTATTGATGTTATAAGACTCCTTGATGTGTATTTAAAGTATTAAAAAGGAAGAAATGTCATTTGAAAGCAATTAAACCCAGGTCTTACTTAGCGCAAACTTCTTAAATTTACATTGTAACGATCCATTGCTTCCGACCTTCTTATTTACATAAATATTATTTTAGTCTATGATAAATAAAACAGGCAGAAACAAGAACAATCGTGAGCTTGCTCCTCATCATCTTACTTATCTTGAAAACTTGGAGTCATTAAGTAACCAGTCCATATACTCCCACAGAATACGATTTTGAACCACGTTCTGTTTTGCGTATAACGTAGAAATGGTACTGCGATAGAGAAGTACTTATTCTTTACTTTAAGGCTGGTAATAACGTTAATTGCTTAACGTTCGTTATAAAAGCTAACAGTCTCAAAAGAGATGCGTGATAGGTGAATAAAATTGTTACTATCCTCTCACCTACGTGACCGCGGTTCGGATCCCATTGAAAGGTTACGTTAAATTTTAATTGGAAACACACGTCCTTGTGAGACGTATTTTACGTAAAACTGGAAGTTTCGTGTCTACGTTCACGATATGAACTGTCACGTAAAACTATAAGCCTACCTTTGCTTGATCTTTACATGTGCTGGAGCGGTTATTTCTTGGTAGCTTAACTATTTTTACATCTGTCTCCTGGCAAAGATCATATCAAAATATAGCTTCGAATGGAGTCTTGGTCTCATTTATGGCTATGATGGTATTGGAGCTGCTGAGACATGAGTGGTGCTGAGTAATGCCATCCAGAGTACGACTACTGCGTCTGAATGCAGTGAAAGGTGCAACTCATAGGGTCAGTTGTGCTACATTAGCACTTTCCGGCTCAGTGACGAGAGCAGTGCCAAATTACTTCACTCTTCATCTTGCCTAGTATGCTGCTGTCTGTTTTTTTTTTTTTTTTTTTCATGTAACTTCCATAACCTTCAGTGACGCTGAGGATCCAGCCAGCCTCTGGGCTGATAACTTGACAGACAGACAGACAGACAGACAGACAGACAGACGGAGTGTCAGAATCTTGTATCTCACCTTTGCATTATTGAAACCAGTAGCACGGTGTTGTTATAATTCTGCATCCTTAAATACGACCAACATCAGCCGGTATATAACCCGCTATTTTGGAAACGGAATGCTAACTATTAACCGACTGCGCCATTGAGGTAGACTTTACCAATTCTCAGCACAGTGACAGTTAGACAAAACTAATGATGATGATGATGATTATTATTATTATTATTATTATTATTATTATTATTATTTCTTTTGTTTTAAAGGGCATCACTTCTCCCTGTTATGCTTGCTGCTTAATTGCATGAGGGAATTCACGTACCTCTAATGGAGGCTAGCGTTTGTATTGAGATTCATATCCTGAACACGGTGTGTCGAGGCGAAATACAGGCCTTAATGAGTTTTTTCATCAGGTCTGTTGATGATAGGGTGAAAGGTAGAGACAGTCCCTTTGTCCGTATTATTTATTTCACAGGCTGCCAATTTTTCTACATTGCATATTTAAAGTTAAAAATAGAACTATATTACGGTGATTAGGACTGCTACAGACCTCAGTAACCAAGACAGATTGTATTTCTTGATCCCGGAGTGTGTGGGTGAATTTGTTTAACATGTATTTGCATAAATGTTGTATGTTATTTCACGTATACGTACCTTGACGGAAGAACCGGGCGAGTTGGCCGTGCGGTTAGGGGCGCGCTGCTGTGAGCTTGCATCCGGGAGATAGTGGGCTCGAACCTCACTGTCGGCAGCCCTGACTGAAGATGGTTTTACGTGATTTCCCATTTACACACCAGGCATATGTTGGGGCTGTACCTTAATTAAGCCCGCGGCCGCTTCCTTCCCACTCCTAGGTCTTTCCTGTCCCATCGTCGCCGTAAGACCTATCTGTGTCAGTGCGACGTAAAACAACTTGTACAAAAATTAACGGAAGTTGAATGTAAAAGTAGAATTGTCCACTCCTGTGTCCATCGACATCCAGGCTTTTTATCTCTGTTCTCCCTTCTCACTCTGCCCAGGAAAGTGCTGTGAGAGTCCTGGCCTAGGTTCTTGGTCAATATTGTAAATACTGTTACTGTGATTACGGTAGCAAAAATCTTGTGATCATATCTCCCATACATTAACTGAATTTTCATTCCCAGCTCTTTACATGTGAAACGTCTGTCGATGTCATAGAGCTGCCTCGACCACTTGAAACATCCTGTAGGGGCGTGATAATTAAGTCACATTGCCTGGCTTCTTATCAAGGCGGCCGCCTTTCGAATCCTGGCCTATACACGTGGGATTTTTGAAGTGAAATGTCACCTCTCTGTTGTTCGGAATACGCGTAAAACTGGAGGTCCCATGGCTTTGATCACGGTATCAACAGTCACGTAAAACTACAAGCTTGCAGCTTTTTTGCTTAGTTGATGGCGCGTGTTCTAACTTCAACACACAGCATGCTGTTCATATTGTGGGCTCTTGTGTAACAAGAACAGTTTAAATCAAGTATCTTCCTGTCGGATGCGTATGGCGCGTTCCGGAAGAGAAGGGCGAACCCGCCAGTGGTCAATAATTTTTTTTTAAATTGGCTTTACGTCGCACCGACACAGATAGGTCGTATGGCGACGAAGGTATAGGAAAGGCCATGAGTGGGAAGGAGCGGCCGTGGCCTTAATTAATTTGCCTGGTGTGAAAATGGGAAACCACGGAAAATCATCTTCAGGGCTGCCGAGAGTGGGGTTCGAACCCACTATCTGCCGGATGCAAGCTCACAGCCGCGCGCCCCTAACCGCACGGCCAACTCGCCCGGTGATAATTATTTTATTGCATCTCCAGGTACCCGAAATCATCCCCTATAACACGAGCTTGACAAAAGCTGATACACACGCCCTTATTACTACATCGAAAATAGCCATTCTTTCGAAAACTACCGATAGCCTACAGCGTAGCATGTGACATGCATAATGCACATATTGCTCCGCAGGAGAAGGGCGAGCGCGCCACTCGATCTTCTCCAAACTTACCAGTTGATCGCGCAGCCAGCCTTGTAACAAATCAAACATACGAGTGTAACTGCAGTGAGTTGTTACATACATAATTTATAGCGGTGTGATTATGAGTAACAATGAAAATGGCAATCAGCCGGCATACCTGGTTATTATTTCCCGTTTGCCGAGTGAGATAGCCGTGCGGTTAGGGGCGCACAGCTGTGAGCTTGCATTCGGGAGATAGTGGGTTCGAACCCCACTGTCGGCAGCCCTGAATATGGTTTTTCCGTGGTTTCCCATTTTCGCACCAGGCAAATGTTGGGGTTGTATCTTAATTAAAGCCACGGCCTATTCCTTCTAACTCCTAGGCCTTTCCTATCCCATCGTCGTCATAAGACCTATCTGTGTCGGTGCGATGTAAAAATCAAACTGTATTTCCCATTAGTCAGTTCAGTCTGTGCCTTTATTTGCTCTGATGTATGGTATTAAAATTACCAACCTGATTATACCTTAATAATGTAGTATATGATAAATAATTAAATAAATGTGTCCATGTCACATTTTCCGGAGTACGATTATTTTGAAGAGATTTCCGTGGCAGATTCGTCCTTATCTCATTTATGGACATGCCAACTTCGAAAATCAGTATCTCTAAAGCTACGTTAGGCGGGTTCGCCCTTCTCTTCCGGAATGCCTCATATGTATTTAAGGAAATATATTCTTAAACACATTTTGTTTTTGGCCTTGCTTGGCCATATAACCAACTCCATTTGTATTGAACTTCAGTTGAATAATGTTACCTCATGCAATTGAAAGCTTATAGTCCGGATAAGGTGGATGCGAACTCCACCGTCGACAACCCGGAAGATGGTTATTATTGTGGATTCCTGTTTTCACCAAGGCAAATGTCGGGCTGTGCGTTAATTAAGGCCACGGTCGCTATCCTTCTTGTCCTAGCCCTTTCGCATCCATCATTGCCGAAATGTGAGTTAGTGTGATTTTAAATAGATAGGAGCGTTATTATTATTATTATTATTATTATTATTATTATTATTATTATTATTATTATTATTACGTGCCAGCCCCTTTCGGTACTTCTAGGAAGGAGCTTGTGACTCAGACGACCTGGGATCTCCCAGTCGGCTTGTGGGGTGGGGCCGGCCTTTCCGTGTATTGTTGTCGTCGGCCGGCTTATATACAGCAGGCCTAACTGTGAGTTTCTTGAAAATTCAGCGGGAATGTTCTACCTCTAGCCACCTCGCGGAAATTCTGGCTGAAATCACCCGAGCTATAAAAAGGGAGGCAAACCGCGGACAGTCAGTCACAGTTGGGCTCAGTGGTGGAGTCATTGTAAGACTCAGTTTGTTGGGGTTCGGTGGCTGGGCTGAGGGCAACAGAGGTGTTGGCTGTCCCGCCGAAGTCTGAACGAGGAGCTGTTGTGTTGTAAGAGAGACCAGTGAGTGGGTGGGCTGGAGGCGAAGGAAAGGAAGACTGTACTGTGTGTTAGTGTATTTCTGCGGACTGAGGCTCGGTGTGCGTCAGCGAGCGAAGCCGCTACCGCGAATGTGATCGTAAATGGACCTGTGTTAATGTTCGCTGTTGTGAGTATCGTCCTGCTGTTGAATACTGTCGAGCTGTTTAGTTGTTCACTGCATGTGACTGTGAGAGTTACTGGACTGTCTGTGGAATTGAACCAATGAACTGTCATCGTGTGTCGAGTGGCCCGTAGCCCTGTGTTCAGATCCAGCTGTCTACACACAGCTGCTGTATAATGTGCCTGGATTTGGGGAAAGTGAAAGTAAGGATTAAGCGTCCGCAGGTATAGCAACGGGCTGGATCGCCTGCTGCGCCATAAGGAAGAGGGACTTGTGAATATACTTGTTATTAGTAAGTGTGGCCATTCATAACTCATTAGAATTGTGGGTGTGTGTATTTATTAGATCATCCTGAAATAAATGAGAGTAATGACGCAGATGTAGTTTTATTCGTAACATAATAATAATAATAATAATAATAATAATAATAATAATTATTATTATTATTATTATTATTATTATTATTAAAATGAAATGGCGTATGGCTGTTAGTGCCGGCAGTGTCCGAGGACATAATCGGTTCGTCAGGTGCAGGTCTTTTTGATTTGACACCGTTAGGTGACCTGCGCGTCGTTAGAGGATGAAATTGTGATGAAAACGACGCATATACCCAGACCCCATGCCAGCGGAATTAACCAATGATGGTTAAAATTCCCGACCCTGCCGGGAGTCGCACCCGGGGTCCCTGTGACCATAGAGCAGCACGCTAACCATTTAGCCATGGATCCGGATGTTATTATTATTATTATTATTATTATTATTATTATTATTATTATTATTATTATTATTATTATTTTAAATGACAACCTTTTACCATCAGACCGTATGCATACCTCAGTCGGTTGGGCCTGCATTCAGGGGTGCGTGATCGAACCTGGAATCACGCAGTTCGAAGACCGTGACTAATAGATCCCGATATTGTCCCTCAACCACATCGCTTTGCTTTCACGAGAAGGTTCTTTTCTTTACCTTTCACTTGATACAGCGCCCCAGTTGCTTTCATGAAGCCGAGTGACCCCTCAAGACGAGATTTAAATAATTTGGACGAGCCAGGAATCGAAGCTAGGAACAGTCGTTACGTGACTGTACGCCTATATCGAATTTAATTGCTGAGTGAGAGTTGACTATGTTGGAAGAATGTGAGGGATTGCTTTTAGTTTATGTGAGCGACCAGATTTGCTCATGTATACATAAAGGCTTTTGATTAAACAGGCAGGTGGATAAGGTGAGGCATGATAGAAACATGAGTAAAGAAGGCATTTGGAAGAAGTAAAGTGCAAAGAACAGTAGTAAAAAAGAGAACTGAAATAGATGAATGCTTACGGGATTAGCCAAATACTCAGTAGGACCACCTTAACATATTTTTACTGCTATATCGAAGAATCATGTCTTAAAATATAAAATCATTTCTTTCCTTTTATGATATATTTCCTTGAAACGTTATTTTAATATAATTTCAATTTTCTGTTTGCTTGTTTACCTCCCTTTTTAATGTATTTTTGGTAGCAAGTAGAAGGAACATCCTAAAATTCTGAAGGGGTAAGATGTCTGTGGCTCGATTATATTTTTTTTGTAAACAGTAGTGTTTCTGCGTAATGGAAATTATCTCCATGCGTTCCTTTTCAAGAGCGTGTCGCATACATTATGGTGAGTAGCTTTCTCCATGTACAACACATGCATTAGTATGTATGTTCTGTATGTAAACTGGCTCATAACATGCTCATTACCCAAAACTGGCAAATTGATAGTGGTGTGTTGCCACGCATAGGTAACACTTCCGTCACCATATATAAAATTGATTTAATGCTGATGGCAGTTGTGGGGTTTTGTAGTTAGTTGTGAAACCAGCTAATTGACGAGTCAAAAGTCCCGTAGAAGATGATATTAGGTTTTCAATAATCAGTCTTTAACACTTATCTGGAAAGTTGTTTATCTTAGCTAATTAGAATAATATATGAAAATATCTTATTGTAATCTGTAATAGCAAAGCAAAGTCATCACCACACAGGCGATGAAGGCCCTTGGAGGGGTGGAAGATAAGGACTTCTACTATCCGTAACCTCAGCATTTGATGATGGGGTAGAGTGGTTAGCACTTCGCTCGGCCGCCTTTGTCCGCAAGAATTAACGTGGTACTCATTTTTGGTGTACGCTAAGTGAACCTCAGGACCATTTGCACCTCTGAAAGTGGAAATCTCGTTTCTTAAAGTTTTCGACTTCCAGACGGTGAATCGAAAGCACGTCCTTGCGAGTGAACCGAGCACGCCTTTACCACTTCAGCCAGGCAGCCCATTAACCTGTAATTCTATAGTATAAAGTATCAACGTTTAAAATGCTGACATGCTGGAAGAAGAGCTTAATTGAAGAACGATTGACGACTGAAAGTGGAAAAGTATATACGTAGTTATTTTAAATTAGTGGAGAAGTCATTGGAGAACTTAGGTGGAGTTCCTATCTGTTTAATCGTGTTCAGAGGGTTAGGTAAGGCCTGAAGCAGATGTAACAGTACGCAGCTTCATGTACACACCCTGCGGGAAAGAATTATCATGCTCTATCAAAATTCGTGAGGTCCACTTTGTGAACTTTGGCGCCAAAATTCCGGATATTTCAGTTAATTATTTAGTTTATTTTATCCCATGTTCGATTTAATTACCCAGGTATATTAAGAATTAAATGACGCCCAAACGTGAGGTGAGTAATTTTATTCATTCATATTTATTTAATATTAGATACGCCACCCAACAGTGTAGCATTGGTTATTAATGGTTATATGAATATTACACACTGGAACCATACTCTAACTGGGAACTTACCCAGAGCCGAGTCCCTGTTACAAAGGAGCACGATCTGGCGTTCAGGAATGTTGCGCAAGATTGGATTCGAACCACTACACTACCGATACTCAAATACCATAGGCAACCGGCATATTAACTACTCAGCCACAAATAAAACATACGTGATACTCGCTAGTACGACCTTTCCACATCAAAAGTTAATATCTGTGCCAGAGATTTCAGACGTAGTTTACGGCGTTTATTTAACTTTCTACCATTGTATAATAAAGTGTTATTTGGTTTTAAGCCCCACTAACTACTTATTCTGGCTTTTCGTTGGTGCCGGAATTTGGTCCCGCAGGAATTCTTTTACATGCCAGTAAATCTTCCGAAACGGGGGTGACGTAGTTGAGCACCTGCAATTACCACAGAACTGAGTCAGATTCGAACCTGCCAACTTGGTCTCAGAAAGCCAGCACCGCACGAGGATGCAGAACAATATCGACCTTTAAGGAGAATTACTGTAATGTTGGTTGGGTTTCATAAAACTAAATAATAAGGGACGTGCGGACCACCCGGTATAAAAATGATACGAGAAGGGACTGGAATCACAGAAAAGGCTTTTTTCATGAATTATGCTATGCTGTATAGAGTAATAAGTTAGTCGCAGGGCTGTGAGCGACTGCAAAAAGACATCAATATTATGAGATGAACAGCAGACAACGGGGCGGGGGGGGGGGGGGCGTAAGTCAGAAAAGCCAGATTTTAAGTTTCACCAAGAGGAAACGTCCTCCTGAGTTTTAAATAGTGTTGATGGGGTGAAAGTACCAGATGAGGATCACTGTATGTGTCTTGGTGTTAATATCAGAGAAGATTTTCATTGGGGTACTCCCTTTACCGGGACTGTAAGTACAGTTTACATATCTCTTCATATTATAATTAAGACGGGATGTAGGGGTTGTTGTAAGAATGCAAAGGAAAGGGCGTGTATGTCACTGGCAAGACCCTATTGCGAGTATGGCTGAAGTGTATAGGAACCACACCAGGATTACTTGATTCGAGAACTGGAAAAGATCCGAAAGAAAGCAGCGCGATTTTTCTGGATGATTTCCGACAAAAGGGTAGAGTCACAAAAACGTTGCTGGCACGGGGGCTGTGTGTATGTGTCGTGTT
The DNA here is from genome assembly GCF_040414725.1 of Anabrus simplex. Lineage (NCBI taxonomy): Eukaryota > Metazoa > Arthropoda > Insecta > Orthoptera > Tettigoniidae > Anabrus > Anabrus simplex. The sequence goes on along the minus strand of NC_090266.1, from coordinate 468,532,017 downwards.
CATCATCATTTCATCCTCATCACGACGCGCAGGTCGCCTACGGGAGTCAAATCGAAAGACCTGTACCTGACCAGCCGAACATGTCCCCGGACACTCCCAGCACTAAAAGCCATAAGCCATTTCGTTTCCGCTGAAAATAAATCTTTATTATTCGAGGCTTAAGACGACATATTTGATCTCCTCAGGTTGAATGATTGAAACCGTCAATTTTTAACATGTGTCTGTGGTAATCGCCAAGGTGATTTTAGCTTTGATTCTGTCAGTGAAGCGGTATCTTCAGATTAGAGGCGATACGTACATTCAGTTTTGCCGTCTATAGGCGCCAGCGGCGAACTATTTTTGAAGCTTTGTTTTCTCGCTGCTGCGAGAGGGAGTTATAGAGGCGGCAGATTAATTATCGCCCTAAGGGTTGCCGATTGTAATTTGAACTTGACGTCCACCACTTCAAACAGTGTGTCCGAAGCTACCCGCATTTATTTAACGCTTCATTATCTCTACTTAACCAAATAAAGAGAAAGAGCAATTAGAGGATTGTCGAATTTATTTCCATGCCATATCCCATTGATATGTAAGGATTTTCTTCCAGGAAGTGACAGTAAATCAAAATTAATTTTCGGTGTTGGGGTATTTCATTTAACGGAATATTGTAGTTATGATCGTTGCTTTATGAAGAAACTAGGAAGTTCGTGGTCATCAATTCCGTGTGTTTACTATATGTTATGAATTTTTGCTGCGATAACCTTATTCGTGATTCCTGGAAGTAAACGGCGCTGAAATTGTGAAATGTGCTACGCAGCTTGATGTGGGCAGCATTCTATACCTTTTCAACTTAATTTTCGGAAAAAATTGATTTATATTCAGAAAAGTAATTTCAGTTTCGGAAAAGTGAAGTAATATTCAGAAAAAGTAACCTCAGTTTTGTAAAATGTTAATTTAAGTTTGGATAAAGTAAATTCAGTTTCAGAGAAAGTAAATTTATGCGCGTTTTTAAGAATATGTTAAAAAAGTAATATATATTTATAATCGTATAATAAACAGATTCAAATAAACTAATGTTTTATGTAGATTATGTAGAAGAAGGAAATTTGATTTAGGCCTATTCAGTAATGTATTTTATTGACTGTCTGTTACAGTATTAAGACAGTATATGCTCTTCTTCTAAAAACAAAGATCGTTGGTTTCCGTTTCACATAGGCATGTCGCCTAGATTCATAGCTCCAGAAAATTATTTCTGCACGTGATTGACTGAGTGAAGGTACATCTGAGGGGTGACAACCTGCAATCCAGCATCAGCGGTACTCTTCAAGAAACGAAGCTGGTATCCTTTTGGGTTAATACACCCTCTGGATCACCCCTTGCCAGCATGTGATAATGTTCACGCAGATGTAGCTTAATACTTATCTTCACAGCACTCCAGATATCGCCGTTGCGCCTCGTTATACCATCACGTGACAATGTTGAGGAGAGGAATACTGACCCGTAACACATGCCGCATAACGTAAATTCGTTGATATACTGTAGTTCATGTAGCCCTAATACTATACCCTAGATGACAGAACCTTTCTGGACAGAGTTCTAAGCTGAAATATTATTACATAGCGGTTTTTCTAGGCGCAACGACGATATGTCCAATCGGATTTAACATGCAGCTATAAGGAATCCCCAAAAACTGTTCTTCTTGCCTAAGTACTTCACAATATATAATTTAGATTTGTCCTCTAGCTCCTTACAGCTGCATGTTGAACCTGACTGAACATATCTGGAGTGCTGTGAAGATAGATATGAAGCTACATCTTCATGAAAATTATCACATGCTGGCGAGGGGTAATCCAGAGGGTGCATTAACCCAAAATGAATACCGACTTCGTTTCTTGGAGAGAACCGCTGATGCTGCATTGAACGTTGTTACCGTTCATATGTATCTCCACTCAATCACGTGCAGAGACATTTTCCTGGAGCTATGAGTGTAGGCGACATGCCTAGGTGAATTGGAAAACAACGATCTTCGTTTCAACAGAAGAGCATATAGTATCTTAGTAATGTAACACAGGGTGAATAAAATGCATAACGACGGTGCGCGAGGAAAACCTCGTATCTCATAATGCTCTTCCGATTTATTATTCTCCTTAAGACTGGTCACGCCTCCCAGCCACATATGGATATGCAGTCCATCAGGACAACATTTTTATTTTCCGATATGAATACACTTTTTTCGAAATTGAAATTATTTTTTCCGAACATAAGTTATATTCTATCGAATTTGAAGTTGAAAAGATATAGCCTTACACTGGAGTGAGAAAAATTTCGGTGAAATACCACGCTGAAGATGACGGATAACCACCCAAAATCACTTTGATCCTGGATAGAAACCTGCTAGCCCTCTCCCTTATGTGTGATAATGCCCATAGCTATGACGGTAGACATTTATACTAAGCAAATATACCAGCACATTGTAACGTTGTGGAGGTGGTAATAAACACACAACACTGACAGCGTTAAAACTTTAAGACTAAGATTTATTAATTACTGCTAATTGCTTACACACTACACTGATACACTAGGAACACAACTTAAATTACACAGCACACACAGTCACACCTATTTGCGTTCTCTCTATTCTCACTAATTCAGTCACACTGGTTGTCCACTCTACTGCTGACAAACTACCACAAGCACGCTAGCTATACCGTACATATTCACACTGTTCTGCTAAGTCAGTTCCACAATGGCTCTCGCCGTACGCTATCACAGCCACTTAGTTCACAAGTCGCGCACAGCACATTCTTGCAATCGTGTACGTCGTACACTATCCGCACGCTCGAAACAGACTTTGTTCGCTGTCCCTTGACGACCTCTCTTACGCTGCACTAGACACACACACGTTCACTCACAGTAGCTGGACCCGAGATACTCAGCTTTTCTACGACAGACAGAAAGAAGATAACCTCATTTCCACGGACAGAACACTCACTGCACTGCACTGCATTGCACTGCACTACATAGCTGCACTGAACCGCTGACTGATTGAATGACTGACTGTGAACTCCACGCCTGTACTCTCACTCACAGTACTCCATCCAGTGCTCTACAATAGCACACTCGCACACAGCTCTGAACCTCACACAGAGACTGACACACACAGACTCTCTTCAACTCCAACACAACCACTGAACAGAACTGAACCACTCAATCACCATTATTTTAAGGCAAGCCGGTCCTTCCATATATTTCGCGAAAGGAGAAATCTCTAGAGTCCTCTCTGTTCTGAATGTTCTGGGTACATCTTCTAGACCATGCGGTTAGGGGCGCGCAGCCGTGAGCTTGCATTCGGGAAATAGTGGGTTCGAACCGCACTGTTGGCAGCCCTGAAGATGGTTTTCAGTCATTTCCCATTTTCACACCTGGCAAATTCTAGGGCTGTACCTTAATTAAGGCCATGGCCGCTTCGTTCCCACTCTTAGCCCGTTCCTATCCCATCGTCGCCATAAGACCTATCGGTTTCGGTGCGACGTAAAGCAACTTGCAAAAAAAAAAAAAAGAAAAAAAAAAATAAGTCCTCTCTCCCACAGAGGGCTGGCCTTGCACGCCTGGCTCGTTCCTGACTGGTTACTGCGCCGCAAGTGGGCGGGGCCCTAACTTGGTGACGACACTCGCAGCCGCGGCCAGGCTAACCTGCTCCTCCCAAGTCCTTACAGTAAAATGGCGGACACCATCACAGTATTTTACTAAGTTCTTTTGTATGGTGAAATTTTGATAATGAGGTGATGGTGAAAGAGGAGAGTATCCTGCAAATAATTTACCAGAAAGCAGTTTCTAAGGCTACCTGAGCCTATATATAAAAATGGAACGAGCAAACTGGCTACGCGCTTCGAGTTGGATAGCTATGAGCTTGTATTCGGGAGTTGGTAGTTTCGAATCCCAGCATCTGCAGCCTTGAAGATGGTTGTCTGTGGCTTCCCATTTTCACAACAGTACCTTAATTAAGGCCGCGTTTGCTACCTTCCCAATCCCAGCCATTTCCCATACTTGCGTCGCCGAAAATCTTCTGTCATGCTGATTGTAGAACATTCCTTCTTGATATTATTCTTATTTATTTTCCTGTCAGGCATTGTTTCCCGCTTTCTTTCGCCTTCACTCTCACACACAATAAGGTATCATGTCTCTTACCGCCTGAATTTGTAGTGTCTCAAAGGTAATAAAGTTATAGATGAGTGTCACAACTGACTGTGTCTTCTTGGAATGAAAAGTAGGATAGGTTAGATGAGGAATTGTAATGGGGATGCAGTGAGTTCGCATTCGGAAGATAGTGGGTAGGAACCCACTATCGGCAGCCCTGAAGATAGTTTTCCGTGGTTTCCTATTTTCACGTCTGGCCTTAATTAAGACTGCGGCCGCTTCTTTCCCACTCCTAGCCCTTTCCTCTCCCATCGTCGCCATAAGACCTATCTGTGTCGGTGCGACGTAAAGCAAATTGTAAATTGTGAAGGGAGCGACTGTGGTCAGTTGAGGATTCGGAGTCCTAACATTTGCCTTGAAATGGAAAGTCACAGAAAAACACATCGACTATGGACGATGGTGAAAATGTAATCTATTCATCTTATCCCAGAATTCTATGACTTACATCTCAGCGTTCTGAACTAAGGAATTTATTCCAAGAAGTGTGCCCATCTTATGTTACTTTCACACTCGACGAATCAAGTGTCTGCTGAACTGGGAACACGATTAAAAACAGTAAACTCATTCTTGTCCGTAATCAGACCCACTGGGCATCAGATGGAAAGAACACACTCCTTAGCTACGCCTGTCGTGAAGAACTATTTTTATAATAATAATAATAATAATAATAATAATAATAATAATAATAATAATAATAATAATAAACAGGCACTCGTCGCTGGGCTCAGAAGATACTGGCAGGAAGTCAAAGCCGGAACAAGAACAAGACCTAGACACTAAAATGAAGTTGGTTGTTACCACGCAGTCCTTAGAGGCTCAACTCGATGTATAAAAATATATTATTATTATGACAATCTGCGTTACGTCGCATCGACGCAAACAGGTCTTATGGAGACGATGGTATAGGAAAAGTGTAGGTGTTGTAAGTAAGCGACCGTACAGCCCCAGCGTTAGCCTGGTGTGAAAATGAGAAATCACGGAAAGCCATCTTCAGGACTGCCGACAGTTGGGTTCGAACCCACTATCTCCCGAATGCAAGCTGATAGCTACGTGAAGCAAACCACGCAGCCACTTGCTCGGTAACAATTATTATCCAGTAAAATAAAGCAGTCATTTCCGTACAGGCCATGAAGTCCCTAGGAGGGGTAGAAGGTAAAGGCTTCCGCTGTTCGTAACCCCGGCATTTGATGGAGTAAAATGGTTTGCTCTACGCCCTGCCGCCTTTGCGATCAGGAATTAACATGGTAGTCATTATTATCTACTACGATTGTATAAGCCTATTCTAGAACGAGGTGCACTCAGCGTGAGAAACACGTGGTGATGAGGTTAGAAACTCACTCTCGACTCCACTTCATCTTCAGAATAATTTCTAACATACAGGTGAAAGATACTGCCATCTGAATTGTGGCACCTTTCTTTCTGGTGGGGTCGCACATGCGAAATTTCCCAGTTTTGCGGCCGGATTCTTTTCTGACTCCAACTCAGGTGTGGAGGGATGTATTCAATATTACGTGTTTCTGTGGTTGTTGGTACTGTGAGTGTGTTACGTCGTATGTGAATGGCAGTGGAGTGTATTGAGACAAACACTAATACACAGTCCCCGAGCCAGGTGAATTAACACGGCCAAACCACTCTCGATGCCACTTCATCTCTAGTATTATTTCTTACCTATTTCTTACAGACACTTCCTTCTGAGTTCTAACAACTTTCTTTCTGGTGAGTTCGCATTAAAATCCCAGCTGGGAATCGAACCTAGGACCTCCTGAACTGAAGTTGTCAATGCTGACAATTCAGCCAAGGAGACAATTCTAGCACATTAAATACAATTTAAAAACCCAAGGAACTACATCCACGAAATGGAAAGAATCTTCGACAAGGCATATCACATGAATTAAAGGCAATAACATCCAGTGGGGAAGATTCTAGTTTAAATAGTTGTGCAGTTTCAGCCTATATTGACCTTTGTTTCTCTACCACATCTCTTATGTCATATACATGTAATTAACGAAGTGCAAGGTGATGTGAAGGACAGATAATTGGCAATTAGTGTGGGGTTATTAGAAATTTCTCTATACCTTCTCTGCCTCTCCTTCTCCTTGTGGAATTACTGTTTCCTCAAGAACTTGTAACAGCTCACTAGGAGCAATTTATTGTTGCTCTCGAATTTGAAGACAATGGCTATGAATTTGAGACATCTTGCGCACGAATACTAAAAGTGAATTGGAAGGTGATGCTTAAAATATAGTAGACGATTCAAAAAGTATGTCATTTCACGAGGAAGAGAATAATTAAGCTGGTGTGTTTCACATGTGAACAGAATCCTTGCTGAACGGAATTAGCAACGACTCAATCGTCGAGAGGGTCCTCCATATGCCGCAGGTGTTTCACCGTGTTTTCTCTCTTACTGATATCAAGCGAAAGTTGGAATTATATCTGTTTTCCCATCGCCTACTAAATTTCAAGTGCAGAATGCAATCTTTCATCTTTAATGATCACGTAGAGTAGTGAACGCGTCGTGAAGCGGCAACTAAGGGATGAGCGGTCACACGAATTCTGCGGCGAAGGGGGGAGAGGGAAGGTATCCTCTCTCCAGAACGAGTCACGGTATTCGCTCCTTCCGTTACTCATTCAATGCGCGTTCTGCCAGAACAGTGGTTAAATCGTCTTGGATAACCGACTGTAAAATAGTTCAATTTCTCTCCACAGTTAGTAATTTCTACGGCGACACTTCATTGTTGTCAGGCTTAGTCTTCCAGTTTGATTGTGACTAGAGTGTGCAATAATAATAATAATAATAATAATAATAATAATAATAATAATAATAATCGTTTTCAACTGCTATAGGTTTTAGCGACACTGAAGTGCCAGAATTTTGCTCCGAAAGGCATGATAGCCGAGTGGCGGAGTCATCGGCTTCTTACCTGGATGGTCGTGGTTCGATTCCCGATCAGTGCATGCTGAATTCTTAAACTGAAAGGCCACCTGGTTGTATTACGGATTTCACATAAAGCCGGATGTCCTTTGGCTATGATCGCGATAACATACATAGAAATGCAAGCTTGCTTTTTACCATGAAAAGGGACCCAAAAATAAATGTTTTTAAATGCCTTCGATCTCTTGGGTTATGGGTGTGAGCGCCTAATCAGCTATTCTCGTTATTTTTGCAATTTTTTTTTGCTAGTTGTTTTACGTCGCACCGACACAGATAGGTCTTACGGCGATGATGGGACAGGAAAGGGCTAGGAGTGGGAAGGAAGCGGCCGTGGCCTTAATTAAGGTACATCCCCAGCATTTGCCTGGTGTGAAAATGGGAAACCACGGAGAACCACTTTCAGGGCTGCCGACAGTGGGGTTCGAACCTACTATCTCCCGAATACTGGATACTGGCCGTGTTGTAACCAAGGTTGAGATTTACAAAACACAACTTTATTATTCGCTTCAAATGCAAAATACACTATTTACACAAATAAAACTGAAATTTAACTTGAAGCAAAATGAATTAGGAATCTTGAGAAAGAGTCTATCTTCTGTATACTAAATACAAGTTTACAGTATTTACATCCACTTCTATCTTGAAAAGATAGTCCTTGATATATGAAAAGTCGATAGTCGAAAACTATCAGAAGTACTGACATAAATGTTTTGGAAAGTCCTTCCTTGCTGAGTTCATAAAAGCAAGTTCAATGTAGGAAGAATTCTTACTTGGCGAAACCAAGGGAGCTTGCATTAATTAGGGAAATATTACGGTATGTAATAGTATGACTGGATATGGGCAGCGGAATAGGCCAGAGGAGCGGTGACCAGAGGTGAGACCTCGTACTGCCAGAAATTCAGTCCACCTGGTCGAAGCACATTTTCAAGAGGAGTAGCCTCCGTGCTCGACGTAGGGTGTATTCTGGAGCTGGACACCGGGGCAAGTGGGCATCTGGACAGGCTGGGAGTTCCTCTTTATAGTACACACACGATGGTTCAGGCACGCGCACTGAGGGCTGCGCGTCGAGGCTAGAAGAATGACACCAGGCGCGCGTGTAGCTGGCTGGCGGAGCGAGAAGGGAGCGCCGGACATACAACAGGCCGCACTTAAGCGACTGCAGCTACCGAGCTCGGTGCAATTTGTTTAACGTCGCAGTTATACATACAGCCTTTCGGCGACGACAGAGTAGGAACATGAGGAACCACGAGAAAACATGTTCAAGGCTGTCGGCGATGGCATTCGGACCCACTAACTACAGCATTCTACCCAGCCTATTGATGGACGAAGCGATGCTTTTCCTTTCCTAATGTCTTGCGGTTTTCATGTAAATTTTACCACTTTATATCCACTTTATATATACCGCTGTCTTAATGAGAGATTGCAGTCAAGGAGTATTTACAGTGATTTTATTTTAAACTAGCTGATGTACCCGTGCTTCGCTACGGGATTCTCAGAAAGACTGACTTGGTGGTTTTCATAACTGTATTCAACATAGGTCATTACAAAAACGTCAGTAGGAATGTAGCGATTGAAAGCAATGTTATCATACAAAATACTCGATCAAATGAAAAACCGCACACTTTCTCACTTTCAACGAACAGTACTACGGTGCCGATCTAACAGTCCAAAGTTCCAGAGCTGGAACAACCAGGTCGCAGACTGCCATGAACACTCGTCTGTCATTATTCCATTAAATATGCACACTACTCATTCCAATCAGTGCCTCAGAGTAGTGATTGAATAGCTCGAATGCTATGATGAACCAGTGACCTGCAGTATCAGAAAATGTATGAACCAGAGGAGTGTCATGCTAAAGAAGAAAGTTTTCCAACTCCCTAGCTATTTCCGCCAATGTTCAGTCAGGCTGTTATACTCGGTACGCAGTAGTAATCCCATCTATCGGAGTTGAGCGGCACGAAGAACATCACAACAAACAATGGTCAATGTAAAGTTATTGTTGATCAGTGTTAGGCGCTTTGGATATTGTAGGCTTTCTGAAATACCACCCTTATGATAGTCGGTACAGTAAAACTGAATGAAACATAAATGATCGGAAAGTGTAGGTTTATTGTCTATAACTTTTGTTATGTAGTACCGTACTTTTCAATAGCACCAATAACATAGGTACCGGTATTTAAAAATTAAATTTCAGGCGCCTTCCCCTAAACTACCATTTCATCTCGGAAAAATAAAATTATTTACAGCTTGGACTGTAGTTTCTTATTCCCCGACTTATAAAGCGGTTTTCATTAAATTCTGTTAACCCATTTTCTCGTGGCTCGGCGTTGATATGGACTTAGCAACAAAAATACAAATTCATTAATATCTGTGTTATCAGAGCCGGTACGGTAAAATGTATAAGACATAAATTATTGGAAATTGAATTCTATATAACTTTAGTTATATAGTATTTATCGATAGGACTGCTAATAATATAAATATTCGATAATTAAATTTAAGGCCTTCCCCTAAACTACCATTTCACTCAGCGTGAATAAAATAATTTATAGCCTAGATTGTAGCGTCTCATCCCCAGACTTTACGTACCGATTTTCATTAAATTCTCTTCAGCCGTTTTCTCGTGATGCGTGTACATACATTCAGACAGACAGACAGACAGCAATTACAGAAAAGTAAAAAGTACTGCTAGTTGCTTTACATCGCACCGACACAGATAGGTCATATGGCGACGATAGGACATGGAAGGGTAAGGAGTGGGAAGGAAGCGGCCGTGGCCTTAATTAAGGTACAGCCCCAGCATTTGCCTGGTGTGAAAATGGGAAACCACGGAAAACCATTTTCAGGGCTGCCGACAGTGGGGTTCGAACCTACTATCTCCCGAATACTGGATACTGGCCGCACTTAAGCGACTGCAGCTATCGAGCTCGGTAGTAAAAAGTACATTTTCTTGTTACTATGGACATGACCGATACAGAAATACCATTATTTTCTAATTCTGAGCAATGTACAGACAAAACTCTTATTTTATAGGTATATAGACTTGATTCGACTGTCACGGAGGATTCCTGTTCGAGTAGCTAGAGCGGTAATGTTTCCAACTCCTTCGCGTTGGTTAACGACCACTTTAAGGGAAGCTGTCCTCTAAACATTTTCCTTTATTATTATTATTATTATTATTATTATTATTATTATTATTATTATTATTATTATTATTATTATTTGGCTTGTTTTAAGGTCATTGGGTAATTATGAGACACAACTCTATCCATATTTTGCAGAAAATCGTACGTTTGTTGCACTTCACAAACTATTTTCATCCTTGAACGAGTGAAGTGAAATGCTCGTTAAACCCGTGTTTTGGATAATATTGTTGTTGGCATCGCTTCGAGGTCACACAATCTATAAAACTTTTAGAGAGTTCTTCATTAGCGTCACTTTTTGGTAGACAACGTGCACTGCCCGTCCTGGCTCATTTAACTACATCTAGGTTTTCCCCTCTACAGTTTGGTTCAAATAACGTAGTAGTGTCTGACATTGAGATTTCGGTTTATTATATTCATTGTCGAACTCAACTGTATAGTGTTATCTTTTATGTAAGCCCCGTGCCCTGTACAGTATAATTTACCTGCGGATTGAAAGATTTGCTGCTAGAGCAGTTATCACTCAATATAGATCGACTGAGTAGCTTGATTCGCCTTCTTCGGTGCCGTGGTGTCGGTTGACATTCAAGAATACTTGTAAGTGAGAGACTCACAGCTGGCCCTATCATATGACAACGAATCTGACACATCTCTCTCATTTAAATGCTTTTAAATGCCTTCGATCACTTTGGTACTTATTGGTACGATATCGAATGAAAAATTATTTCTAGGGATAAAATTTCAGCACTCCGGTGACTCTTAGTTTGAAGGAAGTAATAATAATACCGGTGATAATAATAATAATAATAATAATAATAATAATAATTTATTATCACTTAATACTTGTGGAGTTGCAACGTGACAACATTTCGAACATTTCAAACCCGAGTTGAGAACAGATCACTTACCACGGACACAGACGTAGCATCATGTTGACTGTTCATTACTGCTCATGAGAGATGGTGGCTTCGAACCCCACCTCCGGGAGCCCTGAGGATAGTTTTCTGCGGTTTCCCTTTTTCACACTAGGAAAATGACGGGGCTGACTTTAATCAAGGCCACGGCTGTTAACCTTCCCTCTCTTATTCTAGCATAACCGAGAACCAGTTAGAGTTAGTACGAAATAAAACCATTAGCTAATCATTATGATTTTGTAGGAAGTTAAAATACTAGCCAATCACTGTTCATTTTACTTCATATTTGAATCACCTTGACCAGATTTGTGAGGATATCCTGATGATCGAGATTATGTATATTTTTATTTCATGAGTGATTTGTTCGAGTTGCTGAGGAACCCTCAGCAACACTACAGAACCTGCTGGCTTGTAATGGATACTTGCGAAATACAGGGAAATAATATAGTCCTAGCTTAAATGGAATGGGAAATTACTTTATGTTATGGTGAAAACTGCCGTTGGAGATGTAACCTATATAGATGAGGTGAAGTATATGGAGTGAAATCATAGATTACTTCACTCAGAATGAACAGTTTTGGATTTGATCTCGGTACTCCTCAGGCTCCAAGGTTGTTTTACCCGATATCGTAACTCTGAATTCATACCTCTCACTGCAAATAGCACACTTTCTCAGACAGTGTAGTTGTTGCTGTTGTGTGAAAGGAGGAAATGTTAACCCGGAAGTCCTTTTTTAAGTAGTGTAGTGTAACTATGGGGTGGGATGAAAATCTTCTTACCGAGAGAGTTGGCTGCGCAGTTTGGGCCATGTTGTTGTTACTTGCTGTCGGGAGATGGTGGGTTCGAACCTCACTATCGGCGGCCCAGTAGATGGATGCTACACCTGTACCGCAATTAAGACCATGGTCACTTCCTTCCCAGTCCTAGTTTTATCCTGTCCCATCATCACCATCATCACACACACCCCCCCTCAGAAAAATGTCTGAATTGGTGCGCCCTTAAACCCCTACCAAAAATAAGAGAGGATAGTTTCCCCCCAAAAAAAATTATTCTCAGTCTGTCATTTGAGAAAATCGATGAAGATTATCGGTTATTTTCCACTCTTCCCTTGTTGGCTTTGGAGATTACTTTTTTTCTTCTTTAACAAATCTTTAGTGATGATCGATAGGTTTTAAGGCCCACAGTGATTTCATTTTCAAAGCATCTGGACTTCGAAAATCAATGTATTATAGTATTATTACTATTATGATTATTATTATTATTATTATTATTATTATTATTATTATTATTATTATTATTATTATTATTATTATTATTATGAGTAAATGGTCCCTTTTGGAACACACGAAGCTTTATTTATGATTTCGTTTGCGGAGGGTCCAGGATGTTTTAATCTGTTCACTAAAGATCCTCTTGCTTTTCTCTGTCCACTTGGTATCAGCTCTTTTTGGTACTTCATTCTCTGGAGAAACTTCCCACTTGTCAATTTTCTTTCTATATGTATTTCGATTCAAATTTCTTCAGGTTGAATTTGTGCGTCCTTCATGTCCGCTTTTGTTTGTTGCGTCCAAGGGAAATTTTCCAGTTTATCAATTCTTTCAAAAAATTTGGTGGGTTAGTCTTGTTTCTGGAAGCTTCTTAACCTGTCCATAAAATTTTAGCCTTCTTTTCCTGAGGTCTGCTGCAGTATTAGATAATTTTCCTGTGGATTTCTGGGATTGGAGGCGGTACCCTTGTTCCGTGTGTCTAGGTCGTAAAATTTTCCTCGTGATTTATTACTGTTATTATTATGTCCTTGCCGCTTTTCACATGCGTGCCTTATTGAATTGGGTACGCAAACGAATTCTTTTTGCAATGCTCATTAGTTGTCCCCGTCACCGTGGGAGACGTGTATCAGCAGAGGCCTGGAGGCGCCTATTGATAGGGCTGTCTCGTGTCGGGGTGGCTGCTGATGACACGTTTGCCTTGCGGGTTATTTCCGATGCTGTACTACTACAATTGCTGGCTGTGTTACCGGTCCCCGGATATTATACATTTTACCCCTCACCTTAGTTTGTGTTCATATCCTTTCAAGTGTGGAACGTAGTTGGCATGTGCCATGATGGGAATTTGCTGTCTCACTTCTGAACTAGTAAATCTGTGTTCTGTATGATTTGTATCGGTTTGGATAACAACGGCATTGTATTTTGTCCGCGTATTATTTTAGTAGGGAGAGTCATAAAATGTCAGATGGGATTTTCAATATTACTTCATTTTCTTATGTGTTGTTGGACGCTCGGAAATCGTGGGCATCTTATATATCTTCTTTCAAATAAAGTCACTACATTCCATAACAATGCAATCATTTATGTCTGTACAATCACACAAGTCTAATACGCACAAGCTTACCAGAGCAGAAATGTAATTTCTTTCTCTCTTCCTTTGTTGTGTGACGGGAACCCGTCACTTGTGCGGGGCTGCTTCAACGGAGATATTGGTTAAAAAAAGTTTTATTTGTTTTTACTTCTGTCATTGCTTTACGCCTTGTGTTGACATAGCAGAGGTTCTGTACAGTATAGGGACCGTACCAGGACTTTGATGACTTGATTATTAGGAAGGTAATGAGATTTAGTCCGCTTTTGTGGTGTAGTGGTTCGTGCGATTAGCTGCCACCCCCGGAGGCCCGGGTTCGATTCCCGGCACTGCCACGAAATTTGAAAAGTGATACACGGGGTCCACTCAGCCTCGGGAGGTCAACTGAGTAGAGGTGGGTTCGCTTCCCACCGCAGCCATCCTAGAAGTGGTTTTCCGTGGTTTCCCACTTCTCCTCCAGGAAAATGCCGGGATGGTACCTAACTTAAGGCCACGGCCGCTTCCTTCCCTCTTCCTTGTCTATTCCTTCCAATCGTCCCATCCCCCACCAAGGCCCCTGTACAGCAAAACAGGTGAGGCCACCTGGGCGAGGCACAGGCCATCCTCATCAGTTGTATCCCTCGACCCAATGTCTCACGTTCCAGGACACTGCCCTTGAGGCGGTAGAGGTGGGATGCCTTGCTGAGTCCGAGAGAAAAGCCAACCCTGGAGGGTAAGCAGATTAAGAAAGAAAGAATGGGATTTAACCGAAAGACTGATAGCAATATGGGAGTTTAAAAGGGACGATAGGAATTGATATTTTAAGACATATCACAAAATGGATTCTAAAATTAGGGTAAGTATTCTGTAATCTTGTCCATTCCGGGAATAATCTCGGTGTCGCCTGGATGACAGCCACCAGTTCTTCCACATTGTACTCGAATTAAACATTCAACGCGTTAGATCGTATTCAGTACAACAGTATGTACCGAAGGGCTGATAGGTACAGAACAAAAATAGCCAACCGGACACCAATGGAATCCGAAACCACAACCTTCCGATTTCTCGTCGGATGCTCTAGCTAGTTGAGCTGTTGTGGCCTAGGTCATACTGGTTCTGTTGGAAAGGACATAAAATACGTCGCACTGACACAGATTGTAAGGCAGACCTTCCGATGAGGGTGGGCGGCATCTGCCATGTGTAGCTAACTGCGTGTTATTGCGGTAGAGGATAGTGTTAATTGTGGTGTGTGACTTGCAGGGATGTTGGAGACAGCTAAAGCACCCAGCCCCGAGCCTCTGGATTTAACCGATGAGGGTTAAAATCCCCGACCCGGCCGGGAATCGAACCCGGGACCCTCTGAATCGAAGGCCAGTACGCTGACCATTCAGACAACGAGTTGGACAGTAGTAGTAGTAGTAGTAGTAGTAGATTTTGCTATTTGTTTTACGTCGCACCGACACAGATAGGTCTCATGGCGATAATGGGATAGGAAAGGCTAAGGAATGGGAAGGAAGCGGCCGTGGCCTTAATTAAGGCATAACCCCAGCATTTGCCTGGGGTGAAAATGGGAAACCATGGAAAACCATCTTCAGGGCTGCCGACAGTGGGGTTCGAACCCACTATCTCCCGGATGCAAGCTCACAGCTGCGCACCTAACCAGTAGTAGTAGTAGTAGTAGTAGTAGTAGTAGTTGGTGTTGTTGTTGTTGTTTTGCCCCACAGGAATAATTTAACATGCTGGAAGCCAGTGACACTCGATTGTCCTTTTTAAACATCCTCAACTGCTATCGATCTCAGCCGGGATCGAAGCCGCTATCTCGAGAGTAGAAGACCAACGACTGATTGATTGTGCCACCGACGTTGGCCCTTAAAGATCTCTATGATCAATCGTCAGTCATAGGTCATAGATGCTTTCTTTTTATTATATAGAACCAGTCTGATAAATATATTATGTTGACGATGATAAGTGTTATTTTAAAGGTCCTAACACTAAAGTTATCGCCCGTTCTATAAATAGATAACTACCTTACGCCTGGCTGAGTGACTCAGACGGTTCGGTCCGGTGGTGTTTGAAGGTGCTCAAATACACCAGCCTCGTGTCGGTAGATTTACAGCACGCAAAATAATTCACGTCAGACAAAATTCAGGCACTTCACTGTCTCTGGAAACCGTAAAAGTAGTTAGTGGGAGCTAAAACAAATAACAAAATTTTTTTTTGTTCTGGTGCTACCGGGCGAGTTGGCCGTGCGGTTAAAGGCGCGCAGCTGTGAACTCGCATCCGGGAGATAGTGGGTTCGAATCGCACTGTCGGCAGCCCTGAAGATGGTTTTCCGTGGTTTCCCATTTTCACGGCCGCTTCCTTCCCATTCCTAGGCCTTTCCTGCCCCATCGTCGCCATAATACCTATCTGTGTCGGTGCGACGTAAAACAAATAGCAAAAAAATGTTCTGGTGCTCTTTACTTCCACTGCACTAAGGAGTGTATAAAAAAGATACCTAACATGATAGGGGATATCTAACACCGAAAGGTTCTATTTTCGATTTGTATTGACTTTGTCACTTAATAACCAAGTCATTCCAATATCCCTGAAGAATAATTTCGCTGACAATGAACAAACAAGGCGTCAAATGGAAGTTTTCTCATCTGTTCTACTGATTCTACTTTTCTATCCTAGCATACAAAATAGACATTTTGGATTTGTTAAGCAGATAGTGCCCCGAAACTTGGAAGAGAAAGAAAGCCGTACTAATCGAAACATCTTCCACATTCTCTCTCTCTCTCTCTCTCTCTTTCTGTCTCGAACATTCGTGTGACGTTAGGGCGGTTCTGACTTGGTTTAGAAAGTGCAAACCGATTCAAGCATGAGCGGTATATTATTTGCTGATAAGTTTTTAATACCCGATAATATAGGATGGTAGTTGAGGGTTATGAAGGATTTACTGTAGGCTACATAACAACAAAACATGTCTGTGCGACGTAAAACAAATAGGAAGAAATACTGTAAGCAGAATGAAAAAAACACTTCAAAATTAATGGGATTTTGTGCACTTTTCCATTCTTTTTTATTGAAATAAAGAGGAAATTCCTTATGAGATAGCTGCTGAAAATCTCCGTGTCCTGGATTGACACCACTCATGAATTTATTCACACAGTGCGATACGTATCTTTAATCTGTACCCAAGTGTTGTATCCGTTATCAGAATAGTTATTTTTCAGTCAAATTGTTGTGATTAATGTACTGGTATTACCTTCCTTGTTCATTTCTGCTTTGGAGAGGTTTTCATTTCAGTTCTTTTACGAAATAGATAAAATATATGCATCAACTTTATTAAGCAGAGAATTGTAATATAAAGGACGGACAAAATAAGAACACTATTTCATCAGTCTAAAAAAAAGATAAATCTGAATGTGAGAAGATTGTTAAAAGAATTAAAATCCTCACGGGAGTAGTGATAGATGATACGATATGCACAGATTATTTCTCAAAGTTAGTGTTCCGAGGAGTCGTGATGCGGCGAATGTATACAGTCCACTTTTCAAAATGTTACCCTCAGGTAATGAGAAACAGGAAGGTGTCATCCCCCGGGTCATGTAGCATAAACATTGCGGATTTTATTTGTTCCACGTTGAGCTGTCTTTAACAAACAAAATTACGTTAATTAGGGACGTTGTTTCAAGCGCAGTACAGGCAAATCTCATTATTTCTGTGTTGTCAGTAGCATTGCTGGTTAGCTTTCTGTTTTTCAAAAGGAAGCCTACTCTAGATGGCAGAACGTAATTTCTCTCGGCCCCAGGCAATTAATAATTGAAATTATTCACATAATCATTAACTTTAATTAGTAACCCCATTAAAAATAACTTTTTCAGTAACACTGTGTTTAATATTTAGTCCTGTTGCATAAAGAGTAGTTAATAATTTCATGTAATGATCCAATTTTTCAAGTGTTAATAGGACCACTTAGCGGGGACGTTATTAAACCCAATTTATTTAATGGACTCTTCCCACCTTTTGCAGCTGGAGCTGTTTGTTATGTTATAATGCGCTAGGACGAGCAAGACAGAGTTTACTTTTCAAACTTCTGTCTCCCGAGATCTAGAGAAAGTAGCCTCGATGACTTTACTATTACGCAACAAATTAAGATGTATGTTTTGGAAACCTTACTATTATTTCGTATGATTTCTCAATGATACGCAGTTTACCCTGGCGTTGAAGTTTGTCCTGATGAACATACAATTTAGTATCGTACTCTTTTACTTTTCTTTTAGTGGTGTCACCCGCCAATGTATGATAATCTTCGAAAATCATGAAAGAGTTATGTGATCATTTCTGTTCATCGTAACTGAATGTTCAAGGATGAATCCTAATATTCCGATAGAAATTTATCACTGGTTAAGTATGGGGTCATCCACCATTCCTTACGCGGGTCTTTTCTTGTCTTGCATTAACCCCTGATAATACTGGCAGTTCACTAGCCTTGTAAACCCTTATCAAATTACACTCAAATAAATTTGATGAAAAGCAGACGACACTCGAAATGTCGTATCTACCATGATGTAGGGTTAGCCTCATATCTGAAGGCCATTGATTCTATTTCTGGCTTGACTAAGAACTTTAATTCTTTACTGTGTTCTGGAATGTGGTTCACTCAGCCTCATGAGATCACGTGAGGAGTTATTGATATGAGAGGCAGAGGACCCGCAGTACGACTCAGGATGCCATCACGTTGATCACTTGGATCTCGTATATCTGGAGACCACTTGGTTGGGCATCTGTCATCATGATAGTTCAAGACTCTTACTGAGATGTGGGTGCCACGAACGTTTGGGGTACGGTATCGGAATACCGTAGGATTCAAAAACGATCTATGTTGCTAATAGATGTGGTTATTCGCTTATGAACGATGACTCGGAAGTGATATTAAAATGTATATCTGGAATATATTTCTAACATATCCATAAATATGATAAAATACTCGGTGGAATGTTACCCCTTCTCCCACAAAGCAGTACTGTCATATTTTACCTTCACGATATCTATACAGAGTAATAAATACGTTACAGGGTTGTGAACCCTACAAAAAAATTAATAAGACCTCGACAATGTTGTGAGATGGATAGCAGACGGTGTTATGATGGCAAACAGGGTAAAAGTTAGTTTGTAAGCTTCACCAAGAGGAAAAGTCCTCTCAATTCCAATTACTGTGTTGATGGGGTACCTCAGGGGATCACAGTAAGTACCTTAGTGTTAATATAAGGAAATACCTTCATCGGGATAATCACAGTAACGAGATTGTAAATAAAGGTTACAGACCTCTTCATATGCTAGTGAGGGTACTGAGGGGTTGTAGAGAGGATGCAAAGGTGAGGGCGTATCAGTCGATGGCAGACCGCCAGTTGCAATATGGTTCCAGTGTATGGGACACTTATCAGGATTACTCGATACTAGAACTGGAAAACTATCCGAAGGAAAGCACCACGATTTTAATGTTAGGTTATCGCTTAATTTTTGTAACTCTCCACATTAACGGTGATTTCTGAATAAAGTGTAATGTTACGAAAATATTGCAAACTCTGGGCTGGGAAGACTTGTGAGTAAGGAGACGAGCTGTTTGACTAGCGCTATGTTTCGAGCTGTCAGTGGAGAGGTGAAGGGAATTACTGTGTAGTAGTAGACGAATAAGTTTATTTGGAGCTTTTAAATGTAGACACAAGTTATAATATGAAGATAAAGTTGGAATTCAAGTGGACAGATTCGCTTACTGTATAGGAAGTGGAATTAGAGCTTGGAATAATTTACTGAGGGAGATGTTCGATAGAATTCAAACTCCTCTGAAATCATTTAAGAAAAGCCTAGGTAAACAACTCATAGGGAATCTACCGTCTGGGCGACAGCCATAAATGCAGATCAGTGGTGATTGATTGATGTTTTGTATTACAGTTGAGTTTCTTCAAAACGTACAGTATTTTATTTCACACTATATTGAGTTTCTTTTTATAAAAATAATACTGAGGTGGACACATTATGCTTAGTTCAGGGCCCATCATTTATCGGTCGACGGCATCCATGAAGAAATAGGTATTATTCAAGTATCTGTTGATTGATTTATTGATTCCCCTACATGATGTAGTATAGCCCTCTGGTAAATCTGGTAAGTCTTACACGAATATTATACAGCAATAAAGCGTTTAATATTAGCTTATCGCTTAATTTTTGTAACTCTCCACATTAAGCCTTAACGACCATGTGCAGTTCTTTCTGATTATTTTTGCTAGCTGTAGGGGAACCTTCCGTTTTCAGGGCTGCTGAATGTAGGGTTCGAGCCCACCATCTCCCGATTTTAAACTTACAGCTACACCATCAAAACCGTGCAGCCAGCCAGCTCGCTCGATTTTTATAGGTTTAACAAAATTGAAAATAAAATACTACAGAAAATAGTGTGAACTACTTGGTATGATCTACAAGGTTTAAGCTGGATCTACGTGGTGAATTTTTACCTGAGCGTAGAACATTGGGAGGTTCACCTTCATTTCAAGTTTCAGTTGCAGGAACCTCAACCAGACAACATGGAATTGTTTTTCATTTAAACCGAAATCGCTGTTAATCGTGTTGAGTACATAGCCTCCGGTCTGTATAACAAGTACATTCTGATAATACACGTTACGCAACTGCCGACATTTTATTTTATGTGACCTGAAATTGAAATCACAAAATTGAATGGGTGTAATACAAGCTCAACATTAGGAAGCGAGCTTGCGATCCATGATCTGTGCGTATAGTGCCAGTTTGTGTTTGTAGGGGTTGGATTACTATTATATTTCCTTACCTTGCACTACGGGCCCTTAAAAACCAGCACTCGACCCATAAACACACCCTGCCCAGCCCATTCCATCCCCAGCCACTTAATGAATTGAAGCTCCAGGGCATACATGCTTGATGGCCGCGGTCTCTCGACACAAAAGGTTACGTATTACTATTATCCGTTCTAAAAGCATTGCCACAAAGTACGCAGAATTCCGTTTGGATGGACATGAGAATTTTTGCTGGCTAGATCCGTACTCTCGCTACAGTAATACGGCTTAAATTAACGATATTTGACTTAAAGGGGAGAAAACTTTCTCGGACATACCATTCGTTAGACCATATATTAAAAGGCGTAATGTGTTAGTTACTATGAGTCAACATGGATTTGGTTCGATCCCACGTCCCGACATTCGGCAGCTATTCTGATTACGATTTTCGCCAATCCTCCTCACCGATAAACTATACCGCAGAAAAGGCTAGGAATAATACGTAGTCTTAAACTTTAGCGCACCTATCCCAATCGTAGTCTCAAATAATTACATATGCACTAATTGTGATATTGCTATATCTCATGTTATCAAACAGTACACACGCTATTAGTAGACATACGGATAACAGCCTTTTCTGGCGTAGTGAGGATTATTAGACCTCTCTACTGAACGTAATGTTCTCAATCCTTAACAATAAACAGCATAATGGCAAAATGGAACTGTAGCTTAACAAGAATTTGCCGATACTTAAGAACGGTGAGATATTACAGCAGGCTAATGCACCGTGTCATCGGACACAGGGTGTCCGGAAATAGTTTGAGGAGCGTTGTAGGGCGTGAAATTCATGAAGGACGACACGTGGTCACCAAGCAGTTCAGAGTAACAGTCACTGGTCAGCGACCTCTTCAGGATGATCATCGGATGCTTAATGATCGCGATTGGTGGCGTCTGGCTAGAATCGTCCGTGGTAACAAACAAGTAACACTGGCTCAAATCACATCCACATTCAATGCAGGAGATACCAGACGCATAGCCATGAATTCAATGCAGCGTTCTTTAACGTCAATGAGATATGGGAGAAAAATACCTATCAGGGTGCCCTTGTAAACACCACGACACCGCTAGTTGGCCGTGCGGTTAAGTGCGCGCGGCTGTGAGCTTGCATCCGGAAGATAGTGGGTTCGATTCCTATTGTCGGCAGCCCTGAAGATGGTTTTCCGTGGTTTCTCATTTTCACACCAGGAAAATGCTGGGACTGTACCTTAATTAAGGCCACGGCCGCTTCCTTCCCACTCCTAGCCCTTTCCTATCCCATCGTCGCCATAAGACCAATCTGTGTCGGTGCGACGTAAAGCCACTAGCAAAAAATACACCACGACACCGGACACAGCGTCTCACCTGGGCGCGCGATGTTGCTAGTTTGACCATGGAGGACTGGCGTCCTGTAGCTTGGTCGATGAGTCACTATAGGGTAAGTTTGGCAAATATGGGCAACGGAAGATGTATCTTAGGAAAAGGAGCACTAAAACAACTTCCATTTCCCTTGTAAAAAATCCTTGAAAACTTACAACCATTCCCGTTCTAATAAAGCTTGAACCAGCCTCCAATCCATAGTGGTTTACGTACTGTGCAGCTTTGCAGCAAACCCTGCAACTGCCCATATTTGCCAGACTCTTAAGGTAATATGGACATATTTGTCAGGAATATGGGCACAAGTTATTAAATGATAATTAGAGTAACATACATGATTACATTCATTTTATATTGTAACAAAGTGGTTGTATAGAACATGCATAATATATAAAAAAGGGGTAAACATATATTATAATTAAGCACCGATCATGAACAAATGCTACCAACGGAGGAGTTATCAACTAGGAATCACTTGTACTGTACTAGAAAATGTAAATAACATATAAAACTGGCCCAAATTGTGTGTAATATAAAAATAAAAAGTTTTAATCTAACAAAACTAATCACACGAGAGCATTCTGAGTTATAAATATTGACAAAGATTTATTAAGGGACACTGGGTTGAAATTTCTAATTCCTGTAAAAATTAAGACATCACCTTAATAGTTGGTTGGCTCAAGGTATGTACTATTATGAATATCTGTACTAAATTTGATCAGTGTAGCTTTACTAGTTTCATACATATTAATTATTTTCCAATATTTAAATGCAAATTATTCAAATATTCTAAATGTTAAGCGTATCAAAGCGATCCAGATAGCACATTTTTAAAGTAATGATCTAGTACACTTAAGGAAATGGAAATTGCACCACCATGAAGGCATTGGTCGTTTGTGTTGATTTTCAAGATATGGAACGATACCATGTAGGTATGTAAACGATCAAAGTTTCAGATCCATTGGATTGTTGCTACAGGTCTCCCCACGTGATTGGTCGTGGAGGAATCAACTCCAGTATACGGACTCTGGTGTAGCGTAGTTGACTTGCAGTCTGTGCAGTGAAGTGTTCCCCGTCAAACATGCCTCGACGACAGAGAAGAGCACGCTATCAACAACTGTCGCCGTTTGAGAGGGCTCGGATATTTGGGCTGTGTGAGGCTGGATTATCGCTAAGGACTGCCGCTGCACGTGTTGACAGACAGGCATCTACGGTACAATGTGTATGGCAGCAGTGGTCAAATGAAGGTACCCACACTCGTAGACCTGGCACAAGCCCAGCGCGACAGACAACTGTGAGAGAGGATCGCCGCATCATTCGGTTGGCCCGGATGGAACCCCATGCAACAGCAGCGCAAATTCGAGCAGTTGTGGCACCCCACGTTACACAACAAACAGTTGGCAATCGCCTGCGTGCAGCTGGCTTACGAGCCCGTGTCCCTGCACAAGGTGTTCCACTGACCCCACAACAGCGACGTGTAATGCTGGCCTGGTGTCGAGAAAGATCTACGTGGGTCGACGAATGGCATAGGGACGTCTTTAGTGATGAATCGCGCTTCTGCCTTGCCCGCAGTGATCGCCGGAATCGTGTGCGCCGACGTACCGGGGAGAGGGGCAGCCCAGATCTTATTGTCGAGAGGCACACAGAGCCAACACCAAGCATTATGGTCTGGGGAGCTATTGGTTTTAATGTGAAATCACAATTAGTGCTTGTTGAGGGCACTATGACTGCTCGACAGTACGTTGATAGGGTACTCAATCCAGTGGTTGTCCCTATGATGGCGAACCTTGCTAATGGGATGTTTCAGCAGGACAATGCCCTGGTTCACACTGCACGCATCTCCAGAGAAGCTCTCCACGATATCACAACCTTAGAATGGCCCGCCAGATCCCTGGACCTCAGTCCTATTGAGCATGTATGGGACATGATGGGTCGACAACTGGCCAACCGTCCTCAGCCACCCACAACTCTTGAACAATTGACCCGTGCAGTGCAGCAAGCATGGGCCACAATTCCTCAGGAAGCTATCCAGAGCCTTATTGACTCCCTGCCTCGACGAATTCATCTATGTATTGCAGCTCGTGGTGGGCACATCCTGTATTGATCGTTGTCCAAAATTCACACGAATGTTCCTTAGTACATTATCCATAAACGTGTGCATTACTTTTACGATTTAAATTCTGGTTTGCCTGTAAAAAAAATTAAAAACTTAAAATTTCAATAATTTTACAAAAAATAAACTTCAACAGGGGAAAAAGTCCTATCTCCATAGTAAATAATACAATATCAAAAATGATGCACAGTTTCATTTATATAAGAATAAGGTACACTGAAGAAAATGGAAATTGCAACACCCAGAAGGAGTGGTGCTACATTACTGCAGTTGAACATGTAGGACGAGTGTTCGGTTGTGATTCGATGATTACATTTTAGTGCTCCTTTTCCTAAGATACATCTTCCGTTGCCCATATTTGCCAAACTTACCCTATAGTGACTCATCGACCAAACTACAGTGCGCCAGTCCTCCATGGTCAAACTAGCAACATCACGCGCCCAGGTGAGACGCTGTGCCCGGTGTCGTGGTGTATTTTTTGCTAGTGGCTTTACGTCGCACCGACACAGATTGGTCTTATGGCGACGATGGGATAGGAAAGGCCTGGGAGTGGGAAGGAAGCGGCCGTGGCCTTAATTAAGGTACAGTCCCTGCCTGGTGTGAAAATGGGAAACCACGGAAAACCATCTTCAGGGCTGCCGACAATAGGAATCGAACCCACTATCTTCCGGATGCAAGCTCACAGCCGCGCGCCCTTAACCGCACGTCCAACTAGCGGTGTCATGGTGTTTACAAGGGCACCCTGATAGGTGTTTTTCTCCCATATCTCATTGACGTTAAAGAACGCTGCATTGAATTCATGGCTATGCGTCTGGTATCTCCTGCATTGAATGTGGATGTGATTTGAGCCAGTGTTACTTGTTTGTTACCACGGACGATTCTAGCCAGACGCCACCAATCGCGATCATTAAGCATCAGTAGTCGGCCACTGTGCTGTTTTTGTTACCACGGACGATTCTAGCCAGACGCCACCAATCGCGATCATTAAGCATCAGTAGTCGTCCACTGTGCTGTTCACTGTGGATGATAATGCCTTCCGTAAGGTATACGCTATATACACGTGAGTCGATCGAGGAATGTAAAATATCCGCACAACTCCGACAATGGGATCATCCCTTCATCTGACCGCCGCTATTATGCGCCGTTCGAAATACGATAATTCACTTCGCCTTGCCACGAACAGCACAGACGGTATTTACAGACACTCTCCAGATATCAGATCATACCTGAGAGAAGTCTGAGTACTTCTAAGAAGTCACAGCACGGTATTACCACCGACTATTATCCTTAAATACTGTAATTCTATAACTTTTGGCATGTCAGTGTAATATTTTCCAGTGAAAACAATTAAAATATTTCCATATTTCCTGAAATGTGAGTTGCACTACAATCTCTGAAAATGTATTGACTTATAATGAAAACCTTGTCACTCTTAACTGTGAGAGTATGAAAAACTCAGCGTAAGCTCCTGTCAAGATGAGAGCCAGGGTTCGAGTCCTATATACACTACACTTTTTTAACTTTTGGAGGGTTGCACTAACCGAATGCGTGTGTATTTCAATTCATTGCAAAATCTGGCATTAAGTTTTAACTATGTTAGTCCTGAAAAGGACTGCTTTAGACATGACTTAATACCTGATCCAGTATCCGTCGGCTTCTATAACTTGTCCGAGCCCGTGTAACATTGACTCAACAAGCTTCCTAAAGTTTCCCTCGTCGAAGGTGATCTCCTCGCACGCGTTTAACATAACGCCCCACAAAGTATCATGCGAACGCGGGGCGGGGTGAGATCAATGTTTCCTTATGTGACGTTTCTGCCTTGCCCACACAGGTTCAAAGGAGTTCAAATTTGGAGCTCGAGGGACGCAGTTGAGCAGTTCAGTGGTGTCCTGCTCAGAAAAGCAGCATTGAACACGACTGCTCCTGTAGATTGGGGAGTTGTCTTGCTGGAATTGAATTACTTCACCTGGATAGTACCCTCTCACACTCGGAACCATAATATTCTGTAGAATGTCCAAACATTGGTCCGATGTGAAACGATCATCTATCCGATGCAGAGCTCCAACCCCATTAGATGATATCCACACCCAACATGACACAGATATGCGGCCACTACGTTAATGCTCGGCCGTATCTGGCTCGCCGTGGTCTGTAAACATGAACCTGCCTGATCTTCGCCGAGCTGAAAGAAGTCTCGTCAGAAAATATCACGTGATTCCAATTAAGATTCAACTCCATCTCGGCAAAGGCGCACCAATCGACCATCTTTTCATCGGAGGAGACTCGTTGGAGGCAACTTTTCTCCAGTGGAATCCGGCTTCTCGTAATCGTTTACGGACCGTGTATGGAAATCCAGGAAATGTGATCACTTGCATGAGCTCCACCAAGTTAAAGAACGAGTTCTCTTATGAAGTTTCAGCTAACCTGTTGTCTTCTTCTCTAGCAGAAGCCCGCTTTTAACCGGTGTCTGGTAATCGTCCAATGTCCCCTGACACCCGTCACTGCTGTATCCATCTCTGAGCAGCCTGAGGCGAAACGCCACACCGAATCGCTGCCTCACGAATGCAAAATTGCCGTGATGGACGAGAGCCAGCACTTGCTCTCTTGACGTGTGTGAATAATATTTCGTCTTAGGCCTGACACTAGACTCATCAGAGTGGGATATGTCAGGTCCTACATACTGACGCTGGGGTGTATGCAGGTGAAACTATCAGAAGCCCATGGCAATTTTTTCCGCATGAATTCGGAATCTACCAGACAGTTGGAAATATACAGATGAGAGTGGGTAGTGTAAGGTACTGTGCTGTAGATTATATAAATAATACCTAGTAAGTTTACCAGGTATAGTATATAACGCGACAGAGCGAGTTGCTCATGTTGTTAGGCGCGAAGCTGTGAGCTCCGGAGATAGCGGGTTCGAATCCCAATGTCGACAGCCCTGAAGATAGA
Source organism: Anabrus simplex (assembly GCF_040414725.1). Taxonomy (NCBI): domain Eukaryota; kingdom Metazoa; phylum Arthropoda; class Insecta; order Orthoptera; family Tettigoniidae; genus Anabrus; species Anabrus simplex. Next base: position 468,505,255 of record NC_090266.1, on the reverse strand, counting down.
TTTAAGTGGTTTCCCCATTTTCACACCTTAATTAAGGCCATGGCCTCTTCCTTCCAGCTCCTAGTCCATTCCTATCCCATCGTTGCCATAAAACCTATCTCTGTTGGTACGACGCAAAACCAATTCTAAAAGTATATAAAACGAGGAAACTGGCTGCCATGAAATCCTTGTGCTACATAATATTTATTCTCAGTGTGTACAATAACCTTTATGAAAACCTTCATGACAGAATATTTGTCTGAATGAGAAGTAGGCCTTCAGTTCAAATGGAAGGGTATTCTCCTGAATGTCATGCGAGTGTCTCAGATGGTGAAGGACACGTCTGGAAGTACTGTACTTTAACGATGGTGCTCATCTTGTATCATTTCGAGAGGGTAGGTCTGCATACTTCAGACCGCTGTACATTTGCTTTAGTTCTTCATGCCGACCCCCCTTCGAAGTCGGGAAAGCACAGTATTGTTGATATCATTGAAAACGCCATTCAACTTTTAGTTCGCACGTGCAATATTAGCTGCTAATGAAACACTGGTTCTCAGAAGAACAATGGAAAATTTACCCACGATTACATTTTGTCCATACGCCTTCTTCAGGATCGTCCCGGTTCTTTCACCACACCGAAGTGCACTTTTGATTTAGATGGAATGAACTCATTGTGATCTGTGCAGTGACTCATTCGTCATTCGCTCGCTGCTCAGGCGCAAGTCAAAATTTTGCTTACCGAGAGATCTGGCCGTGCGCTTACGCGCGCGCAGCTGTCAGCTTGCATTCGGGAGATGGTGGGTTGGAACCACACTGTCGGCATCCCTGAAGATGGTTTTCCGTGGTTTCCCCATTTCACACAAGGCAAATGCTGGGGCTGCACTTTAGTTAACGCCACGACCACTTCCTTCCCACTCCTAGCCCTTTCCTATTCCATCATTGCCAAAAGATGTCGGTGTGACGTAAAACAAATTATAAAAATAAAATGAAAAATAAATCCAAACACACGTACATTTGTTCAGTGTTATGGCAGACAGTCCTTACGTAATATGTATGTTTTATATCGCAGACAATCGTTACCTTCTTGGTCTACCTGCACCCAGACGGACTTGGGTTTCGCGAATGGAGTCGTCTGGAATAAATTCATCTCGAATCTCCTTCCAGAAATCAAGGCTTTCCGAACACAATGCTTAAGTATAAATTAATATATAGAAAGTAAATGTTGTTAACCGATTGATAGGCATGTTTTGCCCAAACTATTATAAAAAGGAACAAGAAGCACCTTCAGGTTATACACTAACGTGTTAATGAACTGTTTTAAGATTCACACCTTGACGCAGACTACGAATGTCCTTGACCATAATTTCTAGTCATTTTCAGTGTAAATGCTGGAATAGGTTCTTATTTCAATCTCCGAGCCATTTTACTAATTCTAGGCCGACACCAAATACCGCATTCCACAGTAACATATACAATGCTGATAAACAAAGGTGCCCCAGGTTTCTTCTCAGAAAAAATACTTTTATAGATAAATGCGAATGCTTAGATGGAACTCGCAGGAGTCTGAGTCCTTACTGACGCCGAATCCCTGGCCAATCACAGTTACGGCATGAAACATACCGTTTCAACTCAATGTCCCAATATTTATCTCTACGGATGGGAAGATTTTACCATTCTTTCATATCCTACATGAACTTTACGCGAATTTACTGTTATCGGTATAATATTGTGCCTAGAAAATCATAACTTGCTTCCGAACGTGCAATACAACTTCCTAATGTGACTTTTATTCCTTACATTATTTTAAAAATCTTCTGCCCAGTCTAAAATCTTAAATCCTCACATTTTAGTAAGCTAAACAGTGATTTTCCAGCTTCCAGCTATCTCCAACAAGGAATAAGACATTTCACGAAGTGTTTCCCTTGAATTCATCCCACGCCGTCAGTTCCACGTAAAGTATGAATTCCACCAGTAGCGGCGATTGGGAATTAAAAGTGCTGGGGCAAAAATATAGAGACAACAAACAGTACCCAGGTTTGTGGGATATAGCGGTGGATGCGGGGTTGAGGGGGGTATATACATCAAAACTTAAAAAAAGGCCACAAAATGGTTTTCTCTCTCAGCGAATTTCGACAGAGAGGTAAAGATTGACAGTTTACCAACTTAAATGCGGTAATAATAGTGTGTTTTTTTTTTGAGATTTTGATTCAATACTACAGAATAAAACTTTCGTCAAAGGAACAATATTACACATTTCATACAATTGAAAAGAAATACGTCGTGATTATGCAGTTAAGCCCATTTAGCATTTGACTATACACTAAAAAACTAACAGACACTAAATAGACCGCCAGACTGACGAATGCACGCGGCAAGGTGGTGAATCGTACCTCAATGTCTTTGACCTCAGCAAAGAAATATAGCCCTGATACCCTTCCTCATAGCACAGGCAAAGTCTGCACTATTTGCTGTGGCGCTATACAAATCGATTAGCCGGGATGAAGGACATTTTGTGCGTATTTCCGTTAATAATTTTGGTAATGATTAAAGAAAATAATTAGCTGAAAAGACAACAGATCTTGTACTAATGGCTTTTTTAATAATTCGTATAATTCCTAGTTTCAGTCGGCTAAAACGGAATAAAATATAACATTTTCTTCAAGAAGTTGATGATGATGATGATGATGATGATGATGCTTGTTGCTTAAAGGGACCTAATATCTAAGGTCATCGGCCCTCTCCAAAAAGTGAGGAGGCGACTGCCCCCCCCCCCCCGGCCCCCCTAATCGCCGCTACTGAATTCCACCTACGTAACCACCTGGAAGCTACGTAGGTCGAGTCATAAGTCATGGCAACTATTTTTTTTTCTCGCGAACAGGAGCCAACACGGAAAATCTAAGACATTCATTTGGAAACGTACGGTATGTACTTGCGTATGATGCCACTAGATGGTGTATGTAAACAACAGTGTGGGTCTAAGCATACGCCCAATTTCAGTGTGTGAGTGAGAGCGTCACAAAATGGAAGTCAACAAGCAGGAGCAACGATCGTACAGTATATTAAAATAGCAGCTCTCCGCGGCAGAAATGCACGCCAATGCCATGCAGAGCTGTGACTATGGTCTAATCCCCAAAATCAGGAAGCCATTACGTGGACAACGGTTTGCTAACAAAGAGGGCATCGTAACAGCATTTCGCGAAAAAAAAATAGTTGCCTTGACTTATGACTCGATCCTCGTATATATTAATTACTTGGAATATCTTATCACTTTGTCATTTGTGCCTGTTCGGAAATACTTGAATTGTTTTTCGCAGCAAACAATAAATGTTACTTTCCCACTTCACATCGCTCGCGCTGAATTTACTTCTTTCTGTCCGTTCGTAACTCTCTTCCTCTTTTTCCCGACTCCTCTCAAGTAGTCAATATAGGGTCAGAGTCGGACGGATCTTTGAGAAGAAAGAAGCTGCAACGGGTAGGAACTGTATAATTACTTTTGAGTTCACAGTAAGAATGCAAGAAATATCTTGAAGAAAGAAGAAGTACTTCCACTCAAGAAAGGTTTGACTTGCATTTAATGTAAGTATGTAATAACGAAGCGGAGCACTATAACTCTCTCTTCACCGCTACAGCGTTCCATTATATTATATATTACATATATAGTATATTATATAATTATATTCTCAAGACAGCGGGAGCCCATGTCTTATTTATTTGATGCAACTGCCCCGCACCCCATTTCCACATTTGGTAATCTTGTTATCTCCTTTAGTCCTTCGTTTGTGATACAATGTTTCCTAAGTTGTTTCCACGTTTACCTTCACTATTCGTCTACCTCTGTCATCGTGCTCGTTGTAGCACTTAATTTATAGGTGACTTTACCGTAGCTCTAACTCCAACAAGTCTTGTGGCTGTCTCCTCCAATTAAATTAATTTGATAATACTAAATATCGTATGATTCCCAACTAATGAGCAGAAATGACATCATCATCATCTGTTTACCCTCCAGGTTCGGCTTTTCCCTCGGACTCAGCGAGGGATCCCACCTCTACCGCCACAAGGGCAGTGTCCTGGAGCTTCAGACTCTTGGTCGGGGGATACAACTGGGAAGGATGACCAGTACCTCGCCCAGGCGGCCTCACAGGGGCCTTGTAGGGGGATGGGAAGATTGGAAGGGATAGGCAAGGAGGAGGGAAGGAAGCGCCTGGAGGTGAAGTGGGAAACCACGGAAAACCACTTCGAGGATGGCTGAGGTGGGAATCGAACCCACCTCTACTCAGTTCACCTCCCGAGGCTGAGTGGACCCCGTTCCAGCCCTCGTACCACTTTTCAAATTTCGTGGCAGAGCCGGGAATCGAACCCGGACCTCCGGGGGTGGCAGCTAATCATGCTAACCACTACACCACAGAGGCGGCCAATGACACTACTACTACCTTAAAATATTATCGACCCCGTGTAATTGTGTGTTTATATGTCCCTTCTGTTTGTTCCACAATTATCCTGACACATCAACCCATTCAGGCCTGAAATGTTCCCACTCGTCGAAAAAATAAATATTTTATTCAATCTGGCATGCTACAAGAACACAAAATTAGTAGTATTCATAAATAACTAGCCAACGGCCGTAGCCGTGTTGAAACACCGGATCCCGTGAGATATCCGAAGTTAAGCAACATTGGGCGTGGTCAGGAGTTGGATGGGTTGCCACGCGCTGTTGGTTGGGGGTAAGGAAATGGAGGAGCGGAAAGGAACTGGCCACCCTACCGCACGTAAACTCCGGCTCAGGAACACCTCTGCGGAGGTTCCGACCTGCCTTCGGGCAGAATAACCCTTACCTTACCTTATAAATAACTACGTTTTTGTATTTTTGTTGGCATTTATGGCATACCTTTGTTCTTGTAAAAGTCACTCTGAAAGATGTCACTAGCTATTTTAAACTATTTATGACTATATATTTTGTATGCAAGGTAAATTATATACAAATATACAAGATAAATATTGGTTTTTTATCATTAAATAACGCTTAATTGCTCATAAAATTGAAAAGATCAGGATTGCCTGAACTCGTGCAAGTTAAACCACACTTGAAAAGTGTTACTCAGTTCTAGTTCAACTTTCGCCAAGTCCTAATAGATCGCACTACGTTATCACCAGGGCCCGAACTTTTTAAAAATGCATATGTTCATATGCAAATGCATATTTTGAACGTTAGTTCATATAGGCCTACAGACATATTTTTCTCTCGTGTGCGATCGATTATCTAAGATTCCTGAACGAAATAAAAAATTTAATGAGCTCTGTATGTTGCACATCACTTGGCAACATGAGAAACCTTCCTTGATCAAGGAAAGTGCTTTAAGTGTCGCAGTACAAGTAGGTAGATGGATAATGACTTTTTTCACAACAGCAATTTCCTTCTTTCTGACAGTCCGTTCTCCTTCTCCTTACAGTAGCCTCCAAAAGTTTGCTTAAACAAGTGCGTCATCTGTTAACTTGCTCTTCGTCTATTGCTTTGTTTTAGCAGATTAAGCTGTAAAATTACCTAGAGTCTTTGCCAGAAGAATGTTCCGAGCTGTCAGTGCCGGTGTACAAGTATTGCCCAGTTACGTCCGTCGAAGTAGAACGATCAGTTTGACTGTATAAATTACTTCTGTCCGACGACAGAAAGTCATTGATTGACTCTTGAAAACATTGAAAAACCTTTGAATCCTTCAGCCATGCATCATTTTGTAAGGGATGAAACTTGTTTATTAATTGTAACATCCAGTTAAAATTAAATCATTTGTTTGGTAATTGTATTTTGTTTTATTTTTAGTGCATATTTTCAACATTTTTAGTGCATATGTGCATGCTTATTTTCGGAGTTTTTAGTGCATATGGATCTGGGCCCTAGTTATCACAAACATAAACAGAGAAATCTATGCATACGTATAAGGCATTTCAAAGGTTGTAAACTCAGAGGAAGCATTAGAAAAACAAAGAACTCTCTACGTTATAGTGGGCAATGTGTTTGAATGAATTAAGCTGTGGCAGAATGTCATAGTGAATGTCCTTTCTGCACTTTATAGAGTGTTCTCCGAAAAATAAAGCGATGAAGAAACATAAATAGCAAATTTTGGCGCATGCCATTTCTGCTTTTTCCGTTTTCTTGAGGAACTATGTGACAGAATATTCAATCACCACTGATCTGCATTTAGGGCAGTCGCCCAGGTGGCAGATTCCCTATCTGTTGATTGCCTAGTCTTTTCTTAAATAATTGCAAAGAATTTGGAAATATATTGAACATCTCCCTAGTAAATTATTCCAATCCTGAACTCGTCTTCCTATAAAGGAATATTTGCTCTAATTTGTCCTCTTGAATTCGACCGTTATCTTCATATTGTGATCTTTTCTACTTTTAAAACCACCACTCAGACTTATTCATCCATGAATGCCATTCCACGGCATCCCTCCACTGACGGCTCGGAACATACCAAGTTTCCCGGCCCAAACTTTGTAACATTTTTGTAACGCTACTCTTTTATCGGAAACCACCCAGAATGTTCGTGTTATTCCAAGTTTATGAAGTAAACTGAAACCATTATATACTGTAGCTTGTTCGGTATATTTTCAGTCTACTTTTATCGTCGATACCGTAGTTGGACTGCTTTTTTTCCCCAGCGATCACAAATAACTTTCTTCCGACTTTATTTATTTCCCTGTCTCACTTCTTCATTATCAACTGTAACGTGCAGACTACGTGGTTTGTCTTCATGCTATATTTGATACCGTTGACCTTTGGTACTTGACGGTGCGTCGACTGCTGTATCAATACAGTGTATGCTTGGAGAAATACAACGGAAAACTTTCCGAGAATGTTACATTGAGTTCTTCTCGAACTGTCACGAGTGAGAATCAAACGTATCGTGTTACTGATATTGCGTTGTTCTTTGACAAATCCCTACGGTGGTTATAATTCAGTGTTATGTATCAGAATCGTTCAGTATATTCGGTCCATATTTAGCTCAGAAAATGTCACGGCGGTTATCTATTACATCGTGTGTCTGGAATGGTACGATCTTTATGTGCATGTATAGCTGAACTCGGAATTGTGTCACCCTACTTTTGAAAAAATGTAGACCTGTGCTTTCTACCCATTTCCTTTATTTCTGTAAGGCATTCTGTCTCCAGACATTCCAAAAAGAGTAATTTCCTTTTTTCAGGATAATTGTACGATCTCCTGCCAGGCGCTTGGTAAACGTAAATAGTACCAAATTCCTAACTAACGCAGATGTACGATATATTTTAAATATAATTAACCTTTCTTATTCTTCTGTAGCAAACGGTGGCAGTTGTCTAATACTGTACTTAAAAGTAAACAAATGTTGTAATTTTATGCACGCGCCACAGACAGTTCATTCCGGAATGGTCTTGTACTTTTCTATATACAGGGGTAATAGGATTATTTTGTGGTATTATGCTGTCCTGCCGTATTCCCATTCTCCATCTCTCCGCCCCCTTTCTCTCTCTCTCTCTCTCTCTCTCTCTCTCTCTCTTCTGATTTCCCGGTTGTTGGTTTCAATAAATAAACCCACGCAAATTGACGATTCTGTTGTAAATTACTTCTGTATCTTTAACCTTAATCCATGAGGTGTACATTTAAGATATGTTCAAATGATTATGTTTCATAACATGTTGATCGTGTTTTGTACGTACCATAATTGTTTTTTTTTTTTTTCATTTTAGGTAAGCGACTGGAATATTTTCCTTTCTGGACTCAAGGTGAGAATACAATTGTAGTATTATTTTGGAATGTATGAAGCAGTCTCCATGTTGATGGGTAGGTTATGACGGAGACAGTGTAGCCTTCTGACAGATAATACCAGTAGTGAAGTTTTGTATGTATGTGTGTATGTATGTATTTATGGATGGATGTATAGATCATTGCTTTTCTTACCGAGCTATAAGGTACCTACTGTAACATCAATCTGGCAAGTTCACTGAAATTCACACACCAACCCACCCTGTGAGCAACACTTTCACAGCATTCATAACAAGGACCGCTTGCATAAGGAGTATTACTAGCATTACTCACACCTTAAGTCAGTTTCACATTCTCAAGGGTGAGACTGACAAGAGAGAGCCACGTTATGTTGACACTCCAATGATACTCGTATTAATGTTCGTCGATGCGCCTCGAAATACCGCTGTGTGACAATGTCGAGGAGAGAAATACTGACCCGCAGAACATGTATCACATAGAACGAAAATTCGTTATTATAGTTCATGCAATACTAAACCCTAGATGACAGAACTTTTCTGGTCAGAGTTCTAAGCTGAAATATTACCACATAGCGGTTTTTCTCAGCGCAACGACGATATAGTGCAGTTAAATAGTGAAACAAAATAAAGAACTATAGGCCTATATCTCCCACATAAATATTAACTGCTGTGGATTATTACAATTGTAGATATCAGTCGTCACAGCGACGATGAAAATACAGTACCATGGGCGCCCGCAAGGGGGGGGGGGGGCAAGGGGGGGCGCTTGCCCCCCCCCCCTGGAATTCTAAAAAGTTGCTGTTTAATTGTTTAATATCATACCAGATTATTTCATAAACTGAACTTACTGACAGTCGTCTAGCATCTGTTATATTCGCAAATTTCTGTAAACAATTTAATGTTGCTGACGTTATATTGGTATTTATATTCAAGAAAATTGTTAATGTGCCCCCCCTTGGAAAAGATCCTGCGGGCGCCCATGTACAGTACTATGACTGTGGAGACATCATATAAAGTAATATGAAACAAATGGACTATATGCGACGAGTAGGCAATAACATGTCATCTAACACTCGGCAACATTGTGTTCTGACCTGACTAAAAGATTAGAGAGAGAAAAATATGCAAGTCAACAATAAAAGCATGGTCCATGCATATACACTTCTCGGAGTGTGCACATTTGATCACAGCAGGTTGCTCAAATTTCTCACAGAAACTATTTCGTTAATTCTCCTTCGAAGCAGTACTCCAAGGGTTTAAAATACACTAGGAAAGTCTTTTGTTTAACCGCATTCAAAAGAAGCAAATTTGATTACGGTACAGAATGTTGCTGCCGTGAACTGGAAATTCACAAACGATTGAAAGCATATGTTAATGTACCATATGATTTAATGTCATTGTCAGAAAATACCATAATTGTATCTGTGATAAATTTCACAATGTTTTTGTATAGACGGAAGCAGAAAACGACGGTAGACTGTACAATGCCCGAACACTTTGTTGGTATTAGTTTTTGATAAATTCAATTCCTTCGAGAACTGTAGAGTTGTGTAGCTCGTTATCTTCACTGGCTGCCCTGGAGTCGACCAAAAGAAGAACTTTAGTACGTGCCTGTACATTTGGCCACATTGCTTGTTCTAGGAAGACCTCAAAATCCCTCTGGGTCATATTAACAGATCTGCTTTCAAATGCCTTGATGTTCGATAAATTGACGGTCATATTTGCGGGAAAATACATACAAAGGACATACAAATGGGGTAGCAGCGTACCATCCCTGGAATTGCCATAATTATAAGAGTGTGTGGTTACCGCTATGCATCCGACTACGCCAAAGATGTGCTGGCTTCACTTCACTTCATTTAGATCGCAACTCTTAATTAAATCGTGATTGGTCGGCATTAATTACTAGATCTGGCGACAGACGTTTTCCTCAATGAGAGACCTGATTTCTCTCACGATTTCATGACCGAGCTCGATAGCTGCCGTCGCTTAAGTGCGGCCATTATCCAGTATTTGGGATATAATGGGTTCGAATCCCACTGTCAGCAGCCCTGTAGATGTTTTTCCGTGGTTTCTCATTTTTACACCAGGCAAATGCAGGGCCTGTACCTTAATTAAGGCCACGGCCGCTTCCTTCCCCTCCTGGCCCCTTCCTGTCCGACAAACGATCTCATTATTTCCGTGAAACTTTTTTACCCACGAGTTGAAAGCTCTGTAGAGCGCGTTGTCCTGTCTCTTTGCTATGGTCACGCACTTCCCGCATGGTATGTCATTTCCTACAGGCTGTTTGGGTCTGACGAGAGTCCTTGTTTGAGCGTATTCTCGAAGTTTTTAACAGAGTCCCACTCTTTAGTTTACTTTTCTGTGCCAAGACTGTGGCGAGGTGTTATATAAATTCCTAATCCAGGACGACACTGATGGGGAGGATCAAAATTTCCACCTTTTTTGCATGGGTTGTGCTGTTCATATCATATACGCACCGACCAGATATCCTTCCGGAAACTTCGTTCTTGTTTCTCTCGTAGATGATGGCTGATAAGATGAACTGTTGCTTCCCTGAACATCTGCCACTGGTGATATTGCTTCATAACTCACCGTCGCGGCACTCACACTTTCTTTTGCCTCCTCATCGATTACAAGTGCTATTACAGTTTCTTCTTCCTCCTCCTCCTCCTCTTCTTCTTCTTCTTCTTCTTCATCTGACAACAAACAGTTACACAATGTCTCAATGTCGGGGGCGTCTGTACAGTACAAACTTACTTTCTAAACACACTTCCACCCCACACATATGTGTGCGAACAACACGAACCCTTCTGGTGAGGTTGTGAATCTCTGCGCTGCTTCCACGTAGATGAGGAAACATACACCACCCCAGGGGCTGCCTGGACGAGGCGGTAAAGACGTGATCATTAGAGGTCTGCAAACCACCCAGTTCCTTCACTCATGCTCATTGGACTCTAGTACGGTCGAACGTATCTCGGTCGATTTTGAGCGGGTTGGCTAGCAGCAAGGCGGCTGATGCGCTTATTGACAGTCTCAACGAAGTTGCGAGGAACAAACTTTAAGGAGCGAGGAAAGGAGAGTGGCTGACTGTATAATACTGGACTCCATGCAAATATTTTAACGAAAATTTCATTGAAGTAATTCAATTACGAATTTATTATAAACACTGTGTGATCAACTTGTCATGTTAGTAAATACAGCACATTAACTTGTACCGTCTTTCACATCGTCACAAATATTCGCCATTATTGTTTTGTTTGTTTTAGTACAGAATGAATCAAGAGAGCATCATTTACTCTATCTGGGTTAAGCGAACTCCTTTTGTCACTAATATGGTTACCAGCTGAACTGAAATTTCTTTACCGGGCGAGTTGGCCGTGCGCGTAGAGGCGCGCGGCTGTGAGCTTGCATCCGGGAGATAGTAGGTTCGAATCCCACTATCGGCAGCCCTGAAAATAGTTTTCCGTGGTTTCCCATTTTCACACCAGGCAAATGCTGGGGCTGTACCATAATTAAGGCCACGGCCGCTTCCTTCCAACTCCTAGGCTTTTATTATCCCATCGTCGCCATAAGACCTATCTGTGTCGGTGCGACGTAAAGCCCCTAGCAAGAAAAAAAAAAAGAAATTTCTTTCACATGCCGCTTTGGAAGCTGGGGTAGACAATATTTTATTCGCTAGCCTAGCAAGCCTTGGATATTCTGTACTGTTATTTCTCCGCCATGCAAGGGGATAGTCATCATAAAGTTGATCTTTTAATGAATTACTGTAGGAGGAATATCGGCAACGTTTATTCGTCCATAGTCTGTGTCAATATTAACCTGTTTTTGCCAGTGAACCCTGTTCGCGAAACAACCGCAAAGGGACGAAGATCTGTTGCATACATTTTGTCGCACTTCTGTTTAATGTTTTGTTTGATATCTTGTGGTGTTGTATTTGATGCACACACTGTATTCTGGCGCACTTCACACGCGTGTGCTTTCATAATATATGAGATAGTAGATGCCGCCAGTAAGAAAGTACAACGTTTACATGGCACATATCCTACATGTTCACATTTCGCAGTTATTACTAGCAAGAAGTATTCCCACATTTCGTGCTTCATCCCTTCTTACTTTAGTAATCCACATTCTTTTCTCTCAAGTTTTGTTTTCACTCTATCTTCCTACTCCTCTTTCATGTCCCCAACGAATGTCGTAGTGACTGCGAATGTGAATGAGTCGGACCGAATGTGGTGCGTTTGCTCTGTCTGTCGGACAATAATATATAATAATATATAATATAATACTGGACTCCATGCAAATATTTTAACACGACTACCTTCGTTCAAACGACCGTAAATAGGGAATGGAGACCTTCAGTGCACATATCCCTGGGGTTCACTCAGCCTACTCCAAAATGAGTACTTGGTTAATTACTGGCGGCAAAGGGGTGGAGATAACCACTCTACCCCACCAAATGCTGAGGTTACGGATAGTGGAAGCCTTCACCCTCCACCCCTCCAAGGGCTTTTTGGCCTGTACGGAGTTGATTTTGCTTCGCTGTTTTGCTACATCGCCGCACCAATTTCTTCCTCCCCTGTCCAAACCGTTGCACCATAGCAGCGAAATGTTTGGAGGGAATTTGTGTTTCCGACCATTAACAAAACGAAAATAATTTTCTTACATTCTCCGAAACAGTTGCCGTGACCTTTCCCTGTGAGATAAATGAATGGAAGTAACAAATCTGTTTTAGCCCATAAAAGAAGATATATTGCTTTGCAAACTCTGTCTCGCCAGAAATGTTCAGTAGTTTCGGAGAAACGTAAATCAGCAAGGAGCTTACACAATACCATGCACTAATTCTTTTTCTGAGCGACTATACATTAAATATTTAAGGCATATCCTAAAATTACAGTTGGAAAATCAAGGAAAATTATTTTATAATATGGTATATAGGCTATAAACTTTGTATAGACGTCACTAACTCCTTACGCAATTTTTACCTGTGAAATATTGGAATTACAACGTATTATTTTCAAAACTCGTGATTATAGTTACTGTACCATGACCCATCTAAATGAAGTTTAATAATAATAATAATAATAATAATAATAATAATAATAATAATAATAATAATAATAATAATGTTATTTGCTTTACGTCCCACTAACTACTTTTACGGTTTTCGGAGACGCAGATATGCCGAAATTTAGTCCCGCAGGAGTTCTTTTATGTGCCAGTAAATATACCGACATGAGGCTGACGTATTTGAGCACCTTCAAATACCACCGGACTGAGCCAGGATCGAACCTGCCAAGTTGTGGTCAGAAGGCCAGCGTCTCAACCGTCTGAGCCACTCAGCCCGGCTAAATGATGTTTAATAATCAGTGTATTTACATTCACGATACTTTGGAACACATTAAGAAAATGGGGAAATATAGGAGTTTCTGCTGACAAACTGCACATGGTATGACTTTGGCGAAGAAGTTTCAATCTAGGACAGGGCCTCTCAAACGCCCAAAATCTCACGCTTGCAAATCAAGGCGCAATAGCTCCGTGCACTGTGCATCGGTTCCAGTCTGCTCGGCTCGGACCAACGCTTCGTCTCTGGTCTACTCGGCTAAGCTCGGCTCAACTCGGCTCGGATTTGGAGCACTACGGAGCAAGTGAGGAAGAGGAGACAGGGGGAGCGAGCGAGACAGGCGTGGGGTAAGAGACAGACAGCGCTATTGCTCCAAATCGAGGAGTGGGGGTCTGCACTCTGGCCAACCAATCGAAGTCGTCTTTTGCACCGTGCACAGTGCATGCACCAGGCGCATACACCCTGAGAGGCCCTGATCTAGGAGCATGATGTAAACTATTAGCTATTAGTGTAGTTTAGTTTCGCATATTAATGTCATGAATCAGGATAAACCATCTGAATTGAGTATTTTTGGTATTAATGAATAGAAATCTCTAGGCCTATAAATACAGTAGTTTTATACACAAACTTAACGAATATGCTGATGTAGCTTTACTTCGACCACGTTTGTCAGTCTCAACTCAGATTGGTGGCTTTTATGGAGTAATATGACTGTTAAACGAGATTTTATGTCAAGTGTATAATATCTTCATACCCTGACAGACTTTACCTGTCACAAATAATTGATATATTTTTGAAATATTGCCATATTTTTTACAGTCATTGTCATTAGTGTTCTCAAGGGTTCAGTGCACAACTCTTTATATATAATATATTTTTAAGTGGGGCCGATGACCTTCGATGTTAGGCCCCTTAAAACAACAAGCATTATCATCATCATCATCATCATATTTTTAAGTAAAGTTTTCAGAGGATCAATTCCTAGTCAGTGGACTGTCATACTATTTTGCTCTGAAGTATTTACTTTCTTTCGCAAATTCTTCTTTCCTTGATGCATTGCTGTTCTTGTAAATTGATCTGTAGGTTTTATCTCAATGGCAATTCTTTATAAACTTAGCTCATTATTTAACGCGAGTAACTGCTATAACTTTTACTTTAATTAATTTTAATTAAAATAATATTTTCGTTTTATATATTCCAGGCCTTTAAGTACTAACATTCCTACAGAGAGATGTATTTTACTATGATATTACGGTAGACTCACTGATGAGCTCTAAATTACTCTTTAAAGCGATTGTAGCATTCAGCAGTTTAATTGAACGACGAAATACTCTCTCATTTTCGAAATGTCGCTTTCAATTGGATGAAAATGCGAAATATTGAAATAAAATTTTGATTAGTATCAAGGATCGTGGAAAATTATTACTTGGTCCACTTGTATCCAGATGAACATTATCGAGTAACGCGTAGTCCTAGCTATTCTAGCTTAAATGTGCTCGGCTGATCCGTTTTTTAAAATGGATTTTTGCCTTAATGCTAACTGCTCTTGGTACATGTGGTGTTACACTGACCAAGCTAAAGTGCAGAAGTGAGGTATTATGTAAAACAGAAAGGGGACGGTTAGTTAAGTGAATATGTGGAGGTGCTCAAATACGTAAGCGTCGTGTCAGTAGATTTACTGGAACGTAAAATAAGTCCTGCGGGACTACATTCCGGCACTTTGGCGTCTACGATAACCGCATAAGTAGTTAGTGGGACGTAAACACCAATATTATTATTATTATTATTATTATTATTATTATTATTATTATTATTATTATTATTATTATTATTATTATTATTCTCTTTGCTTAGGTTAATTCGACACGATACTTACCTGTGAGGTTCACTTTAAGGACCGTATAAGAATGTTGACGAACATTTCTGGATTCTGCATAGTTTACAGACGTCCTTCGTTCGTTAGCATATTGAGCATTTTTTTTGTTTTCAAATTGACGTAGCGCATTCAAACACTTAATTGTCTCAAAATATTCCTTTTTGTGACATTTGCAGGATTTTTCATGCGACTCATGCCACTGGAAGAGGCCTCTTGCTTATTTGGCGCTTGGCACATCTTCATGATATCCCTTAATCTTCCTTCTGAGGCCTTTCATTTCTTCCTTTGGGATATGACAGACTTCTCGGTTTAAGTTTTCAGATGAAGAAATAAAAACACGAATAAAGTTTTATTTGAAAAATCGCTGACTTCGCATTGATGTCGCGTTTTAGTGCACATTTCCCATTTTTAGTAACTTATATTATGCACTTTATTTCGTTTTCAGAACGCACTAAAACGTTGTTTACAGGTCGTGAAATGAAAATACGTCGGCATTTTGCGTAATATCGCTATTGCGAAAAATTACCACCTCTCTCTATCTTTTGTGTTATGTAGTTATCGAATCCAATTACAAAATACTAAATAGCCTGCGTTTGTCTGAAATGCAATACAAGTGATTCAGTTGGCAATGCCGTTGAGAGAATTCTCTTTGTCAGTGTCATTTTAATCGACTTGCAACCTAGCACAGGAACGTGTGAGTATGGATAAGTCTGAAAAATCTTCTTAACAATTATTGTTGGTTGGTTGGTTGTACGTGTACCGCAGAGTTGGGTACATGTAATTCGATTGTATCCTCTGTCGTAATTACACTGTTGGTGCTCTAACCGCAAGTCCGGTATTACTGTGCAACCTTGAATGTAGTTGTGTTTATTTTCTTTTTTTCCATTAAAACACTGTTGTAAAACCTTTATGGTGGAGATGAGTGAAAGCATAACAGATCTCTAAAATGGTCGCATGTCATCGTAATTATTACAGCCGGGATTTTAAATGTGAGCCCGTGACGTACAGCATGTAGCGCACTGAGGGAATTGCTGTCAAATCCCAACGGCACATATTACAAATAAAACTATAGTTCGCTGTTATTGCTGTCACACCGTGGTGTGTTGTTTTACAAAATGAGTTTTTAAGATGCTTTTAGCACAAGTGGATGAGTATTTCACTCCTCTTTTGCGAATAAATTAGGAAATATGACCATGGAAATTGAATAAATTACACAGTAAATCAAAAGAGAGCCTTGATGAACACAGTTAAAACACAAGTGTACGTCAGCCTGATACAAACACATATATATAGTCTTGATTGCAGTGTGACATGAGAATTGGGAGTATATTTGCTGACTATTAATGCAGAATGGACACGTGTTGCTTGGTTGGAACGACAAAATGGAACAATTTTTCGCATGGGCGATATGTTTAAGACAATAGTCACTTTAAAAAGTGAAAGAGCCTTACATCTCTTCTGACTCTGAATTAGTTGGCAGAATTATTTAAGGTCTCCTTGCAGTAAGTATGTCTCTGCGAAGTCGCCCGTTCTTCAAGGAAGCGAAGGAAGGTGGTGAACATTTGGTAACTCATGTCTCGGCCTCGTTGATACTTTATGCCACCAGCTACCATTTTCCATGTCTCTGCACCATGGTTTCCGTGCCAACAACACCTGCAGAATTTAACTCAATATACGGTATTTAAACAAACACGGGGGTAACCGGGTCACTATTAAGAATGCTTTCTATAAATGAATGGGACATTCATGTGTATTACTTCAATTTCTGACACTTCTTCCGAAACAAATTTTAACTTACGTTCGTTTCCTTGCTTTTAATATTTTACAGCTATTTCGGTAGTGGCAATTTTTTATTATACTTTTTTGTTTCTACTAATGTTTTCTAGTTAGAAATTGTGCGGAATAGGGAAGATTTTCAACGATTAATTTCACGTTCTCATGTTCACGACCAACCTATGTATACTGTCATGTAAGATACAAGGTGTTTCTTCTCTTCTCCTTTTATGCTAGTGGTTTAAGGTCTCACTAACACACGTCGAAGGTTTTTGGCGACGCAAGGATGGGAAAAGTCTAGGATTGGGAAGGTAGTGGCCGTAGCCTTAATTAAGATACAACCTCAGCATTTGTGTAGTGAAAATGAGAAAACACGGAAAACCATCTCCAGGGCTGCTAACGGTGGGATTCGAACCCACCATCTCCCGAATGCAAGCTCACAGCTCCCGCGACTCTAACTGCACGGCCAACTTGCTCGGTAATACAAAGTTCAACTGACTCTAATCCGTCTAATATTAATACCATCACCAAGGATACGAGACATTTTTAGATGAGACGTGACATCCACATTTGATGCACACGCGCACTGCCTTGTGTAATTTAGAACCCTGAAGGTTCAGGCGCCAACAGTAAGACTTCCGCACGTGACATCCGCCATTCTCCTTTGCATATGTTTTGAATGTTCGTGTTAAGCAGAAATTATGACTTCCGTTTTTGTCTTCCCTTTCCCAAATATATTACAAAACAAATAGCAATGTCAAGAGCAAAGGTTATTTTGGATTCTAGTGCGCTTCTCAAAGCAGTAAAGAAATTGTTGACATAATAGGATCCTGACATGTAGAAGGAATCACATAGTCTGGCGATGCCCAAGAGAGTATTTTTCATGATAAGTTTTATATTATTTTGTTAACATCGCACTAACATGTGACGGAGATGAGAGAGGTAGGTTGAGAAGGTCTTAGTTATGGAACAGGCTCGGTATTTTCGTGGTATAGGAATGGGGAACTCCGGAAAAAACACCTTCTAATAAGCTGTCGGTAAGATTTTAACTCAGCATTTCCATCCTAAGTGTAGGTAATAATGATATTCTCAATATGCCGGTCTGAGTGGCTTAGACGGTTGAGGCGATGGCCTTGTGACCCCAACTTGTCAGGTTCGATCCTGGCTCAGTCCGGTGGTATTTGAAGGTGCTCAAATACGTCAGCCTCATGTCGGTAGATTTACTGGCATGTAAAAGAACTCCTGCGGGACTAGTTTCCGGCATCTCGGCGTCTCCGAAAACCGTACAAGTAGTTAGTGGGACGTAAAGCAAATAACATTATTATTGATGTTCCCAGTGCCATTTGGAGTCATATAGATCTGTTACTGAACTTGCACCATCCAAATAACCGACAGTTTAATTTCTTTATCCATTCTATAACGAAGGCTATTTTCAATCTCTCATTCTCAAACACTTAATATGTCTAACCTGCATTCTTCTCATAGGAATGATTCCTTTTCATAGCCTCAGGCGTAACAGAATATTCATTAAAACTAGTCCAGGTTCGAAGAAATGAATCAATATATCTGCGTTAAGTTCGAATATTCCATATCGAAGTTTAACTTACAGTTGAAATATGCTATTACTTATGACCCCTCACTCAAATAGATATTCCACCTTATTACAGAATATATTATTTTATTCTCGGAGGTCTCTTTCCAGTTCTGCTTTCCTCCTGAAATGAAAACAAAACTTAACACATTTTTAACATTTTCTTGAGGACCAGCTTCCGTCAATTATCCATGAACTAGTGAGATGTAATATTGCAACATACGGTAAGAAGTAACCGATGCTTACGTCTGACTAATATGTACTGTATTGCAAACAATTTCTTCCGAATTTAAAGTAACTTATAAATAAATGTATTAAGACTTGTTAAGAACCGCGTTGAGTCTTCATTTAATTGATTCTGTGGTTTCCCATTTTCACACCAGGCACCTTAATTAAGGCCACGGCCGCTTCCTTCCCATTCCTAGGCCTTTCCTGTCCCATAGTCGCCATAAGACCTATCTGTGTCGGTGCAACGTTAAGCAAATAGCAAAAAAAAAAGCATTTAATTGATATGTTCGGTCCTTCTTTGATAACAATACGCGTTCTTCTCGTTACATAATCTGCTTTTTCACCAGGTTAAGGTATCTCTTTTAAATATACAAAAAAATTCAACAATCTCTGCGGTAAATATGTCTGGGGAGCAGAAACAATCATTATTTTCGTACCATCTGTGATCCATCAAGGCAAGTGGCTTAGCCTTGTTAGAAAATGGGATCCTGTGCGATCTTTGAAGTTCAACAACTGTGAGTGGAGCATGTACTCGATAGGTGTTGTTTTATTAGTTAATGGATAGGAGGAAAGGGATTGGCAATCTTACCAAACGTATACGATCATTAAATTTTAAAGAAGTCTCAGTCCGGCAATCGAATGCATGGTGGGTAAATAATAGCCTATCAGTAACGTTAATGATTTTACATCCCACTTACTAATTATTTTACGTCTTTCGGAGACAACGGGATACTGGAATATTGCCTTGCAGAATTTCTTTTACGTGCCAGTAAAACACCGACACGAAGTTGACGTACTTGAGCACCCGATAGAGTGGGGTATCGAATCCGGCAACGTGGGTTCGGAAAGCCAGCGCTCTACTGTCTGAGCTATTCGGCCCAGCAAATGGTGAGTAATAATAATGGCGTTTGACCTCCAGAGGGGCCTGGTGCGGGTCTTTTTCTCGTAGACGGCCTATTAAGCGACCTGCATATCTGTGAAGATGACGGCCCTACCTAGGATGATTTGTAATTCTTAGTACGTCACACACACCCAGCCCCCGAGCCAGTGGAATTTACCAATTAAGGTTAAAATCCCCGACCCGGCCGGGAATCAAACCCGGGGCCCTGTGGACCAAAGGCCAGCACGCTAACCATTTAGTGATTGAGCCGGACAATGGTAGGTAATTGATGAGGAGATAATCACTCATCATAGCCCGTTTTTATATGCAGATGACATTTCTCTAGTTACCGAAAATTATCTTAAGGCATTTATTCCACTCAGGTTATACTTTTCGAAAATTAAGTAAAGCACATTTATATTCAATGACCACACCCTATTTAGAGCCTTATGAGATGTATTTTGGGCACTGTATCATTGTACGTTGTACAGAAATGTTGAAGTGCCAGGAATTGAACAACAAAATATATTTTATGTAGCTGCTAAGACGGATTTAACGTAAGTAATTTAGTGTAGAATTAGATCCAGGAAATAAATCTGCGATTATGAAGGAAATTACTGACCCTGCACGCTGTTTTGTTCATTGTATGACCCGTACGTTACTTTCGCATGCATGTCGCAGCTTGGAGTTGCTAACAGAGCAGTGAGGAGGAAACAAGAATGATCCTTCTGAATTTGTATCTTTCAGAAGAAAGCTTCGCTCTGCATCTACCTCCTGTCTACAAACTCTCTAATGGAAATTGTTAAAAGAAATCACCTTGCTTGCTATGCAAACTCATATTTCCTGCATCAAAGGTGCAGGGAAAGTGATCATCCCGTAGACTCCATTTCCAATGAAATTTTGTAAGAGGTAACACTCTTCCTCCTCCTTCATGTCGCTGCGACAGAAGCGTTTCCTTCAGTCTTGCTCTAATCCAATTTTTTTTATCGTAGTATCTTTTGTCTGAATGAAGCAGCAAGTAATCCATTATGCATGTATGAACCGAATGAAAACAATAAAGACTACGGACCGATTAAGCTGGTTACGCGGTGCGGGTCGTGTAGCTGTAAGCTTGCATTTGGAAGATGGTAAGTTTGCATCCCGTTGTCGGCAGTCCTGGACCGATAAAAATATTGTGGCTATTATAACAAATAGGAAAAGGAATAAAGTTATGTATGAAATATATCACTAGGGAGTATTTTGAAGCTTTTGTCTTCCTAGTGTACGTCCCCTCCTCTTAAACTAAAATGTCCAGAGCCCAAAGATTCCAACCTTTTGAAATAGTCCGTTAGATTTTTATGCTGAAATTGTCTTAATTACCTAATTTCTGCTGTGTGGGCAGTACAGGGTTTGACTTCAAACACTGCCGTAAAATATTTCCTTTGTATGAATATCTCGATGGATGTTCACTCAACCTGTGTAGAATAATTGTGGAATTCCTTCATATACAGTTTGTCTGTGGTGGTCCTCAACCTAATACTAACGACGGGGTAGTCCATGATGTTGAATGTAAGAAATCTAATGCTACCGCAAACAAGGTAGCTGTTATAATAGGTCTTCACTATCTTTTCCAATCTCGTCCCAGTCCGTATAGTTTCCGTATTGGCTGTGAAGTGCGTCTGTCATCATAAAACGCTATAATGTTTTAGAATATTATGTATAACGTTGGACTTTACGATTCATTTCCTTGTTGAGATTTTTCTCTTCTCAAAGAGAAATCATGTCTTACGGCGGTGCCAGTAGGCTGCTGTTACTTGGCAGAAGATGTTTAAAATATGAAGCAGCGAAAATGGGTTAGGAAGAAGCACGACGTTCTTTTCATGTTGTAGGTGACAGCTAAGAATGGGCTTTTCGATACACGGCGTCGCTCTTCCAAGTCATGACCGCGCTGTCCGCTCCCTCAGGCCTATATATAAGAGCAGAGTCTGATTTTTCTATACACAGATAATGTTCATTATCTTGTAGAATTTGAGACTATAGTACCATGCATCAATTACAAAGTACTAAACGTCAAGGCGCTGTCACGCTGCATGACCGCTGTAACAAATGGTTTGATTCATTTTTGGTGTTAATTAACATTAACGTTAGGTTTCAGCTAAAGCAGCCAGCCACGTGGTGTAGGAGTAGCATGTATGCCAGTTACGCCGAGAACCTAGGTTTGATTCCCGAACAGTCGTAGGATTTGTATTCCGGATTAAGGGCTGGGACGAGGTTCACACACCAACAGACCAACTGAGGAGCTGTTGATATGAGGCAGGCAGTGGACTAGGTCGCGAAGGCCAAGCAGTACGGTTGAGATTGTCGTTAGGCTGACCACGTGGCACTCCAGGAACTGTAGGCAATCTGGGTGGATAGGAATCATCGTGATGGGCCCTTGATGGACTGTTGCATCACGGGTGTGTTTGTTTAGATAAAGCTTTGCTTTATTCCTCTGAATTTATAAAAATGTGTGCAGCATACAACTGAACTGGCCATTTACCTTTGACGTCGAGGATTGTGAAACATTCGTAACGTGCCTGCTGGTACACTGCTCTCACCACAGGCTTGTGAAGCATACGGTCATCGGCTTTTTGTATTTATATTAGGTATATATGCCTACAAGTTCAGCTGATCATGAAACAATAGAAACAATATATAAAGAGCGAGAAGATTTAATACAGTATGCAGAAGAAGATGAGAATCTAATTGTGATGGATGAGCGGAATTCAGTGGTACGCGAAGGAAGAGAAGGTAATTTAGTCCTTGCTAGTACTTCGATTGAACTCCACAAACGATGGCTGTGTACGTAGACAAGAACTGGAGTCCCTGGAAGGTATCAAATAGACTCATTGTGATTAGACAGAGATTCAGAAACCAGGTAGTAGATTGCAATACCTTCCCAAGAGCAGACGTGGACTCTGATTACAATTTGGTCGTCGTAATATGCCGTCTGAAGCTGAAGAAATTGAAGAAAGGAATGAATGTAAGGAGATGGAATCCAGACAAGCTGAAGGAAAAGAGATTGCGTTAAGAAATATGTTGCTCAAGGAGTAAATGAAAAATCTGAAGAAAACACAACAGATGTAGAGTGGACAATCGTGAAGAATGAGGTCTGCTGAAGGTAGGTTGGGAAGAAAGGCAAAATCAAGTAAGAATCAATGGATAACTCACGAGATACTGATTGACAAACGGCCAATGTACAAGAATGCAAAAAAATGAGGAAGGCAGAAAATAATACTGGTGAGTAAATAATGAAATAGATAGAAAATGCAAGACAGCTAAGGAAGAATGGCTGAAAGAAAAGTGCTGGGATGCTGAAGGTTGTATGGTTTTAGGAAAGGTAGATGCTGCGTATAAGAAAATCAAGGAAACCTTTGGAGAAAGGAAAACTGGGTGTATGAATATTAAGTGATTAGATGGAAAACCACTTCTACGGAAAGAAAACATGACAGAAAGATGGCGGGAACATGTACGACAATTGTATCAAGGGAAAGAAGTTGATGATTAGGTTCTGAAACGAGAAGAGGCTGTTGATGCTGATGAAATGGTAGACCCAATTCAGAGGTCCGAATTCGACAGAGCTTTGAGAGACCTACAATGTAACAAGGCACTTGGAACTGATAACATAGCGAAGATTTGCCGGTAATATTGTTTTTTACCTGAGCCTGCAGAAGCTCTGGAGAAATTTCGGAATGCTATGGACAGTCTTGGAAATGAAATGGCGTATGGCTTTTAGTGCCGGGAGTGTCCGAGGACAAGTTCGGCTCGCCGGATGCAGGTCTTTCGATTTGACTCCCGTAGGCGACCTGCGCATCGTGATGAGGATGAAATGATGATTAAGACGATGCATTCCCCAACCCCCGAGCCAGCGGAATTTACCAATTATGGTTAAAATTACCGACCCTGCCGGGAATCGAACCCGGGAACTCTGTGGCCAAAGGCCAGCACGCTAACCATGTAGCCATGGAGCCGGACGACAATCTTGGAGAAGGAGTACAAGGTGAAAATATATCTAAAACAAAAGTAATGGAGTTCAATCGAACGAAATCATGTGATAAATATAAGATTAGCAAATACTGAGCGAGTTGGCAGTACGGTTAGCTTGCATTCGGGAGATGGTGGGTTCGAAGCCGATGTCGGCAGCCCTGAATACGTTTTTATGTGGTTTCCCAGTTTCACACCAGGCAGATTCTAGGGCTATACCTTAATTAAGGCCATTACCGCTACCTACCAGGTCCTAGCCCATTCCCATATTTCCGTCGCCGGAAACCTTCGATGTGTTAGTGCAACGTTAAGTGACTAGCAAAAAAGGAAAGGAAATGAAGTCTCAAAAGAAATAGATTAATGTTGTTACTTGAGTAGTAGGATAACTAACGTTGGCAGAAGTAAGGAGGACGTACAAAGCAGTTTAGCACAATCAATATGGCTTTTATTAAAAAAAATACATTTTCTTACTTGGAACATTGGTATAGGAATTAGAAATATATTTTAATACTTTCGTCTAGAGCGTTGTATTGTACGGAAGTTAACAACTAGCTCAGAAAGGAAGAGAATAGAAGCTTTTGAAATGTGGTGTTACAGAGGAATGGTGAAGGTGAGATGAGTAGATCGAAGCACGAATAAAGTGATACTGAATCGAATAGGTGGGAGGTGAACGATTTGGCTAAATTTGACCAAACGAATAGAGAGAAAGAAATATAGGACACCTATTAATATACCCAGGACTTGTTCGGTTCGTCTGTGGGGAAATTGTAGGCGTAAGAATGGTACGTGTAAGCCAAGGCATGAATATGACAAACAGCTTAGAGTAGATTCAGGCCGTAGTAGTTACATAGAAATGAACAGGTTAGTTTAGAAGAGGGAACCCATGGAGGGCTGAATCAAACCAGTCCATTTACTGATCACCAAAACAACAGTCTATCTGAATCCTCTCTGAAGTTTCTGGAGCATGTGCTCTGGTTTACGTGCATCAGAATTACTTACGACTACTTGATGGTTGCAGTATTTTTGCACCTGTCTCTCCGCACGGGCCAGAGCAGAACGTAGCTTCCACCAAGGTCTCAGTCTCAGGCTTTGGAAATATGAAGGGGTGGGTCGGATGACGACAGTGCGCCTGGATGTTATGAAATGTGCTACTCATAGGGACAGTTGTGCTGCAATTGCGCTTTCTGGCCCAGTAAGGGGAGCAATGGCAAACTAACTCACCCCTCATCTTCCCTAGTATGCCTCATTTATTGTGCCACCATCGGTTTTTCTGTTTTCCCTATAACCGCATAAACTTAGGTGGTGCCATTTGAGGATCCAACCAGCCCCACCGGGCTGAAGACTTAAGAGACAGGGTTGATAATACAGACGTGAACTACTCCGGAAGTTTTGTGAAGTCAGTGTGGGAACTCTCGGGAATAACATACTCTGACTAGCTGCCGAACGTCGTCAACGGCTGAGATTGAATCACTCAATTTTGACTTTCAGACTGTCTCGTAGTATTTTACCCGAATGACTATGGAAGTATTGTTTCGCTTGAATTTGTTGATATCTCTAATCTTCTATTTAACGAATTCACGCCATGAAGTCATCACATAATATCTCTGTCAATTCGATAGTCTTCCATAATGACAACTCGACTGAGTAATCGTAGGTAGGGAGGAAATAATTTCATTGTTGTTTACAACGAACGTACTTGACGATGCTAATAACCGCTTGTATATTATCCATTCTGTCTTATAGAGGAGCACACTTAATCGATAAGGTTAGTTTTAGCTTGCCTTTCAAGTTAAGAATGCATTTGGCGTTCCTCATGCAAGGGCTGGCTTGGCCCCTAAGGAATGATCAGAGATAATTATAAGATCCCATCATTCGTTAAGCTAAATGCAGCGTTTATTTAACTTGTGAATATTTTATTAAGCTCGTTTTTATGGATAGAATTCTGGACCAGATGGAATTGATTATAAAGCATCTCAAATTTGTGTAATACATGATAGATATACCCTAAATTATACAATACAGCATTTAAACAATTTGCATCTAATAATGCTCTACGAAAATAGTCCATTTTGTTCTCCAAGATATAAAACAAGATACTTCTTTCTGTGAAAACAGTTGCTGTATGGAAATATTGAAGATGATGGAGAGCGAGGATTCAGAAGTAGGGCCTTTGTTTTGATCAACATTCTGTACTGACTTAATCTTCATTTTAAGAAATTGGGAGCACTTACTTCATGTTGACCGTTACGGCGTAGTTTCATTCTGTATTTATGTTCTAATGGAGGCATCATCAAGGTGGTCAAACAGTTCTTACAAACCACTGACAAAGAGTCTTCAGGCAGAAGTATTATGCTGAAAGACACTATTAATGGAGGGATTTGGCAGCTAAAAATGATAGCGTGCGTTTTCTACTTTCTTTCTGGCTTATCATTATGTACGTGACTCAACTTTCCTTTTGGGACAAGTATAGAACATTTCCACGTTGACTAGATTTAATGGTTCTTAAGAGCGATAGGTGCTAAAGAGAAGTAATATAAATAAATCTCAGAAGAAATTGTTCTCATTATCTTGAGCCACGGTCATGCGTCATTTCGCTTGCATTGCCTGATATGCTCACTTCGAACATTGATATTGAACCCATGACCTTTGTGCCCTAAGAACATTATGCATAATGTAACAATTAAATTAAAAGTTGGATTCTTGATAGCATGGATTTGACACGTGACGAGGGGGTGATTACCTTCGGTCCCACGCTCTGGGGTATGTGACGTCAACCACACGTGTCGACGGCGGAAGAATCTCAAGTCATTTTTATGAACTATTTCAAAGCGCGTGTACACGGCGTGACCACGCCAAGTCAAAAAAATATAGTGCCTATCAAAGGAGGTCAATCATCTCACAAATCGAACCCGTAAAATTTTTAAAGGTCCATGAACACTACCGCCAGAAATGTAGCAAGCATGTAGTCACTTTCAAAACTCTCGAAATTACAGTTTAGGTAAGTCAGAAAATTTATAAAATTTTTCTTGGCGGCAAAGGGAGAGATCCGAAGAGAGGGGGCAACTGCTATAAATATGAAGGGACGCCATGACGAAGTTTCCTTCTCCGGCATTTGTGATACAAAGCGGACGAAAAATTGTTGAGCTGCTCTGCGAAATCAAACCAACGAAAGTAGACTGAGTTCAACTGCAGATTTTAGCCATTGCGGCTAAGTCTTGACTCCATGAGGAGATAGTTTTCTTGAGTGAAATAACTGTACCAGATAGGACGGTCAAAGTACTGAAATATTCTAATGTGATTAAGTAATTCATGTGCGGGAATAATTATAATCCATCGTGTGCGCTCCGCAAACAAGTGAAGGGTATTTCTTTTTTTTTAATGCTTTATTCCAGGAAACCTGAAGAAACATAATGAGATGTACAGCCATGAATGTAAAGATGGCTAAATAAAATGCAGGGTCACAGGTGAGCCCTAAGACGAATACTGGCGTGACGACATGAGGTAGGTGGCTTTCCATCTTACTACCTCTTATATCTCGTCTCGTGATTTCTAAAAGTGTATTTGCATGGGGATATAAGACGCAGTGGTCGCCCTACTAAGTTTTGTAAATGTGAGAGTACGACTAAAAGAGTCATTTGTTTTATTTCCCACTTGGATAAAATTTTGAAGTCTTGCGAGTGTCGTATAATGTTCTAAAAGTTATTGAATAGGGTTCTGAAGTGATATCACGTCCAATGTAGATCGTCATCCGTGTGAGTGTACTGCCTGTATTTTGTGATGTCGAAGTAAGATGTTCATTCGATGTAATATTCTTCTGTCTGCAATTTGACGTTAATAATAATAATCCATGGTCACTCATTTTCAATCGAGTGGAAGCGCGCTGTCGGGTGAGAGCCAAGGGTGATGAATTTGGTCACGGAGAGAAACGTTCTTTTTTAATGCCCATTTTAAACTGTGTCTGACTGACAATAAAAAGGATCTAGTAGAATGTTTCAGTCATTTCTCGTAAAATCAATTTATTAAATACGATATCATTTATGCGAAGTTATTCATGAGTAATGCATTGTGCGATATTAGACGTCGGGATTTCTAGTGAGGATTTTATTCCAGTTCTTGTCGATGATAATTGTGGAGCTGGGAAACAGAGGTTAGTTGTGTGAATCAGGTTGGACCTGTCATTGAAGCCGGGACACGGAAGCCCGAGGAGTGTTTTATATGAGTTGAGATGAGATGTGCGAATCAGGTTAGAGTCCTGTCATTGAAGCCGGGATATGATAGCCCGAGGAATATTTTGTAATGTTGAGAATGGAAAGGAATTCATAGAAATCCATAGCGGTATAATTGGCGACGCGTATAATTAGTGTGGGCATCTTGAAGCATATCTGTGCATTTTGTTGGTTAGAATATCGTATTTGTTTAATTATGTCGGCAGAGTTTAAAGGGAGCATTTTGAGAAGTCAGTCAGGTAGAACGAACCGGGTGGTTTATGTAACTGCCAAGCGAGCATGGGGTGAGGGACCTCAGCTATGATAGCGGGAAAGGAGTGGACTTGAGATTGTACTGTAATTCTCGGCCAGGGGATACGTTAGAATGCTGGATTTAGTTGAAAATTCATAGCCGGTAATGATCTAAGTATTGTGAAATACTGTAATTGAGGACGTAATGAACATTTGAAACCATGAACTTTGAGTATAAGGAACAGAGTAACCAAATTTAGGGTTGTCCAAAATATAGAGCGATGGTCGTGATTGATCGGTTTGTCTGTGAGGGGTGTGCAAAATTCATAATGGTAATGACGAGATATGACATCGTAATTATATGGCGAGTTGTTTGGTTTGTACGTAGATTATTAGGATATCCAAGTGTTAATAACGGTTAGGACTAGATTAGAATTTTAAAGTGTGATATCACGAGACGAGATATATAGCTGGACATGAATGATGTAACAAATTCTTTTCCAGCCAGATAAACATCGCAATATTGAATTCACATCACAGCTGCGTAGAAAGTTGTGAAGAAACCAGAGTCCGCGGAAATAAAATTTACTGTTCTTTAACATTTCGATAAATCATTTAAATTTATTAAATTATTAAATTCAGTGAAACCACATTTTGAAATAACTTTAATCAAGCGAATAACTTGGAGATGCATTCTGGAGATTTTAATTTGTTGTCTGGGGAATATTAAAAAATAAAGTAAAGATAAAAGGGACATATCCGAAGGAAATGGATTTTTCTGCCACTAAGTTTGTGAGCATTCCTATTGTTGTAATTATTGAACTTTGATTGATTGAGCAGTGAATGTGCTGGGGATAGTAAAGTGGAACTTTGGTCATAAACCGATGTAACTTAATTGTGTTTAGCCTTCAGCCTAGAAACTTGGATGGTCAGGGGGGTCATCAACCTCAGTGACTTAGATTAGGGCCATATGCCATCGTAGCATCATTTCCTTGCGGTCATCATCCACAATGACTTTAAAGTAACTTAAAAGATTAGATGTCGGTCCATGACATAGACGCAGGTCACATCGATTCAATTAAGGGTCCATGCCGTAGAACCACTGTGTGGCACACACCGATTGGACGGCCTTAATTATACTCAGAGTCCAGAGTTCGTGTTACGAGGGCTGGACCATAACGAATCACTATGATGGTACATGTGGTCTCACATGGAAGCCGAATTTAAGGATTTCCAGACTTTCCTTTCTTAAATGATTAATAATTGAGATAATGGTTTCTAGTAAGAATGCCCATCAGGCAGTTACGTTAAAGTCTCACACCAGTGTTCTGACGTTTATGTAAAAATGATTGTGGTGTCCAGTGGACACAATTGACTATGACCCCGTTGACATAGTAAATTAATTCAGAATTTTCCTGAATAAATAGGAATCTTTTAAATAGACCTTTCATTCCAGTAGATAGATTAGAATTAATGAACCCTACCTTTACCTCAGCAAGTGACGAAGAACCCGAAACGACCCAAGAGACAGATCTCATGAACTTTGCTGATAGGTAAGGAAGGTAGGTACCCCTCAATATGGACCTAAAGGGTTCAATATAGAAATTATAAAAATGTTTTTGAAGACTTTCCTCTGGAGTGTGCCATTGTATGTACTGTAAGTGAAACATGGACGATAACTAGTTCAGAAAGAAAGAGAATAGAAGCTTTTCAAATGTGGTGTTCCAGAAGAATATTGAAGGTGAGATGGGTAGGTCGAATCAAGAATGAAGTGATGATCGAATTGGTGAGAGGAGATCACTTTGGCTGAATTTGACGAGAAGAAGAGATAGAATGGTAGCACACATCTTAAGACACTCAGGACTTGTTCAATTAATTTTTGAGGGGAAGTGTAGGCAGTAAGAACGGTAGGACTAGACCGCGGTATGAATATGACAAGCAGATTACAGCAGATGAAGGATGTAGTAGTTGCGTAGAAATGTAAAGGTTAGCACAGGATAGGGTGGGATAGAGAGAGAGAGCTGCATCAAGCCAGTCTATGGACTGATGGCTCAAACAACAACAACAACAACAACAACAACATGTTTACGAACCGCTTGATCAGGGTAATATTACGATACTACAACGTCTCCTAAAGTTGTAGTAGTTAAAAGGGCGTTAAAACACAACTTTTCGTTGTCATTATTAACAGTAATTTATAGTGTTATGAAAATTCAGAGATTCATGATTTTGATACCCAGATTGTAATAAGTATTCTTTCTCATCTATGTTACAAAAATGTTTTTAAAAATGTATTCCTGCTTGTCCTACTCGAATAAGTTCTGACCATGCCTAAGTGACGAGGACGCCCTGCCTTCCTTGATGACGACGTGGGTGGCTGGGAGAAGTTTAACAGGAGGGAAGACAGCAGGGAGTGGGGCGAAATAGATATTAACGTAGTATAGTCTCGCGCAACGAAAGCTGCAAGAATGTATTGGATAAGAGATTTGTTATTTCATTGAGAAGCTTGGAACACGTACCTTCGTGGACTGCTGCGTGTGCTTAATTTGTCTGATAACCTACGGTATTTTAGTAAGTGCATTTATAGTAAATAGGGACAAGGAGAGGCCATAGCCGTAAGATAGGCTCTCGTTCAACATTTTTCTGAAGTTAGAGCAGGGAAACAAGGACATTCTCACAATGTATGAACAACGGAGAGAATCGTGCGTTCTTTCTTGTCTATGGAACCAGGACAACTTGCCTGTAGTACTAGCAATTTAGTAGTGTTTCCTCTAGATCTAGCTTCCTTAGAAAAATCGTCTCGCGGCAAAAGTATATTATCCTGCTTAGCGGAAATTATTCCGGCTTAAAAAGAAGTTCGGTTGACAGTTATAGAGCCAAGAAATTCTTGAATATACATTTTTTTAAAGTTATGGACGTCCTAAATAATTTTAATTAGGTTTTTATATATTTTATTCACGCCTGCTTCATTGTCGACAACGTCAGTTATCATTGACGCATCTAATGTCAATCCATTTCAGAAGTTGGTTGAAGTAATGACATCTCTCAATTTTTGTTCTTTGGTTTAATGATCAAATGAACGGAATATTCAGCATGTCCAATGTGGAAAGTCAAAGTTACAAAACCGTATGGGAACACAAAGAGATTAGAACAGATTGGTATTACAGTAGTCTTGTAAACAGATGTTGCTAAAGTTTTGAAGTGCCGTCAGAATTTTTCTCAAAAAATGGGGATCTTGACTGCGTACAGAAATTGAAGTGCTCAGGCTGAGATTCAAACCTAAAACACATTACAACCACCATATTTTATTCTTGTGTTAGAAGATCTAGACGGAGATGCAGATAATCCGGAGGACAGTGACAACTAGAATTGTAATATTAAAATACATTATGATAAATGATAATAAATGGCTATGCATAGAAGTTTTTATTAGAAGATCGCGGATTTTTAAAAGCCGTCTAGCGGGATATCATTAGCTGCTGTTGGCAACACTGCTTGGCTTCTGTATTCGATCCCCAGTAGATTCAACTTCCTTTGAGATTGCTGTAGCTTTCATTCGGAAGGCTTTACGGACGGGTAGTAGCATGTTTTCACCACCAAATAGTGCCTCATCCCAATTGCTACACTGTACTTTCGCGATTAGACAAAGAACCGTGTAGCCAACGAATTTCGGTAGTTTCGTTAATCTGAAGAATTAAACCGCAGTAAGATTTGAGGAGGCCCTTACTTTACATTTTAATGGGGCAATTACGCGGAAGGGAGTGGTTTTCAAGAGCTCGCAATATTGTTATGCGCCTCAAAGGTACTAATCGCCAAATGAATTAAGTTCTCATTGAATCGGCCTCTACTCTGAAGTGGGATGTTCAGTTCCTTGTCGAGGTGTGATAAGTAGGATCGCCTTTTAATGAAATGAAATGGCGTATGGTTTTTAGTGCTGGGAGTATCCGAGGTCATGTTCGGCTCGCCAGGTGCAGGTCTTTTGATTTGACTCCCGTAGGCCACCTGCGCGTCGTAATGAGGATGAAATGATGATGAAAATGACACATACACCCAGCTCTAGTGTCAGCGAAATTAACCAATGATGATTAAAATTCCCGACCCTGCCGGGAATCGAACCCGGGCCCCTGTGACCAAAGGCCAGCACGCTAACCATTTACCCATGGAGCCGGACGCCTCTTAATAAAAAAAATAATTACAAAGCCAATCAATCCCCATAATCCTTGTTCTAGTATGATCTACTAGCGTGCTGGATTATATTCTTGGCCGTTAATTTCATTATAATCCACCGTCCCTGTATTATTGAAGTTATTGTACGGCTCCATGACTAAATGGTTAGCGTGCTAGCCTTCGGTCCAAGGGACCCCGGGTTCGATTCCAGGCCTGGTCGTTGATTTTAACCTTCAATGGTTGGTTCCTCGGGAACTGGGTGTTTATGCCTTCTTCAGCGTTAGAATTCGTCATAGATAGGGCCATATCCTCACAGGCGTGCAGGTCGCCTATAGGTGTCTATTCGATTGACTTGCACCAGGCCTATCCGAAGGTCTTACGCCAGCTATTATTATTATTATTATTATTATTATTATTATTATTATTATTATTATTATTATTATTATTATTATTTATTATTATTTGGAGGATCTATATAATGGAGAAGAAATTGACAATGTAGATGAGTACATCATAAAACAAGACCAGGTTTCACAAGATGAACTAGGTCCTCCCATAGTGAGAAGTGAATTCGAAACAGCACTGCAACAGCTGAAAAAGAACAAGGCTCCTGGACCAGACAAACTGCCTGCTGAACTGTGGAAAAACGCTGGAAAAAAGCTGAAGGATGAACTCTTCAAAATCATCCAGTACTGCTATGAAAACGGAGATATGCCAGAGGATTTTGTTGAAAGCAAAGCAGTACTTCTGCACAAAAAAGGAGATTCAACAGAATGCTCCAATTACAGAATACTAAGTCTTGTTTCACATGCAGCAAAAATATTCACATGCATATTAAAAAACAGAATCAAAATTAAAATTGAGCAGAATCTAGATGATGATCAGTTTGGGTTCAGGAAAGGAGTAGGAACAAGAGAAGCTATTATAGCACTTAAAACCATCTTGGAGAGAAGACTGGAGCTTAACAGAAATACATATATAGCTTTTGTAGACCTGGAAAAAGCTTTTGACAATGTTCATTGGAAAAGGCTGTCCAAAATTATGAAGGACATTCATTTGGACTGGAAAGACAGAAAAGCAATACTCAACCTCTACATCAATCAAAGAATAAACATCGAAAGTAATGATAAAGTATGCAAGGTGAGAATCAGGAAAGGAGTAAGACAGGGGTGTTCCTTATCACCATTTCTATTTAATCTGTACATTGAAGAGGCCATGAAAATTTTTAAATCCAAAACACCTGGCATTAAAATAAATGGAAAAACTGTACACTGTATTAGATTTGCCGACGATATTGCACTTCTGGCTGACAATGAGAAGAACATGCAGATCATGCTCAACAAATTAACATCCATCTTAAAAGATTTCCAACTTAACATTAATGTAAATAAAACTAATGTTATGGTTGTAAGCAAATCTAAAATGAAGCCAGAGGCACAGCTCAGAATTGGAAATATTTTAATAAAACAGGTGCACAAGTTCTGCTATTTAGGATCAGTTATTACCGATGACAACAGATGCACTGTGGAAATAAAAAAAAGGATTTCCCTGTGTAAGAAAGCCTTTGAGGAGAAGAAGCAGCTCTTAACTAATAAATCCTTAAATACTGAACAAAAGAAATTATTTATCAAAACGTTCATTTGGAGTGTGCTGCTATACGGCTGTGAAGGATGGACTCTCTTGAAGGAGGACGTGAAACGACTAGAGGCAGTGGAAATGTGGCTATGGAGGAAGATGACTAGAACTAGCTGGATTGAGAAGAAAACTAATGAAGCAGTGCTTAGAGAAATAAACACCCAGAGGCATTTAATAACAGCGATAAAAAGGAGAAAAGCATCAGTTTTCGGTCACATTCTCCGGCATAATAACTTCATAAAGAACTTGTTCGAAGGCAAGGTGATGGGAAAGAAAGGCAGAGGGAAACCACGGAAGAAGATCATTGAAGAGGTAGTTGAGATGATGGGATGCCAACGTTATGGAGAGATGAAAAGGATCGCAGAGAGAAGAGATCAATGGTTGCAGCGACAAGGCGAAGCCTTTAGATGATGATGATGATGATTATTATTATTATTATTATTATTATTATTATTATTGAAGTTATAAGCAATTTTTCTAAACGTAACCCATTTTGTCGTTTCACTGGGTTTTTATTGTGGGTGTGTTCTTTCGAATATTCAATATCTTTTTCCGACCATTACTGTTTTGCATGCTTCAAGTAAAATTATTTGCCACTCCGATTAAAATGTTATCAAGATTAAGAATATCTAATACATGGCGTTGTGTGTGAATATTTTCCGTAAATCTGTGATATTCTGGTAAGTATAATCATGTTGAGGATGTTATGGGGAAAAATGCTCCTGCACTTCCACTTTTCAGGCTAATCTTGAAAAATCTCAAGAAAATGATGAGCTCTTACGATGGCCACCAAAGGCCATAATAGGATGGATTAGAACTAGGCAATTTCGGTTTTCAATGTGCAGTTTTATAAGTTGGTCTATAATTCTCCTCTTCATTCTTACCCTTTTTCTACTTTTTCCTAACCTTTGTGGTGGTGTTGCGGGTGATTCTGTGTCACATAGATGGACGTGGCCCAATTTTACAGCCGGGTGCTCTTCCTGACGTCAACCCTATGTGGAGGGATGTATTCACTATTGCGTGTTTCTTTTTCTTTCTTTGCTGGTGGCTTTACGCCGCACCGATACAGACAGGTCATACGGTGACGATGGGATAGGAAAGGGCTAGGAGTGGGATGGAATCTGCCGTGGCCTTAATTAAGGTATAGCCCCAGCATTTGCCTGGTGTGAAAGTGGGAAACCACGGAAAGCCATCTTCAGGGCTGTCGACAGTGGGATTCGAACACTGCGTGTTTCTGTGGCGGTTGATGCTATTGTGCGCTGTGTGTAAATGATGAGGTGTATATTAAGACAATCACAAACACGCAGTCTCCTAGCCGGAGGAATTAACAAGAAGCTCCCGAAATCCCGGCCCAGCCGAAAATCGTATCCGGGACCCTCTGGACCGAAGGCTTCTACGCTGATCACCCAGCCATGGAGGCGGGCTCATTATTATCGCATGATAGTTCGGTGATATTCTCATCAGCTTCTTACTGAGGTGTTCGTGGTTCCAATTCCGTTGAAGGAATATGAAACTTTTCAAATTCCCAATGACTCGAATTCAAAGTAAACGTATAGGTTCCGTGGCTTACGATCACACGCCTTAAAGACACGTAAAACCTCAAACCATCTTGTTATTTAGTACTACAGTAGTATATGTTGTGTTTTTATTATATTGTGCACCAATTTTAAAAGGAGATGTACAGTAGAATATTTTTTCTTAAAGCTGCGATGGTGAAGTTATTCCCGCACTGGTTCCAGTCCTATTGTGTTGCTAGCTTTTCATTCATATTGTGGCGTAACTCGTGTGTTGTTTCGTGTACTGCTCGCTGTTAGCACGTTCGGCTCGTATTGGTGTAGAAACAGTGTTCATTAGAAAATAAAAATGTCCTTTCTCTCTGCTTACTACTGAGTTGCGGTCGCATGTAACCTTACTTCTTTGTGGAACATTCAGCTTTTGCTTGCGCTCGATTCATTCATGTAACTTTATTGTGCAGTTTCATTGTTTTCGGCTTTTGTATGTTAAGTACGATTGTTCCAAGCTCACATGTGAACAATTTATTTCCATTTGGAGCTAACGCAATTTCTATTGCTGCATGAACGCTCTATTCACTCATCCGCAATAGACGTAAGGGTAATAACTAATGATATACAATTTCCTGGTCGGAAAATGAAAAAGAAAAAAGACAGCATTCGTATTCGAAAGTCTTTTATTTTATATTACCGTGTCAACTGTTGGGTGCGGATGGAAGCTTTCGTTTCCCCAAAGCAAGATTATTTTTTAAAATGACGGTTCTGCCTCTTACAGCTTTCGTTTTGTTTGGTATTTGGGGAGGTTTCTTAAAAACCAAACCTAATGTCTATAATAGTCCATGACGGAGCTTGCTCCTGCCAAGACTGCTGCCGGACTAGATGGTCAGGAAATGCTGGAGTATTTTATGATGACTTCCTCAATCCAGTGACTTAACTGTCTTAATAGGTTTCGTTGTTCCTCATATCAGAGTTCCCCATTTAATCTCAGGAGGCTGAGAGGATCTCATTTAAACAATTTAAATCGCTGAAAGAGCCGGGAATCGAATTCGGCGCCTTCAGGTACGAGGCAGATACGGTAACCGCACACCAACGTGTCAGAGATAAACTGAATATGATTAAGAAAAATGCTTCATTGATCAAAGCAATGACGATTATACCACATAGAATGTGTGGATCATCCTAAATTTCACAATTCCGGGAGATAGTAGGTTCGAATCCCACTATCGGCAGCCCTGAAGATGGTTTTCGGTGGTTTCCCATTTTCACACCAGGCAAATGCTGGGGCTGTACCTTAATTAAAGCCACGGCCGCTTCCTTCCAACTCCTAGGCCCTTCCTATCCCATCGTCGCCATAAGACCTATCTGTGTCGGTGCGACGTAAAGCCCCTTGCAAAAACAAAATACAATTTATTTAGATAAATATATTTTGGTATTTATTGTCTCACTTAAAAAAAACAAATCAGCATTATTGAAATGTGCTCAGGAAAGGGAGTTGGCGGTTGGTAACGGAAATAATAATAATAATAATAATAATAATAATAATAATAATAATAATAATAATAATAATAATAATAATAATAATAATACCTCTTCGAGTAGACGGCCTATACGCAACCTGCACGTCTGTGAGGATGGGGCCTTACCTAATATGATTTCGAACGTTGAAGACTTCGAAAACGTCCATCTCCCGAGCCAGACGAATTCACCAGTTTTGGTTACAATCCCCGACCCGGTCGTGAATCGAACACGGGACCCCTTAGACCAAAGGTCAGCATCCTAACCATTTAGCCATGGAGTTGGACAGCGGAAAGGATGAGAGCTTGCTTGATCCTCAGTGGTGACGTGTAAAGGAGGGCAGTGGGGGTGGGAAGGAGGAGAGATAGGTTGGGAAGAATTCCCGGCAGTGAGGATGAGACCTATATTTGTAAGAAGTATGCTTGTTATTAGTTTTACGTCCCACTAGGGAAGTACCGTATGCGTCAGAGTGCGGATTAGTATGGTAAAATTGGGCTGTCACACCAGGCAAATGCCGGGGCTGTACCTTAATTAAGGCCACTGCCGCTTCCTTCCACTTCCCTGGCCTTTCCTATCCCATCGTCGCCATAAGACATATCTGTGTCGGTGCGACGTAAAGCAAAGAGCAAAAAAAGTGGGCTGTAACGCAAGTTCATAAAAATATGGTGAAAATCCTGTAAATAAATCTTATGGCTGTGAAATTGAAGTACAAACTTTTAAAATAGCCTTTGTTTGTTAAGCTACGAAAAGGAATAGGAACCAATTTCTAAAGGGCGACCTACGCCGTCTTTGCCCAGTTTCATTCACTTTCCGAAAGCAGATGTCTGTAAACATATGGAAATATCGTCGTTAAGTGAGCGTGGGAATTTATATATACTGTCCTGTTGGCCACGTCGTTTTAAAACCAAAGATATTCGGAACAATGCAAGTGTGGTGGATTTGTCCGGCTAATTAGCTGAATGGTCCCGGCCGGGTCGAGGATTTTAACCACGTTTGGTTAATTCCTCTTGCTCAAGGCTTGGTATCTGTCACCGTTTTAATACACATCTTCATTTACACAAACTATACAACACTATTAACCATCACAGAAAGGAGCAATAGTAAATGCATCTCTCGCGTAGGGTTGGAATCAGGAAGGGCATCCGGTCGTAAAACTGGACTTAATCCACATCGATTCCAACCCCAGTTAACTAGGAAAAAGGCCAGGAATGAAGAAGAAGGTGTGGTGGATTTAAATAATTAAAGAAATATTCTTCGTAAGGGCCATCTACAAAAGAACACGTTCCTTATTCACTTTCACTAAAAGAGATTGAAATGCCAGATATACAGTGCTCTCGTTTTACGAGGAAACCTCGCACCAATCCGTTGCGAGCCGGCTTCCCTGTAGCGTGGAAACCTAGGTGTACAAAACATACCAGCAGTTAGTTGCTTTTAGGAATTGTACCGGGACGTGGTGTGTGATTGTAGCTTGTGAATTTTTGTGTTTATTATTATTATTATTATTATTATTATTATTATTATTATTATTATTATTATTATTATTATTATTATTATTAAGTTTATTTTTCGGGCTGAACCGTGTTGTTGTTTTCTGTGCATTACGTACAGTTTGCCGACGTTTGTGATTGTCTGTGTAGTGTGCTGCCTGGGAGACTGATTACCTCGGATCGAGTAGGGGTATTTCAGTCGCCTTGACCAAAAAATACTGCAATGTATTTGAAACGTCGGCAAACTGTACGTAATGTACAGAAAACAACAACACGGTTCAACCCGGAAAATAAACTTAATAATTCTACACACCGTGGAAGCTTCACCTCTTTTGTGTTTATTGTTTATGTATTAAGTAATCGATTGGAAAATGAGGAATACGTTGGACAGCAAATTTATTTAGTGGAATGTTACGTGAATAAAGATAACTATAATATGTGTTTGTAAATTGGCTCGTAAATATCCTGTCTCTAGCATTCCTAAAAAATCTCGCAGAAAGTAGCGTACAATAAGGTTCAGTTTTTGATATGCGGAGGAAACTGAAAATACACGTTTTAACTGAAGATAAACTTTGGGATATTCCGCTTCCTCTGTATATCACAAACTGAACCTGTTGTACGCTATTTTTTCATAACTGCGAAATACTAGGTTTTGTACGAAAGCAAGTCAAGATATTTACGAGCAAATCTCCGAACTCACCTTCTACAGTTATCCTTCTTCACGTAACATTCCACAAAATAAATTCGCTTTTCAACGTATACTTTGTTATCCAATCGATTACGTAATACACAAGCTATATACATAACTAGCAAGGTACCCGTGCTTCGCTACGGTATTATACTGAAATTTATAATTGAATGCTTATTGTTTTAGATATATAATCCGCCGAAATTCGCGATCTGACTCGTTTTCAGCGAGAATCTACCAAAATTCCCGATCTGACTCGTTTTCTATTAGATTACGGCACGTTTCCTCCCATTTTTCAATCTTCCTTTCCAGCAATCGATTTCGTACTTCCCGGGCTAGGCTCAGGTATTCTTCCCGGTCAGTTGGGTCCGTAAATCTTTGCCATACCGTATTTTCCTATAATCATTTTTAATCTGGATAAAATCCTTCAGGAGATCCGGCGTGGTGTCATACTGGGTGCCTTGGCGGCACTGAACCCGCGGCCGGACTGCATTCTTAGTCATTACCCGCCCAGGAGCCGTTTCCAGCGCGGTCCGCACATTTGACGACGGTCCGGAACATTATTATTATTATTATTATTATTATTATTATTATTATTATTATTAATGTTATTATTATTATTTATTATTATTATTATTATGTGTTGCTGGGATAAATGATGACAGGGAAAACCGGAGTATCCGGAGAAAAACCTGTCCCGCCTCCGTTTTGTCCAGCACGAATGTCACATGGAGTTACCGGGATTTGAACCACGGAACCCAGCTGTGAGATGCCGGCGCGCTGCCGCCTGAGCAACGGAGGATCCTTATAAGTACATTAAGAACAGTAAAATCAATTGGTCTCACCTCCTTTTACACCCCACCGCCGTTAGTTTTTACGGCCAACCCCCCCCTCCCCACCCAAAAAAGAAATTAAAAGAAGGCGTGTTTCTTTATGTTTAAGGGAGATTCCAAACACCAATGTTCACGTCTATTACCTTCAGTTTTGAGATATAAGTATTCCCATAAATATAATTTACTTTTGTCACTTCATTTCAAACTACTCCCCCCCCCCCAAGTGAATTTTCCCGCAAAAAATACTTGTTTCGTTGATAGTGAAGGATATTCTAAATACCAATTATCACGACTCTAACTTCTTCACTTTTTGATTTATGTGTCCTCACGAAAGGAATTCAACTCCTTTACACTCCCGCCCCCCAAGATGGTTTCCCCCCAAAAACGCGTTTTTCTTTGTTTTTAAAGGAGATCCAAATACGAATTTTCACGTCTGTAACAACTTTAGTTTTTATTAGATGTATATATTCTCATACAATTAAAGTCAATTCATTTTTCAATTCTTTCACGCCCTCCCCCCGCTTCATTGGATTTTCCGAGAATACGTGTTTCTATACTTTAAAAGCAGATTGCAAATATCAAATTTCACGTCTGTATAATCTTCATTTTTAAGATATCAGTAATCTAATTAAAAGAATTCAACACCATTTTCAGTCACTTTCACCCCCCCTCCACCCAAGTGGTGTTTCCGAAAATTAAAAATACACGTTTCTTTATGTTTAATAGAGATAAAAATACCATTTTTCACTTCTGTAACATGTTAAGTTTTTTTAGATATACTGTAAAAATTATCATTTTAAAATTTCACCCCTTCTGGGTTCCCCTAAAGTGGAGTTTCCAAAAACAAATCACCTATGTTTCTTTACATTTACAGGAGATTCCAAACACCCACTTTTTACGTCTGTAACATTTTACGTTTCCAAGGTAATCCTTCAAAAAATTCACCCCAATTTGTCACTTCTGTTTAACCGCCATTAATAGGATTTTCCAAAAACTAAAAAAAAAAATACGTGTTTCTTTATTTTTAAAGGAGATCCCATATACAAATTTTCAGTTCTGTAATATCTTCCGTTTCTGAGATATATGTATCCTCATTAAAGGCATTCAACCCATTTTTCACCCTT
The DNA here is from genome assembly GCF_040414725.1 of Anabrus simplex. Lineage (NCBI taxonomy): Eukaryota > Metazoa > Arthropoda > Insecta > Orthoptera > Tettigoniidae > Anabrus > Anabrus simplex. Next base: position 468,464,407 of record NC_090266.1, on the reverse strand, counting down.
TTACACCCCTCCTATTGGGATTTACAGGAAACAAAAAATACGTGTTCCTTTATTTTTAGAGGAGATTCTAACTACCAATTTTTACATCTGTAAATTTTAAAATTTTTAAGATGTAGACACATTCATTTAAAAAAATTCACCCCCCTTTTCACCCCTCAATATTTGGATTTTCCAAAAACGAAAAAATACGTGTTTCTTTACATTTAAAGTAGATCCCAAATACCAATTTTCAGGTCTGTAATATCTTCAGGTTCTGAAATATAAGTAGCCTTATTAAAGGCATTCAACCCATTATTCACCCTTTTACACCCTTCCTATTGGGATTTTCCGAAAACAAAAGAATACGTGTTTCTTTATTTTAAAAGGAGATTCTAAATACCAATTTTTACATCTATAAACTGTAACAGTTTTGAGATATAGATACACTCATTTTAAAAATCACCCCCTTCCACGCCCCCCCCCCATTAGTTGGATTTTCCAAAAACAAAAAAATACGTGTTTCTTTATTTTTAAAGGAGATCCCAAACACCAATTTTCAGGTCTGTAATATCTTCAGTTTCTAAGATATAAATATTCTCTTTAAAGGCACTCAACCCCTTTTTCACCCCATTTTCACCCCTCCTGTTGGGATTTTCCGAAAACAAAAAATACGTGTTCCTTTATTTTTAATGAAGATTCTAAATACCTATTTTTACATCTCTAAACTTAAAAACTTTTGAGATATAGATGCACTCATTTTAAAAATTCACCCCCCTTTTCACCCTCGCATTAATTGGATTTTCCAAAATAAAAAAATACGTGTTTCCTTATTTTTGAAAGCGATCAAAAGTACCAATTTTGAGGTCTGTAATATCTTCAGTTTCTGAGATATAAGTACCGGTATCCTGATTAAAGGCATTCAACCCCTTTTTCACCCTTTTTAACCCCTCCTATTGGGATTGTCTCAAAACAAAAAAATACGTGTTTCCTTATTTTTAAAGGAGATTCTAAATACAAATTTTCACATCTGTAAACTTTTAAAGTTTTGAGATATAGACACACTAATTTTAAAAGTTCACCCCCCTTTTCACCCCCTTAGCGACGGAATATCCAAAAATCCTCTCTTAGCGAGCACCTACATCTTAATATGAATATATCTCCAAAATTTCATTTCTTTATGTCCAGTAGTTTTGGCTCGGCGATGATGAATCAGTCAGTCAGTCAGTCAGTCAGTCAGGACAAGCTACTTTATATATATAGATAATACCCAAGTGTATCTCTCTCTCTCTCCTGTACGGTACAATTCTCAGAAGCTAGGGTGTTTTGTACTGCACATCTGGCTTCCCACGCTGCGGGTAATTCGGCCGGCGGCGGAGAGATGCGAGGTTTCTCCGTGAAATGAGAGCATTGTATATAGTCTATAGTTATTTATTTCACTTTGGTTATATATTATAAGCCTAGCTACTACTAATTCGCCTTCTCCACAGCTGCACACTGCATGTCTAAAAACTGAGGGGTAGCCACCAAATCGAAGTGATTCTGTTACCAGGTGACTTCGCCTCTAGCTTTTCATCGAGATTATGGCAGTTCGAATCCCGCACAGCGCAAGTGGCATTTCTGAAATGAAAAGTATTGACTCTGTGGTAGAGGTGCAGTAGCAACGATCACGATGTCAACTGTCACATAGAACCGCAAGCCTGCTTGTATTTTCGTTGATCAAAGAGCCCTCCAATCCTTATAATTATTCTAGTCCATCTCACTAGAAACTTTTAAAACTCCATTCGCGTAAAACTGAGTTAGCATGGATCTGTTATCCAACTGCTTTCTTACAACATTTAAATCCTCAGAGATCTGAACAAGTTAAATTTGGATTGCACCATGTCCACATAATTTAAATCCTCAGAGATCTGAACAAGTTAAATTTGGATGGCACCATGTCCACATAATATGAAGAGTATTGCACGATTTCCCAGTCAGTCTCGTACAACTTTCTACAGTTGACTGAAGGCACGTGAGGAATCTCCTGTCTTGTTAGAGAACAAGACCACCGAGCGAGTTGGCCGTGCGGTTAGGAGCACGCAGCTGTGAGCTTGAATCCATGAGATAGTGGGTTCGAACCCCACCTTCGGCAACCCTGAAGACGGTTTTCCTTGGTTTCCCATTTTCACACCAGGCAAATGCTGGGGCTGTACCTTAATTAAGGCCACGGCCACTTCCTTCCCATTCCTAGGTCTTTCCTATCCCATCGTCGTCATAAGACCTATCTGTGTCGGTGCGAAAGTAAAAAAGACAAATAGCAAAAAAAAAAAAAAAAAGAAGACCTATCTGTTCGCTAGTTCCGGACCTGTTCTGCTGAATGTTTTGTTTAATTTATCCAGTATATATTGAAATTGGTCCGCCTCTGTGGTGTAGTGGTTAGCGTGATTAGCTGCCACACCCGGAGGTCCGGGTTCGATTCCCGGCTCTGCCACGAAATTTGAAAAGTGGTACGAGGGTTGGAACGGGGTCCACTCAGCCTCGGGAGGTGAACTGAGTAGAGGTGGGTTCGATTCCCACCTCAGCCATCCTGGAAGTGGTTTTCCGTGGTTTCCCACTTCCCCTCCAGGCAAATGCCGGGGTGGTACCTAACTTAAGGCCACGGCCGCTTCCTTTCCTCTTCCTTGTCTATTCCTTCCAATCTTCCCATCCCCCCACAAAGCCCCTGTTCAGCATAGCAGGTGACGCCGCCTGGGCGAGGTACTGGTCATTCTCCCCAGTTGTATCCCCCGACCAAGAGTCTGAAGCTCCAGGACACTGCCCTTGAGGCGGTAGAGATGGGATCCCTCGCTGAGTCCGAGGGAAAAACCGACCCTGGAGGGTAAGCAGATGATGAATGAATATATTGAAATTGATCATCTGTTTACGCGAAAGTAACTCCTAGTAAAGAATGCATTTGAAATCTCACCAGACACAGGGTGACATTAACGCGAACATTTGTGAAACCACTTCGAAACCATAGATTCACTAGCTCCATTCTCTCCGTTCGAGCATCATTACTGACTGGCATTTGCCACTGGAGTTGGCTACCGATTGTATGATTCGAAGCAGTATATTAATTCATTCAAGTGTCTGAATCGAATCGCAGAAACGGCGAGCTCACGGCACACGATTCAGCTGACTCGCAGCAGACAGTGCAGAGTGGCTCACTTACGGATCATTGAGACACAACATACACACGGTTCATTATCGGCACACTGGACATTGGCGGGGTGCCGAATTTCCGCTGCAGCGAAACATACAGAGCCATGGCACACCGAAAGAATCGTAGGCTATAGCAGACTCCCTCTCTCAGCTCATTTGAAAATAATACCCACTTGCATTCACTGTCCCCTTCTAACTGGGAGGTTTAAATATATTGTTGAATTTATTCGCAGTGTTAAGAAGGCAGTCAAAACATAACCCCAAAGTACCGTAGCTAGTAAGTAGGTAGGCTGTTAAGTTATTCTATTTATTATTTTAATGAATATTAGTATATTAACTTAGTTGATATTCGACAAGTAATTCAACTCGGCTCTCTAGCCTACCCTATGACTATGAGTAATGTTCATGATCACTCAAAATGATCTGTTTTATATAGGGGAGAACCGCACAGCATCTTCTCACTTCGTATGTCGCATCATTGCACAAGATTTCAATCATCGAATAACTGAGATCACTGGTGTACGTGGACAGTGAGTGAGTCGTCTGACGCAATAATTTAACTAAAAAGACGTTAAATCAGAAAACCGTGAATGCAGTGAAATTTCCAAGTTCTTCGAAATAATTTAAGAAAAGACTAGGCAAACAGTTGATAGGGAATTTGCCACCTTGCCGACAGCACTAAATGGAGATCATTGATGATCGTGTGTACAGACATTTTTCATCGAATTCTAAATACGTATTTAATGGAGTTGTCACTGTGGCAGAAAGGCTTTGTAACATTAAAACTTGATGCGAAGAGAAGGCTGAAGGAGAAATCTGAATCTGAAAGCTGGATGACGCATAGGAAAACAGTTTATAGGATGAAGACCAGCAGCAGCGAGCATTGAATGCTGTTGCTGCTGTCGTATCAGTACGCACTACACAGATGTAATAGGATTGGTGATTCTAATGTACCGTGAATCGGATCACTGTATCGATTCAGTAACGTGAACGGAATCAAATGAATCGATGATCCCATCACTATTTGCCACTGCCTTCTTACCTAGGTGGCACGAGAGATTTCTGAAATGAATAGTCACTTCCGTTCTGTTCCTGGTCTTTTCTCAATTACGCGGGGGTGGCACTTTGTATGGATTTGGTCTGTTTTCACGGTCGTGTGCCTTTCCTGACATCAAACGTACGTGGAGGGATTTTTTTTTTTTTACAATCTGCTTTACGTAGCACCGACACAGGCAGGTCTTATGGCGACGATGGGATAGGAAATGGCTAGGAGTGAAAAGGAAGCGACCTTGACCGTAATTACGGTACAGTCCCAGCATTTGCCTGGTGTGAAAATGGGGAAACGACGGAAAAACGTATTCAGGGTTGCCGACAGTGGGGTTTGAACCCACTATATCCTGAATACAAGCTGATAGCTACGCGAGCGAAACCATATATCCACTTGCTCGGTGAGAATGTATTCACCGTTGGCGTGTTTTGTGGTGGTTTATAGTGAAATGCGTTGGATGTAAATGAAGATGTGTATTAACACGAACATCCACTCCTCAGCTAGAGGACTTAACAAGATTTAATTTAAAATCCCCTACCCGTCCAGGAATCGAACACGGGGTCTTCTGAACCGACGGTCACTACGCTGACCATTCAGCAAAAGGGCGGGACAAAAGTCACCACCTTGCGGTTCGGATTTCAGGTTAAACTGGAGGTCCTGTAGCTGTAGTAAACGCCGCTTTCTCATAGTGGAGCTTCTAGGATTCATTTAGGACGTGGTCAGGGGGTTAAGATCTTATGTCTTTCCTGTTGCTACGCGATAGTGCTAGTGAAAAATCACACCGAAAAGTCGCCAGAATTCGGACCAGAAGCAAGCGAGTCGGTAGTTTTACGCGACTGTTGATATCGTGATCATAGCCATAGAACTTCCTGTTTTAAAGTGGAACCCAGACCACATAGACGTGAATTTCCATTTCAAAAATCACATGTGCGTTGGTCGGTAGTCTGTATTTGGAGCCAGTGACAATGCCACTCGGCTATCACGCCCTCTGGAATTCGAACAGGGACACGAGACTTGGGAGTCCAATGGGTTGAAAATTCCGCAGTGCTTCTCTCTCCCCGTATTCCCCTCCTCCCCAAATTTCTTGAAAGAAAAACTTCGCCTCTGTTTAGAATTCTAGGTACAGCATACTTCGTTAGGTAGGTGTGGCTCAATATAGTACATACCAGTCCATCCCATAGGACCAGAATCGTTTAGGTGAATTTCACATTGGTTCTAGTGTGTATTAAATGTGATGACGTCTGTTAAACAGTGAAAGAGTCCAGCTCCATGGCTAAATGGTTAGCGTACTGGCCTTTGGTCACAGGAGTCCCTGGTTCGATTACCGGGAGGTTCGTGAATTTTAACCATAATTGGTTAATTTCGCTGGCACGGGGGCTGGGTGTACGTGTCGTCTTCATCATCATTTCATTCTCATCATGACACGCAGGTTGCCTACGGGAGTCAAATCGAAAAGACCTGCAACTGGCAACCTGAAATTGTCCTTGGACACTCCCGGCACTAAAAGCCATACGCCATATCATTTCATCAGTGAAAGAAATTGTGCCATAAAACCGGCACAGCAGTTAGAAGACGCTAATCCTGATCTCTCAAAACCATATTTCTCATTTCTCGTTAGGTACTACAGTTGCCAGCGTGCTTCCTAGTTTCCGTTCAACGTCCCACACTCTCGCTGACCTTGGGGAGCCAGTAGAGATCAATAGGGCAGGTCTGCTTGCTGCAACATGCATAGAAATGTCCCATTAGGCACTTAATTTGAGGTGTTGGAGAATTACTGCACATCATAACTCAATACATCTCCAAGTCCTACATGTGCGGAGAAGGAATTTTAATGAAAATAAGATAATTCTATAGGTATTTTGGTTGCGTTGGTTTTCACGGCACATTTCACTGGATTACAGTACGTAGATAGGGACACATTTCTGAGTGATGCATTTACAGTCACGGGAAAAAGTATACGTACACCTTAAACGTTAAGCAAATGTTGTCGTTTGTGGTTGACGCATTGCCCATAGGCTGCGAGAAATTTCACTACTTTTCTATATTTCGGTATTTCACGAATCATGAATATGACTACGTACCGGAAATAACAATCGTACTTTGGAAATGTTTGTTTTAATAAACATGTCATGCAATAAGTTCGAAATATAGATGCGTAAAAAGTAATCGTACAAATGGTGTATTTCACATCAAAGTCCTTGATAACATCCCTTGCAACGCAGGTAAGCAGTAAAAGTCACGTCTTGTACCAAGTCAGTTGTGCTTCAGTAGTTCTAAACAACAAGTGATACAGTCAATCAGTAAGATGGGCCGCAAAATGAAAGAAACAACAGAAGAAGAGAGAAGAATTGTAATCCGGGCTCATAATTCCAGTAAATCGCTCTCGGAAATATCGAAACTTGTGAAGAGACCAATATATACAATTCAGGGAATTATTGACAGGTATGGTGAGAGAAAATCTATCAAAAATGCACGTAGATGTGGACGTCCATGCAATCTAGATGATCGAATTAAAAGACTAATCCTCAGGAAAGTTAAGAAAAATCCTAGAATCAATGCTGCAAAACTGAGGTCTGAACTAGGAAATGATTTAAAAATATCTGTGCTTCCACAATTCAAAAGTTTTTATATACGAATGGTTATCATTGTACAAATTCCAGGCGAAAACCTTGAATTACCACAGCGAATAGGAAGAAAAGACTACATATGCTACAGACTATAAACATGCTTCTCTAGAATTCTGGGATCGAGTTATATTTACGGATGAAAGTAAATTGACTGTTTTTCAAGAACATGGCAAAAAGGTGTGGAGGAAAACGAACACAGAACTCGAAGAAAAAAATTGCTTCCTTCAGTGAAGCATGGTGGAGTCTGTGTAATGGTTTTGGGGTGCATGATCTCCGCTGAAGTAGGTTCCTTAGAATTAATAGATGGAAAGATGGACCGTAAATACTATATTGAAGTTTTGAAGAAACATCTAGCATCTAGTGCCGAAAAAAAATGGGACTTCTGTGTAATTATGTATTAATGTAGGATAATGATTCAAAGCATACGGCCCTTGATACACGATTGTGGATTTTATACCACACACCCAAATATATGGTAACACCCCCCTCCCAATCCCCGGATCTGAATCCGATTGAACATGTGTGGGCTTATCTTAAAAAGAGACCAAGCTCAATAAATATTTCATCAAAGCCAGTTTTGAAAATGGCTCTTCTGAAAGAATGGGGTAAGATTGAGCCCACCTTCACCTCCAAGCTAGTTCATGCAATGCCTAGACGGCTGGAGGCCATAGTAAAATCAAAAGGATTGCCAACAAAATACTAAATGTGCACAAAAATCAGTGGGGAATGAAAGTAAAACTGGACTGTACGAATACTTTTTATGACTATGAAATCATGGTATTTTCATTTATTTATGTATTAATGACAGAGACGTCTATCAATTGTATGTTTTATGATGTACATATCTTTACATAGTGTACAGATAGCTAACCTATTGATGTTATACAACGTACATGACAATAAGTGTACTAAGTAAAGGATTTTTGTTTCAGTATTAGACTAAGTGTACGAATATTCTTTTACTATGACTGTATCTCCAGACACTACGTGTTAGAATATACTGTCGTTCTGGATAATGCATTAATGATAACGATATCTCTGTCATTACCGAGGCAATGAGTAATTTTGGGCAGGGGAATTTATGTATTGAACATTCGGAAATACGAGGTTACACTAGTAACTTTTTTCTTGTTGTTGTTTCATTAAAGTAATGAACAGACTCCTGTTCGGACCCACCATCTCCCGAATACAACCACACGGCCAATTGGCTCAGTAAATAACAATATCATCGGCAAATCTCAGAGTTTTAATTTCCCCTCCTCGGACTGTGATACCCTTTCCAAATTCCTCTTTGATTTCCTTTACTGCCTGTTCCATATAAACATTGAAATGGAGAGGGAATAAATTGCTGCCGTGCCTCACACCTTTCGGGATTGCTGCTTGTTTTCCAAAGCTCTCCATTCTTATCACTGCAGACGATTGTTGTACAGAGTGTAGATAATTCTCCTTTATCTCCTTTATCTGATCCCGATCATCCTCAGAATATCAAATAGCCCGGTCCAGTGAGCATTATCGAACGCATTTTCTAGATATACGAACGCCATGTAGGTGGGCGTGTCGTCCTTAATTCGATGCTCTAAAATCAGACGTAAAGTCAGGATTGCTTCACGTGTTCTTACGTTTCTTCTGTAAATAATACGTGTTAAAATTCGTGCCTTAGATTTTACACTTGTCAACAACTTCTTCCTTGGGAGTAGGTGTAACAACGTTCTGTCTATAATCGGATGGCACTTCTCGTGTATTATACATCTTTCACACTAAATCGAATAACATCTCCATGCTGGTTTCTCCTAAAGCAGTCAGTAATTCTGAGGGAATGTCATCAATTCCAGGTGCCGTGTTCCTATTTAGGTCTCTCAAAGCTCTGTCGTATTCTGACCTCAAAAGTTGGGTCTCCCACTTCATTAGCACCAATAGCCTCTTCTTGTTCCACAACCTTATCATCTACTTCTTTGCCTCGATACAACTGTTGGATATGTGCATGCCATCTTTCTGCCTTGCCTTCTTTCCCTAAAAGAGGTTTTCCATCTGAATGCTTAATATTCACACATCTAGTTTTCCTTTACTCAAAGGTTTGCTCGATTTTCCTCCATGCAGCATCAACCTTTCATACGACAATACAACTTTCAACGTACTTGCACTTCTGTTTGAGCCATTCTTTCTTAGCTGTCCTGCACTTTCTTTTACTTCATTCTTTAATCGCCTGTATTATTTTCTCCCCTCCTGCTTACAAAAAGTACGACTAAAATTTTTTCAAGGTTTTCAATAGTTAAGGCGGCGTTGCGATCTAAGGGTTGCGAGTCTGCCACATACCTAGAGGCTCGGGTTCGAGTATTAGTCAGATCAGGGATCTTTACCTGAATATAAGGGGTGGTTCGAGGTCCACTCAGTTTGTATGAGAACAGCTGAGGAGCTATCTAAAGGTGACATACCGCCCGGGTCTATTAAAGGCAAGAATAACGGCCGAAAGGATTCGTCGCGCTGAGCACGCGTATCCTCGTAAATGGAAGGCTTCGTGCTGAGCAGCAGCCAACCCAGGAGGGCTGTAGTACCATGGAGTTTCAATAGTCACACTTTACTATATCCAAGGGCATTTTTCTAAGCAGAAAATTACCGCTCTGTTTTTGTAGTTTTTTATAGTAGCCATACGTCGTACCGACACAGATAAGTCCTATGGTGACGATGGGATAGGAAAGGGCTAGGAGGTGGAAGGAAGCGACCGTGGCCTTAATTAAGGTACAGCCCCAGCATTTGCCTGGTGTGAAAATGGGAAACCACGGAAAACCATCTTCAGGGCTGCCGACAGTGGAATTCGAACCCACTATCTCCCGGATGCAAGCTCACAGCTGCCCGCTCCTAACCGCACGGTACCGCTCTTTTCATATGATTTTCGTATATATTACTTCTTCAGATTTATACCGCCGTTAACTCAGTATTAAAAATAACGGCACGTCGCATTTGCAACCCACTGCGGCAGTTTTCCTGCAGCACATTTCGCGAAGTTGAAACTATAACGATCACTTCACCATGCTTTTGTATAATCTTGATCAAATGAGCCTGAATCTCCTCAATTATTCCTTCATTGTAATTGTTCTCAAGTAAACTAAAGAAATCCTTCCTCTGCTGGGTGGTATTTGTTTATACATCTGTAGTATCAGCTGATGGATACCATAACCAGCGTGCGAAATACATCTCAAGCAGGAGGGGATCCATCTCGTTAGCGGGAAACAAACTTTATTCATCTTCTCAATTCTCCTCTGAGATCTATTTCACGAGACGCATCTCATTTTTATTCATATCACCTATGTTCTGGAGTGTCCTTTGGGGCGCTCTGTAGGCTAAGGTGGATTGCTGCTCTTCCAAATAAGCTACAGTACAGCCGGGGGTTTAGAAACTATACCAGATAGGTTATGCTCTTGACCTTCATAGTGTAAATCTCTATCCTATCAACTTCTGTATATTGCCCATATTTTTCAGCAACAGCTGTGGTTATTAATCAGATGACCATGTGCTGCGTAGTTGCGAGTTCACTTCCTGAATCACATCCGTTGGATAATAGAGGCTATATGCCACTTCTTCATCTAGCAGTTTAAATACTCGGAGCAAAATGAATCACTCGGAGGTAATTGAAATATCGACTGAAAGACATCTGACTGTAATCGCTGAATCCCCATCGTCATTTTAGCTTAGGTGGCTTTTATTTCTTTGCGCGGTACAATTCCATTTTTATAGTCTGTAGATGTTGGGAATGCCCCGCAAAATGCATTAGCTTTGAAGTCAATTACAAGTAGAAATATATAAACAAGTCGTAATGCTGGGAATAGTGCCAGTGTAATGGACTCGCCACGTCTTGTAGCTGGAATGTAGCGGTGCAATAAATTAACGTAATATGATACTTGTTTCCTTGCCTGAAACTTCTGTCTTTTGTATGAGAGTAAATTTATGATGTGGCGCTCTTGGTCGCCTTGCTTGAAATACGTTTCCCTCCGCTGTGTCAATATGAATCTTCTTGTCTCCGGCTGTGGCACTCTCACGTGAAATAACATTCTAGTTGGTGCTCTTTGGGAAGGAGTGCGAGCAAAAGGCCTTTCTTCCACCAGTTCTTTCTATTATTTTTTCTTCTGTCTAATATACTACGTACATTTGTAGTGTGTCCCCATATTTGTTGCGCATGCGAGCATGCTTGTGTCTTATCGTTCTTAACATCAGGCGCGGATGTGTAAGAGTGAGGCCCCTTTCAGCTTCCTTGTTCTGACGGCAAGTCTCCTCTTTTTAAAAACGGATCTTAGCATGTATCTGGTGCTCTGACATTTGGATGTTAACCGCTTCTATCACTTGTATTAGCTGTACGTGTAGAGTTAATCTAATTCTGTGGCATGATTTGTTACGATTACTACTTAATTTATTGATATTACTAACCAGTAGAACTTAGTGGAGAATATTCGCCGATTTCATGAGATGTGAGTAATAAAATACCTCGCTTTATAACCTCTCCGGTCCTGGATATCATAGGTCTATACAGGGTGAAGCGAAATTCGCGCAGTCGGGCGTCGCAGCGCGACTCCTCACATGCCAGCAATAAAAAATGCCTCTCACAAAAGTTCGTCCTTCGAGTATATCCGGCAGAAAAAGGGCGTTGAAGAGTGGCAATCTGGCAACACCGTAACGACATGTAGGGTAACTACCTCTGTCAGCACGTATTATTCGTGCTGTGCAGTTGGTGCAGTGGAAAGAGTTTTGGGTTACCATGCAGGAGGTCGAGGGGTCGATCCTGGTTGAAGCGTATGTTTTTTATTTCGTAAATGTTATTGAGTTGTAACGTGCAAATGATAATTACGTCTTTCTTACAACACTTTATTACTACTACATACAAAACAAAAGGGAATCTACAAGCGTAAAACTCCTCTTAGTTACTAGTCTGTCCGGTAGGTGTCGTTTGCTTGTACATTCAAACCTCAACATCCTCCCCACCCTGGTCGATTTCGAGAGGAATCACCAGTTGCACCGGTCGGCTGATTCTTGAACCATCTGGCAGACGCAGGATGGCTGTCCTCACTCGGCCGTCTCTTCCCTGAAGGACTTCGTCGACTCGGGCTCGTTTCCACATATGGCTAGGCAGGACGTCTTCTTGTAAGAGGGCAACATCTCCTACTCGAAGTCTCGGATGTTTACCAGTCGGAGACTTGACCTCATGGTAGTTCCGCAGCTGAAGGAGGTATTCCTTTTTCCACCTTCGCCAAAAGTCTTCAACCATTTTCATCTTCGTGCGAAATTCCCTTGTAAGGTTTTTCTTATTTACTGGCTCAGGTCCAACTGGAATTGTCGTGAGTTTCTCGCCGTTGAGGAAATGTGATGGTGTTAACACTTCAGAGTTACTTTCGTCTTGAACAATGGGACGTGAATTCAGGGTGGCTTCAATGCTGATCAGAACTGTGCGGAGACCCTCTTCATCGACCTGTGAGCGACCTAGAAACTTTCTAAGGCAGCGCTTAGTGGAGCCAATCATTCTCTCCCACCATCCTCCCCACCAAGCCGCCCGTGGAGCTATAAACTTCCACGTCACATTGTGATGTGACATATATTCATGAGTCTTCGGACTGTTGAGCACGTCCGAGAGTTGTTCTCTGTTCGCTGCTTGGAATGTTTGGGCAGTATCGGTATATATAGAGTGTGGGACACCTCGTCATCCTACGAAGCGTTGAAAGGCCATTAAGAATCTGTCGGTTGTTAAGTCCGTTGAGAGTTCCAGGTGTATAGCTCTCACAGTTGCACACGTGAACAGAACGATGTAAACCTTCTTGGTCGTGTTCTCTGACTTGACATGGAGTGGGCCTGCGAAGTCGATTCCGGTCACAGTAAATGGTCGACTAGGACGGACGCGATCTAAAGGCAATGGGGCTTCTACCTCCTCACACCTTTTCTTGTGGGATATTTTGCACTGCAGGCATCCATGCAACACCCTTTTGATGATTTGGCGGGCTCGTAGAATCCAAAATTCATTGCGAATTTCAGTGAGTATTATGCGTACGCCCAAGTGATGGAGTCTGATATGGGTCTGCCGAATTAGCAGGTGCGTGAAAGTGTGCGATCCATCCAAAAGCACTGGGTGTTTCTCAGCATTTGTCAAGTCTGCAAATTGTAGGCGGCCACCAAGACGAATAATACCATCTTGTAAGAAGGGATTGAATCGCAAAATCTTGGATGATTTTGGCAACTGATTATTTTTCTTCAAGGCTGCCAGTTCAGCAGTGAAGCATTCCTCTTGAACCTGACGTATCCAATACACTCTGGCATTTTCAATATCTTCGGCAGTTAAATAATTTCCGCTGCCCTTTTGTTTCTTCTTCATACACGTAACAAAACGTAGGACCCATGCGGTAACGTGTAATAACTTCCAGTACGAACTGAAACGTGACGCGAGGAGCAATGGTTCTGGAGCTGTGGCTACTAGGACTTGAGACGTCTTCTTTTCTTCTGGCAGAGTCATGTCCGGGACAGTGACGTCGCGGGGCCAGGAGTTTGGATGTTCGGCAAGCCAAGAAGGTCCTTGCCACCATGAATCCCTCGAAGCTAGATCTTGGGCTGTAATTCCTCTGGAGAGGCAATCAGCAGGATTGTCGATGCCGGGGCAGTGTCTCCACTGACTGGACACGGTATGCGTCTGAATCTCTGTCACACGGTTGCAGACAAAGGTCTTCCAGCGGTTTGGATTGTTGCGGATCCATCCTAATGTGACGGTTGAGTCACTCCATAAGGTGGCACAAGAGGACTCAACTCCAGTCTCTTGGCAAAAGTAGTGAAGAAGACGGGATCCAAGCAAGGCTGCAAGCAATTCCAGTCTGGGGAGTGTGACTTTCTTCACGGGCGATAATCGGTTTTTACTGCAAACCAATGTGACGGAAGAAGTGTTTTTGGAAGTCATCCGAACGTACAGCGCAGCACCATATGCCCTTTCGGAAGCATCACAAAACACGTGCACGGATAAATCGTCGTTAAATTTAGATATACCAATCCATCTTGGAATGCGGATGGAAGACAAATGCGGCAGGTTAGATGTCCAAGCTTGCCACCTCTGGCTTAGGACAGTTGGGAGAATTTCATCCCATTGCAGTCCCTTGCACCAAGTGTCTTGGAAGAGGATCTTTCCGGTGATCAGGACGGGGGAAAACAGCCCTAGAGGGTCGTAAATTCTGGCAGTAGCTTGCAGAAGGTGGCGTTTATTTGCTGGCTGGTCAAGGAGTACCGCGGTCATATCGTCTGGAGTTGCGAAGAGGTAGTCAGATTCCGTATTCCAATTAACATCAAGGACTCGTGTTTCCGATTTCACCTCTCGACCTTCTGCTCTCCAGATGGCTCTCAGTGGCTCTGAATTTGTAAACCATTTCGACAACGGAAGTTTGATGTGTCGAAGTAGGCCTGTGAGTTCATAATAGACGACGGCGGCCAAGTTATCATTATCGACGCTCCCTGCGAAGTCGTCCATAAAGGTACAACCATCCAGGAGTGCTGCTGCAGTGGGATATTTCTCCTGATGCAGTGTAACCAGTTCTCGTAGAGTAGCGGACAGAAGGAAGGGGCTGCAGGTAAGTCCAAACGGTAATCGAGTGAAGCGATACGTTATGACGTCTCTGGTGATCTGGTACGTGCCATCAGTGGTGGTTTGGACTCGGTACCACAGAAATCTTGTGAGATCTCTGTCGTTTTCATCTAGTGATAGCTGTAGAAAGGCTTGACTTCCATCGCAGACAATGGCACTTGGACGCATTCGAAAACGGATCAACGTCGCTAGAACTTCAGGCAGCAGATTTGGTCCCATCTCTAAGGCATCATTCAATGCTGGTTGGCCTCGTTCATGAGAAGAGGCATCGAACACCATCCTCCATTTTATGCCCTCTCTCTTTTGCTTCTTCACAGCGTGATGTGGTAGGTAGAAGACGTTTCCGGGAGTCTCATACGTCGGAGCTATTTCTACTTGTCCCTTCGCTATGTAGTCCAACATGTGCGTGTAGTACATAGTTTGGAAGTCCGCATCTTGATCCAATCGTTTCTCAAGGCTCTGAAATCTTTTCTCAGCTGTTGACCGGTTATCAGACAAGACGATGTCATTTTTTCTTGGAAGTGATACAACTCTTCTTCCGTCTAGGATCCGGTGTGTCTCATGAAATTTGTGAAGGATAGCGGCATCCGTATCGTTCAGTGTCCTGTCTTGTGTATCGCGAATGTCAATTGTTTCCAGATCCCAGAATCTTCGCATGGTTTCTGCAGATATCTCACTATTAGTGACTGAGACGTGGTGCGTCGTAACCTGATTTACTGAAGCTCCAGACCGATTTCCCGTTAGTACCCAGCCGAAAACTGTAGGTAGCAGTACGAGGGAAGGCGTGATTGACATCGGTTGTTCCAGTTTTACAATTTTCCAATAATGGTCCGCGCCGATTAGTATTTCAATAGGTGGTTCTTCGTTGTCAACTTGCGGGTCTGCGAGTGTCAGGTTCCGGAATTCCTGAGGGACACTTGGGTGAGAGGAATAGGTATTCTGACTTTCGAAGGCCGTGAGTGTTACGGTTGTCTTCGTTGAAAATCCAATCATGTCAAACTGGATAAGTCGGCGTGGCTTTGTAATGCTCGATGTCGCTTCCAAGGCTGTCACTGCAAGTTCTCGACTACCAGTCACGCGTAGTTGAAGAGCATTCACCAAAGACTTGGCTACAAAGCTGGACTGGCTTCCGGCGTCTAACAGACATCTTGTTAGTTTAGATATTCCCGTCGGTCCTATGATCCAAACACGAGCAGTTTGAAGAAAGGAAAAATTTGATGTGGTAACTTCTATTTTACTGACAGAGGTGGGTTGAGAGTTCGCGTTACAGATTGATACGTGATGAAGTTGCTTACATTTTGTGCATGAAACATTCCCTTTCTTGTAGCAATGGCGGACGCTGTGGCCCCTATTTAGGCAGAGAAAACATCTTTTGGAAAGTTTTAGCTTGTCTATTCTGTCCTGAAGGTTAGCTGTTTCTTTACATCCTTGCGCCCAGTGGCCTCTACTTTCACAAAAGGCACAAAAGGGGTTATTGTCGTCTTTCTTTTCGTCTTAGATTTCTCTGCTCCCGTAGTAACTTGAAGAGTAGCCGTTGTTGGCGTGTAGGGTGATGGAGGTGGCGTGCTAAATTCTCCTCGTATCTTCTGAGATTTTAGTGCTGCTTCTGCCTCTTCATTTAGGAATTCCATTAATGTCATCAAATGACCTTCTGGGATATTTTCGCGTTTGGCGTGGATCAACCAACGTCTACAGATCTCAGCTGGAAATGCTCTTAGGATTTTTGGCGCCAGCACGCGACCATGCAGGTTTACATCTTCCCCTAGGGCTTTGAGGGCTTGAACTCTTCGGTGGCATTCCACGTATATCATATTTAGTTCTTCAGGAGTCTCCGAGAATGCGGGATTTAAATTCTCCAGGAAGTCCAGGTGGGCCTGGATTATTCTGTTCTTGTCTCCGTAGCGTGCTACCAGTATTGTCTTCGTTTGTTCGTAGGTATCTGCGCGCACTGCAATGCCATCTACGAGTCGCTTTGGCTCCCCTTCGAGATACCCTCGCAGGAACACGTGCTTGTTTATGTCGGATATTGACGGGTTCTTGTCGACCGAGGACTGGAACTGCTCCCAGAACGTAGACCAAGTCTCTATGTCGCCGGAGAACGGTTCGAGCCTGATCGTTGGTAATTTTACTCCTTGAATATTCGTGGGATGAACGTCTGAACAGGGTGTAGAAGACACGCTGGTTTGTTCTTTCTTCTTTCCGAGAAGGCTATTAGCCTTCTGAATAGCGCGCTTTGAGGTATCTATATATTCTTCACAAGTACATGCGTCTGCTGCATAATCTTCATCTTGTAACAGGTCATGTATAGAGTCATCTAAGGCTATTAACTGTTGCAATGTATCTTGAAGACGATCATGGATGTGTTGAATCTCACTGAGGTCTGTAGAGTCATTACAGCCTTTTAAAAATGTGGAGAAGCGTGTAGCATTATTACGCTGAGTTGTTCTCTTCCGTTTAAGCTTCTTAAGCTGCTGTTCGTTGTCAGTCATTGTGAATGTAAAGTGCCGTTGGGGTAGAGAGGAGGTAATTTATTGCTCTTCCAGGTAGGTATGCGACTGAGGGATGGGGTGGGTCAGTTCTGATGTGATGTAGTACGGCGAAGTCGTAAAGATAACGCAGTATGCAGTGTTCTGACTCCAGTAGGTGCTGACAGATGGCAGCACTAGTCACGTACTTAATCGTGGAGAGGCCTAGAAGGCGGCAGATGGCGTTCCTATAGCTATTCAAAATGGCTACTCGTGCACAATGAGAAAGACATGCGTGCATGCTCACAGTCATTTCGATTCAATCCATGCAGTAGTTGCGAATTCCTTGCTAGCATACTCTGTTAAGCAAACGATTCTTGATATATATATCGTACTCATCAAGTGTGTATCGGATATTACCGGCTGGCGTCTCGTGTTGTGAAGTCCCGTGTCTTATTTAATGCAATCTGCACTTCACTTCACTTTCCACTTCGTATCTTCGTCTAAGAATGTTCAAAGAATGTCGTCTCGTGATGCAGTGATACGTAATTTGAACCGTGAGCGAGTTTTCGGCACCAATATGTTGAGTTGTAACGTGCAAATGATAACTACGTCTTTCTTACAACACTTTATTACTACTATATACAAAACAAAAGGGAATCTACAAGCGTAAAACTCCTCTTAGTTACTAGTCTGTCCGGTAGGTGTCGTTTGCTTGTACATTCAAACCTCAACAAATGTAGTCCAGGTGGTATGGTATCTGGCAACTGAATTTATTCGCACCACTTCATATACTAGATGCGAAACTTGTTTTCTGTGTACCCTCCTCCAGTGGTCTCATGGATTAGTACCAACTATTATTCTTGCCTCGTTCAGGTCCATTACATTTCGTTAGGGCCTTACGTTACCAGTAGGCGTAGCGAAGTATTTGTTGTGTTCAGCGGTACAGAATGTTGTAAATGTAGGATACATATGACCTAAGGTATGGTGTCTTACTGTATTACAGTATGTAATGTCCGATGGAAATTAGCAAATAAAAATTGCGCCTCAACCCAGGATCGAACCCTCGACCTCGTGCATGCCAACCTAAAACTATATCCACTGCACCAACTGTATAGTACGGATAATATTTGCTGACAGAGGTACTTACCGTACATGTGGTTACAGTGTTGCCAGATTGCCACTCTTCAACGTCCTTTTTCTGCCTGATATACTGGCAGGACGAACTTTTGTGAGAGACATTTTCTTATTGCTGGCATGTGAGGAGTCTCACTACGACGCCCGAGTGCGCGAATTTCGCTTCATCCTGTATATTGGGCCATTCTCTTCTTTCCTCGAAGCATGAGATTGTAAGTTGTTTTGTCTTATTCCAGTCCCGAGGTAATGTATGCAGAATGATCGCTGACGGGGAATCTATCCCACTTCGAGGTCGCGAAAGGACAAATTGTAGATATCATTGAAAGCACCACACCACGACTTCTTCCCGTTCGCAGTATTGACTACTCATGGGAAAACCTTGTCCGCAGGAGAACCACGGGAAGATTACTTTCAAGTGGTGAGAAAAGCGTCTGCCTCTAAATGTGCAGATGATCTAAAGGGATAGGTGTTGCATTTCACAAAGTAATCTTCTTCAGAGTTCCTAAAATTATCAAAGCAGAATATTTACCTACACCACGAACAGCGAATGAATAATGGGCCACTACACCGAAGTCCGCTCCATGCAAATCAAAAGACAAACCCTCCGGTGTGTTTAAACCATTAAGAACGATCAGATGTGTAACCGCTCTTGAAGAAAGCTCATTGAATCGTATTTGTACAGCGTAGCGGTGAAAATTTAGCATAGTCGCGGATGGTACAATATTTAAAGAGTCGTTTTTATCACTCGTTGTGCTCTGACGATGGCCACTTTGTAAAATGAAAGGTTGTCTCTTATAGAACATCTTTTTACTCAGAGGCAGGTGTTTTCCACACCACACAAACATTAACTTCCCATCGTTTTCCAGTGAACGAGGCTTCCCATTAATTGCTAATATTGTGCATGCGAACTAGATGTGTGATAATGTGTTTTCCCTACCTCGAACTGGAATCAGTTCCTCGTAATTTTCTGTAAAAGTCAGAGAAATAAAATTGTTACGAATAAAGCAGGTTTGTTTTATTATTCTAATTTATTTCAGGATGACGCAATAAATGCGCGCGTATATGCACAAACAATTCTATTCAACCACGAATGGCCACACTTGCCATACCTCTAATAACTAAATATGAATTCTGACAGCTAGGGCTGGAGGGAGGAGCACTGCACGTGCCATTTCACGATGTTACCCCATTCCAGCTTTCCTTTCTCTTACCCCTCGATTTCGGCTCACTTGTTCCCTCGTTCATTTGGACCGCTGTGATCTGTTGTAGACTACCTGGCCAGACTGTGACTGACTAGGTCTCATGTTATCTGAACTGCTTGCGACAAGCTCCAACTCAGAAGTAAGAGGTTTGGCAACTCCAAGCAAGACGAGCTGGCCAGAAGATGTATCTCCATGGCAACCGCAGTCGCCCCACCCTCGCTTTTCATGGCAACCATACTCCCACTCCCTTCATCCCGGCAGGCAGTAAACGGATCTCCCTCTAAAACTGTCCGAATTCAACTTTAGATATTAGAGGTATAATTGCTGTCTATTTACAAGTATCTTACAGTAGGATTCCATCTGGGCAATCTTTGCCTGAAGGATGCTACTGATTGACGGACCTTTCACTTGCGTTCACCAGTCCAGTCAACCCACACAGTAACTGCGTACAAATGAGTTTGAACACAGTGCTACTGGCTACACAACACACAATGACTGTTCATTGGTTCGACTCCAGAGACAGTCGAATAAATCACACAGTCAAACACAGTGAACAACTAAACAGCAACAGCCCAACAGTATTCAGCAACAGGACAATATTCACAAACACGACTATTCCATTACGGCGGTTCTAATTATACTCACGATAGCTGCTCCAATAGCTGACTCACGACAGTCCTCAGTCCGCAGAAGTATACACACAGAGTACTCAAACGCAAACTTCAGTCCAGCTACTCACTCGACACTCCGACGCAACAACCCCACAACTCCCCGTTCAGACCTCGGTGGGATACTAGCGACAGCCAACACCTCTGTCACCCTCAGCCCAGCCACCGAACCGCAACACAATGAGCCTCACACTGACTCTAGCACTGACTCCACCACGGGGTCCAACACTGACTAACCGTCCGCAGCTAGCCTCCCTTTTTATGGCTCGGGTGAAGTGCACCAGAATATTCGCGATGTGGCTAGAGACGGAACAGTCTCATTGCATCTCCCAGAAACTCAAGCTAAACTAGACGAGAACAATACACGGAAAGGCCGGCTGGGAGATCCCGGGGTCATATGTCTCACTAGCCCCTCCCAGGAAGTATCGAAAGGGGCTACCACAGGGCTGACACATAACAATATGTTATTTAATGACTAACCCATGTTTCACTCGCCCACAGGCTCTTCAGAATTAACATTTTAGAAAAATATGCTCCAGATTTCTCCTCAGGACTTACAGTAACAGGTTAAGAAGGGAAACGACTTGATGTTGCTATTGTACATACAGGCTATGAACCTATCAGAAGAATTAGCTGATTGAAGTAGGCCTACGTGTTCGGTCTGGAACTTTTGAGTTGGTACTCTAGTTAGAGCTTTAGGGTTCCCATGCAATTCCCACCGACAGAACGCTCTCTATAACTATAGTACAGTAGAACATGGTCGATTCGAACGTTTATAATTCGAATTCGTGAATAATTCGAACTTTTATCGCGGTCGCTTGACATTCATATATAGCACGACGTTAAAATTCATATATCATTCGAATATTGTATTCTTTAAATCGGAGTCGAAATATCATATTAGAACTCTCATATTTTCAAAACAGTATAATTATTTAAAGATGGCAGAACGCTGCCTGGGTGGAAGTTAAAATTACGCTGGTGCTGGAAACGGTACTGTAGTTGTTGCGAAACTACGTTAAGGTTCAAGCTCTTGGCTGCCTGAAGGTGTCTTCCCTGATTAGTCTTCTTGGTAGCGAACTCTGAATTTCGGTAATCGAATCTAGCTGTCAGTAGGTGAAGTGAGATATTCCACTGGGTACTGAACGCTTGGAAGGTGATTATCGGAGCACTTGGTAAAATATACGTCATTAATTGCAGATGGATTACGACTAGGCATGGGGTCGATGACCTTAGATGTTAGGCCCCTTTAAACAACAAGCATTATCATCATCATCGACTAGCCGTTGGTACCGACCTAAAACTGATAATTAGGGCTCGGACTTTAAAAAAATGCATATGTGCATATGCAAATGCATATTTTGAACGTTAGTGCATATACAGACATATTTTTCTCTTAGTGTGATCGGTTATCTATGATTTTTGAACGAAATGAAAAAATTAATGAGCTGTGTATGTTGCACATCGCTTGGCAACATGAGAAGACTTGCCTGATCAAGGAAACTGCTTTCAGTGTCGCAGTACAGGTAGATATATGGATAATGACGTTTTTCACAACAGCGATTTCCTTCTTTCTGACATTCCTTTCTCTTTATCCTTACAGTAGCCTCGCTAAGTTTGCTTAAACAAATGCGTTCATCTGTTAACATGCTCTTCGTCTATTGCAGTGTTTTCCAGATCAAACTGTAAAAATGCCTAAAGTCTTTGCCAGAGGAATTTTCGGAGCAGTCAGTGCCGGTGTACAAGTATTGCCCACTTACGTCTGACGACGTAGAATGATCATTTTCAGCGTATAAATTAATTCTGTCCGACAACAGAAATTCATTGACTCCTGAAAACATTGAAAAACTGTTGAAACGTACAGCCATGTATCATTTTGCAAGGAATTAAACTTGTTTATCAATTTAACACTGAGTAAAAATGAAATAATGAGTTTGGTAATTGTAGTCTGTTTTATTTGTTGTGCATATTTTCGTGCATATTTTCAACATTTTTAGTGCATATGTGCATACATATTTTCGGAGTTTTTAGTGCATACGAATCCGGGCCCTACTGATAATGGAATAATAATAATTTCGCGTGGCTATTTCTGGCCGAGTGCAGCCATTGTAAGGCAGACCCTCCGGTGGGGGTGGGCGGCATCTGCCATGTGTAGGTAACTGCGTGTTATTGTGGTGGAGAATAGTGTTATGTATGGTGTGTGAGTTGCAGGGATGTTGGGGACAGCACAAACACCCAGCCCCCGGACCATTGGAAATAACCAATGAAGGTTAAAATC
Organism: Anabrus simplex; assembly: GCF_040414725.1. NCBI lineage: Eukaryota > Metazoa > Arthropoda > Insecta > Orthoptera > Tettigoniidae > Anabrus > Anabrus simplex. The sequence continues at coordinate 468,442,226 of NC_090266.1, read as the reverse complement.
CCCGACCCGGCCGAGAATCGAACCCGGGACCCTCTGAACCGAAGGCCAGTACGCTGACGAGTCGGACTGATAATGGAATGTACACTGCTTTTCTTAACAGTACAGTGCTTCCAGTGCAGTGTGCCGGCGTCAGGATACGTGCTTATAATTTCCAGTACAGCATTGAGTAGGGATCGTTTTGATTTCGAAATTGGTTGAGTACAGCGAGTTATATTATTTAATTCGAATTCGTATCAGACTCGTTGGCTGAATGGTCAGCGTACTGGCCTTCGGTCCAGAGGGTCCCGTGTTCGATTCCCGGCCGGGTCGGGGATTTTAACCTTCATTGGTTAATTCCAATGGCTCGGGGACTGGGTGTTTGTGCTGTCCGCAACATCCCTGTAACTCACGCACCACATATAACACTATCCTCCACCACAATAACACGCAGTTCCCTACACATGGCAGATGCCGCCCACCCTCATCGGAGGGTCTGCCTTACAAGGGCTGCACTCGGCTAGAAATAGCCACACGAAATTATTATTATTATTATTATTATTATTATTATTATTATTATTAGAATTCATGGTTAATTCGATTTTTTCTTGACTTTCAGGTTTGTATTAACCAATTCATGTTGTAATAGCATGAAGGAAACGGAAATACCGTGCACCATCCTTATTCTAAATGCATGGTATTTAACTAGAGGCGTTATTAATGTGCTTTCGCTCTCGTAGCTGCAAAGCTAATTATCTGATTTCCAACTAGAATGCTTTAATTTTCAATAAATATGCCGTTTAATTGTAGCCTGTAAATGGGGCGTGCACATTAAAACACACTGAAAATGACAATGATTATAATTATACTGACTTATTACGTCTCCGTAATTGTGAGATAGGAAATGAGCCTGCGTGTGTACTACAGTTCTTACAAAACCCAAGTTTTACTGACTGATGTCATGAAATGTAGCTAGATATAATAATATGGTTTGTGAAATTAACACGAACGACATATGTACAATTTAATTGTAACATTGCAGAGCTAAAGAGCGATAAGGTATGAGAATCACGGTAAACCAGGTGCACGTATTAATGTCTTAAATGTTCCCAGACCATGGATGGATTAAACGGAGGAATGCTAGTGGTGATTACTACTCTGAAGAAGGAAATACCATTTATATCTGGCAGTCTTAACGTTTCTTCTTCCTATTGGCTTTACGTCGCACCGACACAGATAGGTCTTGTGGCGACGATGGGACAGGAATGGGCTGGGAGTGGAAAGGAAGCGGCCGTGGTACAGCCCCAGCATTTGCCTGGTGTGAAAACGGGAAACCACGGAAAACCATCTTCAGGGCTGCCGACAGTGGGGTTCGAACCTACTATCTCCCGAATACTGGATACTGGCCGCACTTAAGCGACTGCAGCTATCGAGCTCGGTGTTCTTAACGTTAGTGATATTTATTACTACTATAAACTATTAATGTCATAATATTGCAATGCAAATGTTGTAATTGTTGTACATGTAAATTCGTAAACGACATACCTGTTGGGTACAACAAAGCAACAGATTTTAATGAAAATATTTGATAAATTTTTAATCTTCTTCTTATTATTATCATGTCAATTTTCCGTGTAATTTTAATACTACTGTTAGCAGACATTTCCACCGCAATATCTTCAGATTGTAAAGTGTTTGTTATTAATAATAATAATAATAATAATAATAATAATAATAATAATAATAATAATAATTGTACCGGAGGTACACCCGCCCCGCGCATTTAAAATAAGCGCCTTTTAGAAGGCCATCTATAACAGAAACTCTGAAACTCATTTCGGAAGTGGTTTGAACGTTTATCAACAGATGTCGCTACTATCTACTTACGTGCGCCCTCTGGGGTGAGGATGAACAATTAATCTTCAAAGTAATTTTGTGTGTTATGGTTTCCGAAACTAAATTGTTTGTAGTTTGTTTTGGGTGTTCTAAAGTTATCAACATTTCTATCTCTTCTCGCCAACCTAATATTTCACCCAATAAGAAATGCTGTACTTTTGTTTTTAATTAACCAATCAGAGTTTTTGATATTTATTTGATTGTCCATTGAAAATTGGGGGTGTGTCAGGGTTTCGGTCCAGATAAATCTGGAACCTTCCTCTCCGCTATAAAAGTTGGGACCGTTCGGGTCATATTGCCTTTGTGATCGCTCCAGTCAAGAGCTTTAGAGTGTGTTTCTAGTGGAGGCAGGGGGGCTGCCTCGTCCGTCTCCGTAAGGCCCACCAGCTCAAGGTAATGGCAGAATTTTCCTAAGCATTTAATAGTCTCTGAAAGCTAGCTCGAGGGAAATGTTTGAAAATGCTTCACTAATGTAAATTTCAAATAAGTCTGAGGACTCTTGTCTGACTAAGGGAATAAAGAGTGGTACGCTATTGTATTCCCCTTCAACTTGATATTGAGGTGACTACGTTTTCGTAAAACTTAAACTGATCTCATAATTTTGTAACCAAACATTTCTTATCATCTAGTCACCTCCGTAGTATAGGCTTAGCCTCTGTAACTTAGGGCCATCAGCCCAAATAGGGTTTTAGGTAATTTTTTTAAAAGTGTATTTTGAGGAGTGCAAGAGTTCGCCTCCTAACACTTTGACTTTCGGCCAGTAACTGAACCTTTCTTTTTTAAATAAGGCCACGTAGAATGGGTACTTGTTACCCCTGTTAAAGTCAACTTGTGTTTTTTTGAGTCTTGGTAAAACAGACTGTTGAGCGATTAAGGCAGTGTCTACTCTTTTGTTTTGTTAAACGTAGGTAGGTGCCTTAACCCTTAAATGCATATCATTGCATATGTGCAAAGGAGAATATACTTGCTTGTTATATCTGCTTTATGATTTTACAGGTACATTTACTTCTGCCTTGCAGACGAACTCTCTAGGGGTCACTGTGTATTAAAAAAGAACAATCTTTTATTTTATGACTTTTTCTTGCTGATGAGCTGAAGTGGTGTAAACTTTAAACAGATAAGATAACACACATAAAATGCTGTTTACCACAGAGAATTCGTGAGCCAGTACATCCCTAAGACTGAAGTCTGGCAGTAGCTACACTAATCGTACAGCTTTTCATATACCGGTGCATAAAACACACAAAACTTAACATTTTGACTGATCCAAATAAATAAAAATATATTAATTCTGCTAAATACTTTTTAAAATATTTTTCTGGTAACAATCTATTACTTTTTGAATAAAAAACCGTCGTTTTTAAAAGAAATAATAAATTGCGCATTTAAGGGTTAATAGGCCTCGAACTTTTAATTTTAGAGGATAGCCTCCTAGGAAGTAATTGTGTAGAGCAAGACGCTCGCCCTACTGGTGTAAAATTTGGAGCTCAGTCTCCCTGAGTATGTATTGAAGGGAGCAATGGTGCCCTTGTTAAATTGGTAACTAGGGAGCTTCAAGCTCATGTTGTTAAATTGTTGATTTTTCTAATATTGTCACTCAAGCTCACGACCTAGACTTTGTACCTGATTAATTGTTATTTGCTTAGCAAAGTGTAATGTTTAAAATTTGAAAAGTAACAAAAGATATAAGGAAGAAATATAATTGCAAATTTTAAGTTTTAAATATATCTTCCATCTTTTATATATCCACCCATTCATGCCCTCACCTTCTTTCATTTCTGCGTGCCACAGAATCTCCGGAATAATAATAATAATAATAATAATAGCCAACCCTTGTCATATTTATAGGGCTGTCTAATGCGCTCTGTTTACTACTCAGAAACACAATATTTTCATGTGTTCTGAAGTTATTTACATGTTATAGGATATTCAATATTCATCAACAGATAGTGAATGGCTATAGCTCGTTAGGTATTTTAAAAACACTGTTGTTACTTCATTAATTAAATACTCTTGTTTTTATTATCGCCGGGATGAGTGGCTCAGACGGTTAAGGCGCTGGCCTTCTGACCCCAACTTCGCAGGTTCGATCCTGGCTCAGTCCGGTGGTATTTGAAGGTGCTCAAATACGTCAGCCTCGTGTCGGTAGATTTACTGGCACGTAAAAGAACTCATGCGGGACTAAATTCCGGCACCTCGGCGTCTCCGAAAACCGTAAAAGAGTAGTTAGTGGGACGTAAAGCAAATAACATTATTATTTTATTATCTTTCTTTTAAGATACTTACTTCCACTTATAATGTACGAATTGCGTTCTACACGAAGATGTCATTGTAGATAAAGGCACTAAAATATCGTGACCGAGCTCGATAGCTGCAGTCGCTTAAGTGCGGCCAGTATCCAGTATTCGGGAGATAGTAGGTTCGAACCCCACTGTCGGCAGCCCTGAAAATGGTTTTCCGTGGTTTCCCATTTTCACACCAGGCAAATGCTGGGGCTGTACCTTAATTAAGGCCACGGCCGCTTCCTTCCCACTCCTAGTCCTTTCCTGTCCCATCGTCGCCGTAAGACCTATCTGTGTCGGTGCGACGTAAAACAATTAGTAAAAAAAAATATCGTGAATTCTAAAACTAAACTGTAAAATGAAAAGACCCACTTTTTTATAAATAGGACAGTAGTAAATGATGGATTAATCGTCAGGATGTGGAGTGCTCTAGCTGACCTTATTAGAAAGATACTGATTACGGTAACCTATTGCTAACTCAAAACCAGGAGAGGCGCATTCGTTAGAGCAATACAAGTCGAAAAATTCTTTGTTCGTGGAATATCAGTTAATGATAACAAATCATTTTTAAAAATTAAAAACTGTTTTTAGAATATATTGCTCTCATACTGTCGACATACAGTAAATAGTTTATCATGATTTTTGAGAGTGCTTTCCGTTTGTTTTGAACGTATCAGTTTGAAATAACATTTAGGCCACATCCCCTGCCTTGGGACTAAAACACGCATAAAAGCCATCCCTGTAATGTATTTACCCGGATTTCCAACATGGCAAAATCCAGTGGCCAATCAGTGGAGAATCCTCTTCCACTCTGTCAAAAAAGCAAGCTAGTGAGCGATGGAAAAGAGGAATGAACAAAAGCAACTCTAATTTCTACATTAATTATACTGCAAGTAATTAATGCCTACATCTCGTGACCGTATAGAAACATTCATCAGTACGCTTACTTTAATCCTATTAGTCCGGCGAAGGCCGGATGTGCGCGAATACTGTTTATTTATCCGTGTTCACCACTTAGAGCTCTGTTATATGTTCAGATATTGCCGCATGTAATCCCGCTATTGTTAAAACCGCCAAGCCTCTTTACAAATAACATGTTTTCCTATAGAAGTTCTAATCATTCGGTACAAATACGTTTCTTAGTCTTCCTTAATTCAATACGTATACTTCTGGGTGTGTGAAGCATTGTCTACCTGTCAATCTTTGAGCACGGCCAGCTTGTAATTATAAATGTGGTTGTAGTGTTGTACAATATCCAGAATTTTTAAAAAGGAATGTTTTTGGTGATATAGTTGATTTCTCTTATACGCTACTAGCTGTTACCCTCGTGTTCGCTCGCGTGGATATCGTAATTTGATAAAAGTTCCTCTATAATGCACTAAGACACTGTCTGAAAATCCCTGAAGTATAGAAACTCGCCGAAATTTGAGTTTCATTTACCCCAGAATCTCTTTGTAAACCACGTTTGTGGTATTGCCTTTTAACCAGGATACTGACAGAGTTAATCCTGGAACATGCGACTTAAAATTGTACATGTGAGAAACAGTCCTCTCTCAAGTCGAAAATAATTAAATAAATGTTTGTCTTTTTAAAGGAGATTCCAAATACAAATTCCCACATCTGTAACATCTTCAGATTTTGAGATGTAAGTACCCCACAAAAAGAATTCAACTCCATTATCAGTCCTTCCACTTAAGTGGATTTTCCGAAAACAAAAATATAGCCTACATGTTTCTTTATATTTAAAGGAGATTCCAAATACAAATTTTCACGTCTGTAACACCCTCAGTTTTGAGATATACATATCCTCATAAAAGGAATTCAACTCCTTTTCCAATTCTTTTAGCCCCCGTTAAGTGGCTCTTCCGAAAACGAAAATACACGTTCCTCTATATTTAAAGGACATTCCAAGTACCGATTTCTACGTCTGTAACATCTTCAGTTTTTGAGATTTACTGCAGACATACACATTTTAAAAATTCCCAAGATTATTTATTTCTTTTCACCCCTTAAGTGGATTTTCCGAAAATAAAAAGTACGCGTTTCTTTATTTTTAAAGGAGATTTCAAATACCTTTTTCACGTCTGTAGCATCTTCAGTTTTATATATATGTATCCACATAAAAATAATTCAACTCCTTCTTCACTTCTTTTGACCCCCTCCCCCACCAAGTTGATTTTCCGGAAACAAAAAATACGTGTTCCTTTATTTTTACAGGAGATTTCAGATACAAATTTTAACGTCTGTAACATCTTCAGTTTTTGAGATATATGCATTCTCATAAAAACTATTCAACTCCTTCACTTTCTTGCACCCCACCCCCTTAATTGGACTTTCCCAAAACACAAAAATAAGTGTTTCTTTATTTTTAAGAGAGATTCCAAATATCAACTTTCACGTCTGTAAAATCTTCAGTTTTGGAGATATAAGTAACCTCACAAACAGAATTCAACTCCTTCTCTTTTCACGCCCCGTAAGTTAATTTTCCAAAAAACAAAACATACATGTTCCCGTATTTTTAAAAGACATTCCAAGTACCAATTTCCACATCTGTAATAACTTCAGTTTTTGAGATATACTGTAGGCATACACATTTAAAAAACCACAAGATTTTAAAATTATTTTCATCCCCTTAAGTGGATTTTTCGTAAAAATAAAATACGTGTTTCTTTATGTTTAAAGGAGATATCAGGTACCAGTTCTTACGCCTGTAACATCTTCAATTTTTGAGATATATGTGTATCCCCATAGAAAGAATTCAACTCCTTCCCTTTACATTCCCCCCACCACCACCCCCATTATTGGACTTTCCAAAAACAAAAATACGTGTTCCTTTATTCTTAACGGAGATTTAAGATACTATTTTTCACGTCTGTAACATCTTCCGTTTTTTGAAATATACAATAGATACTCTCATTTTAAAAATTTACCCACTTTTGCAATTCTTTTCAGTCCCTTAAGTGGATTTTCCGAAAACAAAAAATACGTGTTTCTTTAAGTTAAAGGACATTCCAAACACCAATTTTTACATCTGTAACATATTCAGTTTTGAGAAATAAATATCCCCATTAAAAGATTCAACCCCAGTCATCCCCCCCACCTCCCTTAAGTGGTTTTTCCGAAAACAAAAGAATACGTGTTTGTTTTTAAACGAGATTCCAATTACCAATTCTTACATCAGTAACAAGTTAAGTTTTTGACATATACTCATTTTAAAAATTGACCCTATTTTCAGTTCTTTTAACCCCCTAAAGGAGACTTTCCGAAAGCAAAAAATCGTGTTTCTTTGTTTTTAAAGGAGATTCCAAATACCAAATTGTACGTCTCTAACACGTTTTTTGCTATATAATCATTTTAAATATTCACTTCCCTATTTCACCACTTTTCACCCCCCCCCCCCATTAAGTGGATTTTTCGTAAACAAAAATATACGTGTTTTTTATTTTGAAAAGAGATTTCACGCACCAATTTTAACGTCTGTAACATCATCAGTTTTTTGAGACATAAGTATCCTCATAAAAAGGATTCACCCCCTTTTCCACTTATTTTTACCCCTTAAGTGGATTTTTCAAAAACAAAAAATACGTGTTTCCTTCCCCCGTAAGCGGAATTTCCGAAAACAAAAAATACGTGTTTCCTTATTTTTAAAGGATATTCTACGTACCAATTTTTATGTCTTTAGACTGTTATCTTTTTAGATATACTCATTTTAAAAATTCATCCCCTTTTCATCCCCTTAGTGAAGGAATGTCCCAAAATCGTCCCTCAGTGAGTACCTACACTCTAATATAAATGTATACCCAAAATGTTATTTCTTTATGCCCAGTAGTTTTGGTTGGGCAATGATGAATCACTCAGTCAGTCAGAATCTTCTGTAAAAGTAAAGAAATATACATCGTTTATTTTCGGGAAATCCACTAAAGGGAACTGAAAAAGGGGGTGAATTTTTAAAATGAGATTAACTACAAAACATTCCATAAACTTAACACGTTACAGGATGAAAATTGGTATTTTAATCTCTTTTAAAAACAAAGAAACTTGTATTTTTTGTTTTCAAATAGCACTTAAGGGGGGGGGGAGGTAAAAAGGATTGAAAAGGGGATTGAATTATTTTTATTAGGATAGTGATATCTCAAAAACTAAAGATGTTACACAGGTGTTAATTGGTATTTGGAGTCTCCTTTTAAGATAAAGCCATACGTATTTCTTTGTTTTCAGAAAATCCACTTAAGGGGTGGGGCAGGAAATAAAAATTAGTTGAATTCTTTGTATGAGGATACATATATATCTCAAAAAGTAAAGATGTTGCGGACGTGAAAATTGGTATTTAGAATCTCTTTTAAAAATAAAGAAACGCATATTCTTTTGATTTCGGAGAATACACTTAAGGGGGGTGAAAGAATTAAAAAAATAGTTGAATTATTTGTATGAGGATACTTATATCTAAAAAATAAAGATGTTACAGACGTGAAAATTGGTATTTGGAATCTCTTTTAGAAATAAAGAAACACGCAATTTTTGGAGAAAATCAACTTGGGGGGGGGGGGGAAGGGTGATAAAGGAGATGAATTATTTTTATGGGGATACATATATCTCGAAAAGTGAAGATGTTACGGTCGGGATAGTTGATGTTTGGAAGCTCCTTTATAAGTAAAGAAACATATAATTTTGGTTTCAGAAAATTCACTTAAGGGGGAGGGTGAAAGGAAGTGAATGAAATTGAATTCTTTTATTGCGATACTTATATCTCAAAACTGAATGTTACATACGTAAAAATTGACACTTTTTTTTATTTTAGGAAAATCCAATTAATGGGGGTGAACAGGAGTGACAACCGGTGTGAATTTTTAAAAAGATCATATCTACAGTATAATTATCTTAGAAACGTAAATTGTACAGATGTGAAAATTGGAATCTTCTGTAAAAGTAAAGAAATATAGATCGTTTATTTTTGGGAAATCCACTAAAGGGGAAAAGAAAAAAAGGGTGAATTTTTAAAATGAGATTATCTACAAAACATTCCATAAACTTAACACGATACAGGGTGATAATTGGTATTTTAATCTCTTTTAAAAATGAAGTTACATTAATTTTTGTTTTCGAAAAGCACTTAAGAGGGGTGGTAAAAATGAGTGAAAAGGGGATTGAATTATTTTTATTAGGATAGTGATATTCCAAAAACTGAAGATATTACACAGGTGATAATTGGTATTTGGAGTCCCCTTTAAAGTTAAAGACATACGTATTTCTTTGTTTTCAGAAAATCCACTTAAGTGGGGGGGGGGGAGATTGAAAAATTAGTTGAAGTCTTTGTATGAGGATACTTATATCTCAAAAAGTAAAGATGTTGCAGACGTGAAAATTCTTATTTGGAATCTCCTTTAAAAATAGAGAAACATGTATTCTTTCGATTTCGGAGAATACACTTAAGGGGGTGAAATAATTGAAAAATTAGTTGAATTATTTGTATGAGGATACTTATATCTAAAAAATAAAGATGTTATAGACGTGAAAATTGGTATTTGGAATCTCTTTTAGAAATAAAGGAACACGCATTCTTTGGACAAAATCAACTTGGGGGGGGGGGCTGAAAAGGGAGACGAATTATTTTTATGACGATACATATATCTCAAAAATTGAAGATGTTACGGTCGTGATAGTTGATGTTTGAAAGCTCCTTTATAAAGAAACAGATAATTTTGTTTTCAGAAAATTCAATTAAGGGGGAGGGTGAAAGAAAGTGAATGAAATTGAATGAAATTGAATTCTTTTATTGCGATACTTATATCTCAAAAACTGAATTTTAAAGACGTGAAAACTGGTATTTAGAATCGATTTTAAAAATAAACACACATTGTTGGGGGGACGGAAATCAATTTATTGGCGGTGGGGTGGGGTGGGGTGGGGTGGGGTGGGGTGGGGTGGGAGTTGAAAAAACGAGTTAACTTTTAAACATGTACTTATATCTATAAAACTGAAGATGTTACAGACACGAACATTTGTATTTGGAATCTTCTTTTAAAGTAAAGAAACACATTCTCTTTTTCGGAAAATTCACTTAAGGGGTGGTGAATGAATTTAGAAATTAGTTGAATTCTTGTATGAGGGTACTTATATCTCAAAAACTAAAGATGTTACAGACAGTAAAATTGATATTTGGATTCACCTTTGAAAATAAAGTTACACGTATTCTTTTGTTTTCGGAAAATTACTTAAGAGTGTAAAAGAATTTAAAATTATTTGAATTATTTGTATTAGGATACTTATATCTAAAAGAAGATAAAGATGTTGCAGACGTGAACATTGATATTTAGAATCTCCTTTAAAAATAAAAAACCCTTACTTTTTGTTTTCGGAAAATCGACTTAAGGGGGGAGGGTGAAAATAAGTGAAGGAGTTGAATTCCTTTTATGAGGATACTTATACCGTATCTAAAAAACTGATGATGTTACAGACGTGAAAACTGTTATCTTGAATCTTCTTAAAAAATGAAACAAGTATTTTTTTAAAGGGTGAAAGAAATTGAAAAAGCGGGTGAATTTTTAAAATGAGTAGCGGTTTATCTACAGTATACGTAAAAACCGTAACATGTTACAGACGTGAAAATTGGTATTTGGAATCTCCTTGAATAATAAAGAAACATGGATTTTCTGTTTTCGGAAATCCACTTAGGTCGGGTGGGGTTGGGGGAAGGACAGATAAAGGGGTTGAATTCTTTTTATGGGGATACTTATATCTCAAAAACTGAAGATGTTACAGACGTGGAAATAGGTATTTGGAATCTCTTTTAAAAAGAAAGAAACATGTTTCTGTTTGTTTTCGATTTGAGAGAAGACTGTTTCTCACACGTACAGTTCTATGTCGCATGGTCATCTTAGCCTTAAAAGGCAATACCACAGACGTGGTTTACAAAGAGTTTCTGGGATAAATGAAACTCAGTTTTTCGTTGAGTTTTTATACTTTATTGATTTTCAGATAATGTCTTAGTGCAGTGCTGAGGAACCCGTTATATTGTGTACAGGAGGTTAATATGCAAACCACCTGATCACCGCCGCCGGCTGCTTAATAATTGTCACCTGGGGCATTTTTTACAATGCTCACCTTTGGGGCTATCCTTATTACTCCGAGCACGTGCATCGTCATCATAACTAGTGCGGAAGAATCAGTCAGGAAGTGCATACTCAGCCATACATCATTTGGAAGACGCACTGGATCGCTTGAAAGTGTTTACATCCTTTCTCTTCCCCTTCAAAGTGTAGAGCAGACAATAAATGAGCCTCTGTAATGTCTTAACGGAAACACCACAGACCGAATGATTCTTCCATGTCGAATACATTTTCTGCCATATCATTGCTTAATTGCTATTTATCCTCTTTAGCTTACTAAACGTTTTCAGTTGTGTAAAAAGTACCTTATTTTCTTCGAACAGCCCTGGGTTTCATAGACACAAAACTAGATTGATACATTTATAAAAGTCAGCTGATCTCCTCATGAAGGGTACAAGGACATTGTGCATTGGAAATGTCAGTCTTCTAATTAGCTTCCGAGCGCTGAAGTTAGATTTTCATTCCACGAACCACTAATAGCACCCCACCTTTCTTGCCGAAACAAGAAAAAATTCCGATGATCTGCAACTCCGGTAACGTCACAAGGACACTCACTGCCCTATTGAATGGTGCACGAGGTAATTGTTTAGCGATAACATTGTAAATAAACATTGCATTTCCTCTTAAACACATTTTCTCAACTTACTGTTACTCTTGTAAAATCTTCATGCATTTTTAATAAGAGAATTTGATTCAAGAGCGTTGTACAACCAAAAGCACAGAGTCAGGCATGCTAAAATATGTACAACAATCTTACTAAGAAGGAAATCCTCTCAGCTCACTTGACGGGCGAAGGGTGGATGAAATGAAAATCAGGCTAATTTATTAACAATATTTGGTGCCATCTCCCGTCTGTATGCACTTAGGAAATGGGGATGAGGGACAGGGCGCACACAAGTAACGGCAATGTTACTGTGTTTTCTGGCTCTGGAAAAGAAATAGTTGAGCAACTTCATTACGGAATAGCGTTCCATTATACAATCAACTCGTAGTTTCTGAGTTGCATTATTACTAAGGTTTCTTGAATTAGCATGCTGACATACATAAACATCAAAGATTCTTCTAGCATTGCTGCATTAATTTGCGGAGAGGCACACACCATGCGGATATACTCGCACTGATTACAGCTCGAGTACTGGGGATTAACGCAGCATTTCAAGTAACTTGTGACTCGTACGAATTGTTCCACTCGACAGTTACTGAAAATAAATTCATGAATAATTTGTTTAAATTTTATTTAGTTTATCCTGCTCTTCTCCGTTAATGGTTATCTTAGTATAGGTTAATGTGAATTAATCAATTGCCCAGGTGCGCTTCATAGGAAGCTCAGTGTTAAGAGTAACGCGGCCAGCAGGCTCGTGTATCTAATAGATGTGTTACTATGATGTTTGCACTAGTGTAACATATTAACAAAATACAAATGCTTTACCAATTTTCACCTAACTCCAGTGAAGTAGTAGCTTTCATCGCGGTCGATAAGGAAACCCTACACAATCCTTACCTTCCCAGCCACATCTCGACAAATCCTAACTGAATTCTTGCTATTTATTTTACGTCGCACCGAGCGGAGTGGCCGCGCGTGGAGACAATCTCTGCATTCAGGAGACGAGTGGTTCGAACCCCACAATCGGCTGTCTTGAGAATAGTTTTCTGTAGTCTCCCATGTTCACTTCCAGGCAAATGCTGGGACAGTTCCTTCTAGGCCTGTTTATAGGCCACAGACGATTCCTCCCAACTCCTTACACAATTTCATTCACCATAATTAATTTCATCTTCATTAGCTCCGCAGTTGAGGTTGGCGTCAGGAAGAACATCCGACCTTGGCACATAATTTCATTTCATCTCACCTCATCCCCGAACCCGTATCAGGAAACCGGTCTAAGGGGTATACATCATAAATACATACATACATACATACATACATACATACATACATACATACATACATACATACGTCTACATACGTACGTGGAACATACATTTTGCGTCTCACTGACTCAGACAGGTCTTATGGCGACGATGGGATACGACTGGACTAGGGTTTGGAAGAAAGCGACTGTGGCCTTAATACAGATACAGCCCCAGCGTTTGCCTGGTGTGAATAAATGGGAAAACACGGAAAACCATCTTCATGTCTGGCGATAGGGATAATCGAACCCACTTTCTCCCGAATGCAAGCTAACAGCCGCACGCCTCAAACCGCGTAGCTAACTCGTTCGGTAATCTTAAGAATGACGTTGAAATTCAGTACAGTGTCGCCTTAGATGCACTAGTGCGGCATTTATTCGTGTCCTTAAAAGAGTCAACAACCATGACTTCTTTATCTAGACCAGGCTATACGAGTATGTTTACAATCCCATAGTGATACCAACTCTTAATGGATGCGCAAGTCATCTAGGAGTGTCAACACGATGGACCTGCACCAGGCCTGTCCGAAAGCAACATGCCGTTGTTATTATTATTATTATTATTATTATTATTATTATTATTATTATTATTATTATTATTATTATTATTGCCGGGAAAGAACACATTTTTGTACTTAATGTTCCTTCAGATCTATGCTTGCTTGTCGTTGCTTGTGTTTATACTAATTCAGTATGGGTGTATTCTTTACCAAGGATTTACCAAGTAAGGATGTTTGTATGCTATTATTGTAAGTTATCTTAGAGAACTCCAGCCATTAGTATTATGCTTATTCGTCGAGGCATTGTGACATCAATTAAATAACGAAGGGCTGGAAACTTTCATATCCCCGAGCAGACAGTATTTGGCTGACAAGCTGACAGCATGCTATATCCTCTTCTGGATAGTCGGAGAACGAGACCAGACCACCTAAGCACATATGAAACAGTATCCAATTTAAAAGGAAAGGATTGTACTTGGAAACATTTCTTGCAATGAGCTGTGATATTCTCAGAGATAATTGGCTTTTGTAGCGGCTTGCCCTAGAATAAGTGTTTTAAATCATGTAGTAGGCCTACCTGTGAGTTCGAGCGGACGGCACTACCTCCTAATTGTTTCTCGTTAGCTTAACATCCTTGTCTGCTCCTCGCAGAGCTCAGCTCCTAGGCTAATTCGGCCCGCCGTTCTCATTACGAATCTTCCACCCCCACCCCCATCTTCTCTGTCTCGCTCTTCTCGCCGCTGATGTAATGTCGATTTTGTGAAATTTACCCCTAATTGAAACCTAATAGCTTCAAGTTAATTCCCCTCCTTCCCCTCTGCCAGTCATCTGCTACCAGGTCCAAACTCTATACTTTCTCATTTTCTAAGAACAGCCAACAGTCGGAAACGTGATATTGTTTAACGGTTCATAAATCGGTGTTCTGTGTTAATTCTTCCTAATGATCGGAAGGTGATATTTTCGAAGTTGCTAAATATAATCCTTCCTAAGGTTGCTTCTGTAAAAAAATATGTCATATCACGGAAATCAGCCTCGTGTATAAGTGTATATAGGAACTGTCTGATGTCAAATGTGTTGTGGAATTTCTAGTAGTGTTCGTACCAGTTGTATTTTGACTTCGGATTTGGATAAGTTCGCTAGAACTTGAAACAGAGTACTGCCCTCAGCATTTTCTTGGAGTAACATTGTAATTAAGCGGAGAAACCGCACTCAAAATAGCGGGAATGAACCTGAACTATCCGGTCTGAACAACTCTGTCATGTTGTTAGATTGTAGTTACCACAGTTCTTTTTATGAAAGTAGGTTTTGAGAAAAGAATATTACAATAAGCTTTAAAATTTGTGTATGATGCAGTAGAACAACAACCCTCTCTGTACCAAGGCCCCTCGACGGATTGTACTCCCGTTGAGCAGCACAAGGTGTAATGTAGTCATTCCGGTGTATCTCGCTTCTGCTGTTGTAAGTTTCCATGACAATTTTATTCTCACAAGCCAAGACATTCTCACTCCCGAACAATACACTTAAGCAAAAACCTGAATCGAACCCTTAATAACAATATTACAAGTCAATCAATATGACCACCCATCATTAAAATTGACTATCCTAGCACTACGTCACTTGTTAACGCTGCCAATCGGTGTAGAAATGGACGATCATAACAGCCTACGATCTATCAGCGCTATCAAGCGGTGTAGAAATGAACTATTATATGAGCTAGTTGCTTTACGTCACACCGACACAGGTCTTATAGCGACGATGGGACAGGAAACGGCAAGGAGTGGGAAAGAAGCGTCCGTGGCCTTAATTAAGGTACAGCCAGCATTTGCCTGGCGTGAAAATTGGAAACCACGGAAAACCATCTTCAGGGCTGCCGACAGAGGGGTTCGAACCCACTATCTCCCGGATGCAAGCTCACAGCTGCTGGCCCCTAACCGCACGGCCATCTCGCCCGGTGAACAAGGTGCAGAAATTAACTATCATAACAGCCCATTACAGTGACTATACTGGGCACTTCTATATGTACAGTGTGGCCAACGAGTGCGTCATTCTGATTGGCTCCGCCATGTTTTAGCCAAATGTCCCGTCAGCTGATTTAAACGTATGTATTCCGCACAGGGTAACATCACACTTTAATACTACCGAAAATATGTTTTTATTAAACACAGGGAGATTATTTAGTATTACTAGTTTCGAAATCTGAGTGAATTTACGTATTTCTGAGGTCAGAGTTTTGAAGAAAATTACGCCATGCTGTTGTGCTTATGGATGCAGAAACAGATCCGGAAAGGGTTTTAGAATGAAATTGGACAATTGCTTACTTTCAGCTCCAAAAGCAGCACGTTATAAGACGCTCCTAGCAACGGGTAGAGTTGTCTCGTGCATTATAATGGTAACAATAACAAAATAGATTAGTAATTTTATTGAGGGCAAGGCAATAAATGTCAGATTTCTCCGTTAATATTCGCTTATCGAAAACATGTATATAACAAAAGTTGTTAAGAATATAATTTCCGTGCGTTTCTTCCAATTTTACCGTGTAAGGAAAAATAACAAATTTTCACGATTATATTGTTTTTCACAAATTCCCAAATATCCCCGAAAATATCTGCTTCATCTAAAACCTGCACATAACAAAAGTTACAGGATAGGTCACTCCCGATCATTTACTGTTAGTCTCATTCATTTTCACCGTATGAGGTATCGTCATGATGGATATATTGTCGAATTCAAGCTGTTATGGCTATTCATCTCTTAAAGGACGTGGTTATCAGTGCTGCCGAGGATCAAGATGAGTTTTCCCATACATTATAATGATAACAATAATAGTCCGGCTCCGTGGCTGAATGGTTAGCGTATTGCCTTTCGGTTCAAAGGGTCCCGGGTTCGATTTCCGGCCGGATGGGGTATTGTAATAGCTCGGGCTTGGGGACTGGGTGCTTGTGTTTGTCCCAACACTCTCCTCTTCGTATTCAGACGATGCACCACACCACAAAACACCGCAGAAAGGCGCAGTTGTGATTACATCCCTCCATATAGGATTGTGTCAGGAAGGGCATCCGGCCGCTAAACAGGGGCAAACCCACATGTATGACGCGGTTCGTACGGACAACCCCACAGATGTGGGAAGAGCGGTAGAAAAAGAATAAGGTAATTATAACAGTAATAACAATGTATTAGCAAAACCGATAGTTGCAAACAGAATGTTTAAAATCCCTCTTTTAGGTCTGTATTCCGGCACTAGGTCGTCTATTAAAACCAAAAGGAAGTAAAGTACTTTATACACATTATTATTACAGAAAGTAGGTAAACTTAATTTTTATGTGACTGTTGACATCGAGATTATAGCCACAGGACCTCCAGATTCATGTGGAATCAGAACCACAAGGACGTGACTTTTAATTCTAAAATCCCATATACACTGGCTGGGATTCAAACCATGGTCATCGTGGTAACAAGCAACATAGGGTACCACTCAGCTGTCACGCACTCAAACGTATTATTATTATTATTATTATTATTATTATTATTATTATTATTATTATTATTATTATTATTATTATTATTATTATTATTACATTCCTGCATATCGCAGGCTTACTCTGCTATGTTTTGGGTGAATCTATGCTCTGTTGTATCCACGATGGATAATTGCTGAGAATATAATAATATTAATGAGTGGCTTATACGGACTAATTTATTTCTAGGGCAATCATGGGAGGAATTTGGAGGTTCGTTTTCGCAACACGCATACAGACGAATTTGCGACAATTCCATCCACACGAGCAAGTAAAAATAGTTAGTGCCTCCGTTTTCATTTGCTTTCGTGCGCCTGCACAACAGCATCGGGACGACACTGCTGAATGTCGTGTCCATGTATTCTGGAGTGCAATGATGAACAGACAACAACGCTTACTGTGGATTAGTCCTGATTAACAAGAATATCTTCTAATATATCACTGCGTAAGTTGGAACAATGAGGATAAAGTATGTACGTTAATGACGAACATATTATTTTCTTTAATTGAATATTCAGGATCTTTTATTGTGTGTTTTGTTTTCGACTCGGCTCGGTACGGCTAGGCTCACTTGTGTGACCTATGCTCGTGAACTTCTTCTCTGGAATCTCTGTCTTCGTAATTCATATTCTAATGTATGAATTCAATCGCCGATAAAGTATATTTTTACGAATAGATTTGCCCGCAACCTTTGTCGGTAATATAACCTTCATATACAGGTAAACAGATTCCGGTATTGGACGTATTTTATCTGTAATAATAACGGTTTCCACAATTACGACTATTAATGGGTACAGGTATTTTGTAATACCTAAATTATTCCTAAAACCTACATTATTCCGGTATTCGGTCCCTGGTTTGATCTACAGATGACGACCGCCTCCTTCCCAGTTCTAGGCCCTATTAATTGCAAATACATGAAACAGTACGGACACCGCCTACGATAGAGATTATTTTCAGACAGGCTGCTCTCAAAGTACGAACGGCTTTTGGCCATGACGTTTCAGGTCCTTTCATGCAGTAACAACTGGCTACTAAATAAGTACAGTATCACTTCTCCTCTCGGTGACTGACAATTGTCAATTGCCGAATCCTAAGAAGAAGAAATAAATACTCCCTGTAGACTTGTTCTATTCCCTGTTGCTCTTGGCTGTCCCAGCGGTTGCGTGCGCTCGGAGGTGTGCAGATGTGTGACACGAGGTTTAGTGGATCCTTTCTCAGGCACGTTTGTACTTGTTGATCTCCTTACGCTGCTCCGTTTAATTAGAAGCGAGTTAAAGGACAGCCACCAGTCTCGGTTAATTGCTGTTTCTGTTAGTTTTATTGTTTTGCTTGCACCAGTGTCATTGTAATTGCTTAGGAACTGGGGTTCGAAGGAAAGCCGTGGGTGAGATCGCACACTGATTTAATCCTTCACGTCCCGTCTCAAGACTCTTTTATTGAAAATACAGCGAGTTTAAGAGGAAGTCTCTGTCAAGATCGAATCCATGCCAAACAATCCAAAGAACCTCAGGAAAGGTTGGAAATCTGGAGCAGGAAAGAAATAGGTGTGGATTCCCGAATAAGAAATGGGTACCTCCCTATCATTCTCCTCGAACGAACGACTGCTATCTGCTGTGGTATTTGAACTGCGAATCTCACACAGCGAATATAAATAAAGAACTGTCTGCTCAGCGGTTGCATAATTTGACCACTTTCCACGTAGTCTAACGTTCTTTTTCTTTTCTTGTTTAGTTGCTTTACGTTGCACCGACACAGATAGGTCTTATTGCGTCGATGGGGTAGGAAAGGCCTAGGAGTTGGAAGGAAGCGGCTGTGGCCTCAGTTGAGGTACAGCCCCAGCATTTGCCTGGTGTGAAAATGGGAAACCACAGAAAACCATCTTCAGGGCTGCCGACAGTGGGATTCGAACCCACTATCACCCGGATGCAAGCTCACAGCCGTGCGCTCCTAACCGCACGGCCGACTCGCCCCGTGGTCTGACGTTCGACATCTTGCTTCTTTTACTGGTTGTTTACTAAGAGGTTCATTCAACCTTATGTGAACAATTGAGGAGCTAGCTCATGTGAAAGGTAGTGACTCTGGTCTCGACTGTGGGATGTGTTAGGCTGTACACGTGGGACGTAGCTCTAGGATGGCAGCCGTCGGTCGGTAGTTGGAAGCATAAAAGTACTCCAGTACCAAGAGATTTAATACTGGATTTGAAATTAAAGTATGTATCCGTAGATTTGTTCCAGAAGGAAATATAGCCGTATACTACCTCCACGACTTTTACCCTACTAACATGAAACATCTTCAGCTCCCCACGGAAGTGTTTGCACCACCGCGGTATCTCAGTTCTAATAGTATTAACACACAAATAATCAAAATTGTCCTTCTTAGTATCCAGATTTAGGACTGACCGTGATATTTTCATTTATAATTTTCAAATGTCTTATATTGATTTGTAATGCATAATTTTTAAAAATTCTAAAAAGAGTTTCGTTGCTGTGATTAAAAATTATTGGTTATCTGTAGAGAATAATGACGAATTATTCAATAACTCATGTCTTGAACATGCTTCATAATATTGTACCTTTACTTGAAATATTGTTGTGATATGAAGCATTATTTACCAAATCACACCACATTATTTCTTTACCGTCATGAATTGTACCTAGATTACAATGTACGAATTCAACTTTCTGACTTTTATGTTGAATATTACCATAAGGCAGCTGCAAATTTTGACGCATTTGGAAATCCACAAGTGTTAATGAATAATACAATATCTGGATAGTTACAGTAGAGAGATTAACCTGCAATGGAAAAATTCAGCTGTGTTAGTGATTTCTCGAACCTCACCAAAGCTATCGAGAGCCCGTACTGATGGTGGAAACTTTGCATCAGCTGAAGTACAAGTATCAAAAATGTAATCACAAAAATCAGTAATCTTGTCTTTCTCAGTTTTTCGACCATAAAATCGTATATAGACCAGTCCTCTGTTTTGCTGATGGCCAAGAAAGGAAGACCAAATAAATAACGTAGGAGTTTCTCATCAGTGTTTGCTTCAGTTGACCAATTCTGAAATAACTAGCAAATAATGCATGCACGTCCACTGATCCATTCAGAAACAACCCGATATGATTTAGTATTACACTGTAATATTTAAACAATCTGTACATTGTGATTTCGTAGTCAGTCCTAGATTTCGGTTATCTGTATGTGACGGGGCTCATCTGTTTAATCCATTTACCCTCCAGGGTTGGTTTTTCCCTCGGACTCAGCGAGGGATCCCACCTCTACCGCCTCAAGGGCAGTGTCCTGGAGCGTGAGGCATTGGGTCGAGGATACAACTGGGGAGGATGACCAGTACCTCGCCCTGGTGGCCTCACCTGCTATGCTGAATAGGGGCCTTGGTGGGGGATGGGAAGATTGGAAGGGATTGAGTAGAGAAGGAAGAGGAAAGGAAGCGGCCGTGGCCTTAAGTTAGGTACCATCCCACCGGGCGAGTTGGCCGTGCGCGTAGAGGCGCGCGGCTGTGAGCTTGCATCCGGGAGATAGTAGGTTCGAATCCCACTATCGGCAGCCCTGAAGATGGTTTTCCGTGGTTTCCCATTTTCACACCAGGCAAATGCTGGGGCTGTACCTAAATTAAGGCCACGGCCGCTTCCTTCCAACTCCTAGGCCTTTCCCATCCCATCGTCGCCATAAGACCTATCTGAGTCGGTGCGACGTAAAGCCCCTAGCAAAAAAAAAAAAAAAAAAAAAAGGTACCATCCCGCCATCCCGTGGCGGAGTCAACACAATCTTCGGAGTTATTTACTGTTATGGTAGCGAAGATGGGCATTTCGGAAAGATATATTTGCTCTATATTTCCTCATTGTCCTGCACAGAGAACGGGAAATATTCTGTAAAATATGTAGGTCTGCTAGCAGTTACCCGCAGCCTCGCTCGCGTGGATTTCGTAATTTGTTAAAAGTAATCGTACCTCGGCACTGTACTAAGACATTACCTGAAAATCACTAAGGTATAAAAACTCACTGAAAATTGAGTATCATTTACCCCAAAAACTCTTTGCAATCCACGTTTTCTTTAGTTTTAAAAGAGATTCCAAATACATATTTCCACGTCTGTATCATCTTCAGTTTTTGAGATATAAGTATCCACATAGTCCGCCTCTGTGGTGTAGTGGTTAGTGTGATTAGCTGCCACCCCCGGAGGCCCGGGTTCGATTCCCGGCTCTGCCACGAAATTTGAAATGTGGTACGAGGACTGGAACGGGGTCCACTCAGCCTCGGGAGGTCAGCTGAGTAGAGGTGGGTTCCATTCCCACCTCAGCCATCCTGGAAGTGGTTTTCCGTGGTTTCCCACTTCTCCTCCAGGCAAATGCCGGGATGGTACCTAACTTAAGGCCACAATTAGACAGTTACTAGAATAGTCTTTTGATAATAGTCCTTTGCGATATTTAACATGTAACGATTTTTCCTACGTATTCGTCAATCAGGAAACAAAAACAAAAGCTATTACCGTTGACGCCAAAAGATCCAGTCTACAACAATAATCTTATACAAGTCTGTTTCGCAGAAATATATTAAGACCGAGATAGAAATACTGTATATTGTTGAGGCATTGTAATCAAGCTTGCTATTATATTTATAATATGTGTGAAGTTCAACATATACTCCAGCTAATCGACAGCAACAATAACGGAGGTTTAATAATAATAATAATAATAATAATAATAATAATAATAATAATAATACGTTTGAGTGCGTGACAGCTGAGTGATATCCTATGTTGCTTCTTACCACGATTACCATGGTCTGAATCCCATCCAGTGTATGTGGGATTTTAGAATTAAAAGTCACGTCCTTGTGGTTCTGATTCCACATGAATCTGGAGGTCCTGTGGCTATAATCTCGATGTCAACAGTCACATAAAAATTCAAGGTTGCCTACTTTCTGTAATAATAATGTGTATAAAGTACTGTAATTCCTTTTGGTTTTAATAGACGACCTAGTGCCGGAATATAGACCTAAAAGAAGGATTTTTCGCCAGTCAGTTAATCTACTGATAGCTACGTGTCTAATATTTAAACACTCGTAAATGCCAAGTGACTGTAAAAGTTCGATGCCGCAACGTTGATGACAAGGAATGAACGGCTACCTATCTGGACTACGACGTTGGTATTATTATTATTATTATTATTATTATTATTATTATTATTATTATTATTATTATTATTATTATTATTATTATTATTATCATCATCCACGAAGTACGCCTGGCCGTTCCATTGAAGAATGGCTGAATCCTCCCTTTGAGGGTGTTGTACGTCATGGAGACGTATATATGTAGAGAGAGAGAGCGTCATGCTTCCATTGGCTACGCTGAAAGAGATATCTTCTCAAGTTTTGATCCGCATCCAAGTTTCGAGTAAATATAAAAGGAAGAAACTGTTGCCTTAGTCCCCTTAGGAGACTTTTTCTCCGTCAGCTTACAAAACCTGGCAATGATTAATGTCAGCATTTTCCCTGGAATTCGAGTGTCCTTTCCGTGACAGCACTACTGGGAGAGAAAAAAACGCGCGTATGAGAAATAAATTATCGTGATGACGTTAAATATCTGGTAAGGCCATTCTACGAGAACACGGATTTGTAACGAGCTGGCTGGAGGATGGAAACAGAAGGAGTGGCGCCTTTAATCTTCTTGTGGCCTGATAACAAGCTTGTTTCGCTTTATGGAAACGTTCGTGAGAAGCTGTTTTAATTACAAAACTCGATCGCCACCATCGATCTTGTCCATTATTATAACAAAGATGTATGCTATAATAGGCTAGATTACTCTGAAGACATAAAGATAGTCCAGTGAAGAGTGCGCCTGCCCCGTGATATAGAGGTAGCGCTCCTGCCTCTTACCCGGAGGCCCCGGGTTCGATTCCCGGCCAGCTGAGGTATTTTTACCTGGATCTGAGGGCAGGTTCGAGGCCCACTCAACCTACATGATTACAGTTGAGGAGCTATCTGACAATGAAATTGCTACCCCGGTCTAGGAAGTCAAGGATAACGGCCGAGAGGATTCATCCTGCTGACCACATGACACATCATAATCTGCAGGCCTTCGGGCTGAGCAGCGGTCGCTTGGTAGACCATGGCCCTTCAGGGCAATTGCACCATGGAGTTTGGTTTTAGTGAATAATGCGGTAGGGGATAAGGCTCCATATCCTTGACCCCTAGTGCTTGTGGTGCGAACAATGTGGCCAGCACTGGATCTCAATACCATCGTGGCCTTAATTAAGAACAGCCCCAGCATTTGCCTGATGTGAAAGTGGGAGACTACGGAGAAAATTAGTTAGGCTGCTGACTGTTGGGTTCGAAACCACTATCTCCAGAATGCGAGCTCATAAGTACATGATCTAAATCGCGTGGCCTACTCGAGCGACTTTCAAGGCTGTTCCCTGGTCAATGATTGGGATTTCTTATAGAATTACTAGACTGAAAGTGACTCGAGAAACTGGATATCTTGGAGAAAATGTGTGCCACCTCCGCATTATTAATCTGCCTAGATTTCACTTCATGTCGACCGGAATGATTTGTTGGTAGGTTGACGTCTAACAGATTGTTGTAAAAAAATAGTGGCAAAGAGTGGTCAAATAACATCTGGTGAGAGGCAAGTATTTACCTTTTGTCTTCATTTGCAAATAATTACAATAAATATTGTGTATCTTTTCATAGCCCCTTATCAAAGGCTTGTATAAATAATTCTTTTTATAATGGGATATGCAGAAAGTATCGAGAAAGAATGGGAAATATTGAAATTTACTAGCTTGAAGCTCAAAAATCATGTTGCCCAGGTAATCATGTTGATGAAGAGAAAGTACTCACATAATGCTAAAAGCATATAGAATTTCCATGCTATCTCATCATGCGGACGCCCATCTATTCTCTCGTAATAATATTTTGAAACATTCCGGTTCTTTATGATCATTATGTAGGCAGTGAAACATTGTCCATTCCATTTCCCGCAAAGGCAAACTCTTTCCCTTTGGCTTAGCTTCACTATCAGCTGCCATATTCACATACCTCTCGATTTGATTTGATAGGATCTGAAGAACTAGGTTGGCACAGCAAGTCCACGTTATTTCTTGCTATATTTTGTTCGTTTTTATAAGATAACTTTATCGGGATATTGTTTTTAATGCAGTAGAACGTCATTTCAAAGGTAACATGTTTCAGTTATCTACCCAATGCCGTATTTTCAGACAGAAAGTGTGGCAGACTGGAGCAACATCGTTCAGGGTTCCGAACTTCCAATCCAGGCACGGGCGATGGTCGGTCGTCCTTATGAAATTTTGCACGGATTTTTCACACTTACTACAGACAAAATTGAGGATGGTAACTTTACCACATATTGTACACAACAGCAATGCATGTTGTTATAAAATTATCACAATTACGAGTGCATGGTGCTTATCAAAGAATAGATATAACAATGCGGATGATCTGATGGAAGCTGATCATTTCTTAGGGGAGCAAAGGGAAGTAGAAGATACTGTTACGTGTTCATTAATGATGATATTGATTTTACGTGACAAGGAATCTACTCAAAATAAGCTTACACAAAGAGTTGTTTCGAACTGAGAAGAATGCAGTCTATGTTTACCAGTCCCGTGGTGTAGGATGGCACGTTTGCCTCTTACCCCGAGGCCCCGTATTCGATTCCCGTCTTCAAACCATTTTAATTCCGGACTGATAGCTGGTTCGGTATTTCCTTGCAATATACTTATATTTCAGGTTATCCGTTCTGTTATTTTTAGTTTACAGATTGCTAATAAACATTGCTTTCCGAGCGGTGTGGCCGCGCTTTGAGAAAAAGAAAGATACGTATTTTTGGTTGTGAATTTGTGAATCAGTGAGATATTCATTTTTAGATCCATGGGATCCCTTGTTTATCAGCCCCATGGACTTGTGACGTTATGCGTAAAACCACTGTGATAGTTATAATAGTGTACAGTTGAACTATCAAAAATTGACGCATGAAAAATGTTGAAGTCTTGTACCGGGTATCATCGTCCTTGGGTGAGGCGGTACAGCGTCAACAAGAAATGATTCAACTTGCTTATTGATATACGACACATTCCAGACGAAATGGGACTGTCATTACACAACGCAATTGTTCGCCTATTAGAATAATATAAAAGAATCCAATGAAATGGACGAGAAACTGCCATAATGGTTAAATAAATATGTGAAGTGAGGGATACACCTGTCAAGTGAAATTCGGTGCGAAGCTCTTCAAGGCGTGTCATTGTTAGGGTAGGGGAAAGGTCGGTGGTCATTAAGCAGGAGATTCTGATTTCGAATACTGGTATCGGCAACTATGTTTTAACACTGGACTCTGTTACTGTATTCTGTGACTGCATCTTGCTAACAGTCTCTGACTTTCCACTCCGAATGCTTGCAATGAACGCGTAGTTTATTATCACTGGCCCCTCAGCAGGACTGTTATCGAGGTTTAAATATGCTACTTGCCATGCACAGCGGGGAATAGCCTTACAATATTAAGCGTGTTCATGTGAGTACCAGTTAGCTCCGAGGAAGCGTATCCGCCGGTCATTGTAAGAACCAGGGTTTGAGTCATACTCTACGCATTACTTTTTTTTAAACTGTTGGAGTGTTGCGTTAACAAAATACGTGCATATTACTGTTCATTGCGAATTCTGGCATTGTGCTTTTAATTATGTTAGTCCTAAAATGGACTTTTTCTTTAAACATGACCTAATACCTCGTCCAATATCCATCGGCTTGAACAACTTGCCGGAGCCGACGTGGCATTGACTTAATAAGCTTTCTGAAATATTCCTCGTCGACTGCGATCTCCTCTCATGCGTCCAACATAATTCCCCACAAATCATCATGCGAACGCGGGGCAAGGTGAGGCCAGTGTTTCTTCACATGGCGTTCCCACCTTGCCCACACATGTTCAAGGGGGTTCAAGTCTGGGGCTTGAGGGACGTAGCTGAGCAGTTCATTGGAGTACTGCTCAGAAAATCGGCCCTGACCACGACCGCTCGTGTGGATTGGGGAGTTGTCTTACACGAACTCTATTACCTCATGTAGATAGCGCTCTCTCACACTCGGAACCATAATATTCTGCAGAATGTCCATTCATTGATCCGATTTGAGGCGGTCATCTATCTGATGAAGCAGACTATATTCACCGCCAACACGACACTGATATGCGGCTACTGCGTGAACACTCTGCCGTACGTTGTCGAATCGGGCTCTCCGTGGCCTGTAAGCATGAACTAGCCCGACCTTTGCCGAACTGAAAGAAGACGCTTCAGAGAAGATTACTTGACCCCAATTACTTAACTTCATCTCCATCCAAATGCGCAACGATCAACCATCTGTTCTTCGCAAAGAGACTCTTTGGAGGCAGCTTTTCTTCAGTGGAGTCCGGCTTCTCGTAATTGGTTTACGGACCGCTTATGGACGTCCAGGATAATTGGTCTCCGGCATGATCTCCGCCGAGTCTAAGAACGGGTTCTCCTGTGAAAAGTTTTAGCTTTAAACCAGTGCCCGGTAGATGTTCGGTGTCCCCTGACACCCGCCACTGCTGTATCCATCTCTGAACAACGCTAGGCGAAACCCCACTCCAAATCGCTGCCTCACGAATGCTAAAATTGCCGTGTTGGACGAAAGCCAGTATTTGCTCTCCTGACGAGTGTGAATAATGCGCCATGTCAGAATGGATTGAAGCTATTAGCATGGTAGTAAGCTCGGCCAAACTTGGTGTGTTCGTTGTCCGACGGCATCATGGTGTATTCATTCGGGAACAAAGGACAAAATGTTCATGCCTGGATTCGAACCTTAGCTGTTATGGTTGACGCGATTTTTTTTTGCTAGCGGTTTTACGTCGCACCGACACAGATAGGTCTTATGGCGACGATGGGATAGGAAATACCTAGGAGTTGGAAGGAAGCGGCAGTGGCCTTAATTAAGGTACAGCCCCAGCATTTGCCTGGTGTGATAATGGGAAACCACCGAAAACCATCTTCAGGGCTGCCGACAGTTGGATTCGAAGCCACTGTCTCCCGGATACAAGCTCACAGCCGCGCGCCCCTGACCGCACGGCCAAGCGATTTTCGTAGCCTACTGCTAACCCAGTGCGTTACGTGGGATCGTGCCATGTGCTTATAATTTCATAGTGTTGTATGTAAGTGCGTGTTACGAGGAGGGGAGAGGATAGAGTGCGACTAATACAATGAGTGAGAACTACTGGCCATATTGCAAAACGCATCTAGCTGACTGTACAAAGCCGAACATAGCCGAAATGGACTTATGATTTCAAGTCACATGAGATGTAACAATTATTTATTGTTCATCTGTTCGTATCCATTTGTACCGAGAGAGTTGGTGGCATGGTTCGAGTCACTTAGCTGTGAGCTTGCATTGGGTACATTGGTAGGTTCGAACCCCACTGTCGGTAGGTCTAAAGATGGTTTCCCATGTTTTCCAAATTTCATCTCAGGAAATTGCTGGAATATGTACCTCAGTAAAAGAAACGGCCGCTCCCTCCCCTTATGTTGCAAAAAATCTCCCACTGCTAATGCGACGGTAAGTCACTAGCAAAAAAGAATCAAATCGTATGAATATAAGCTTATGATAGGTGCATTGGCACTTGAAGTGTACTAATATTCCAATAATTTCCTGGATTAGCGTGAAAAATATAATAGGAAAAGCATCCGTCGGGATTCAAAGCACTCAGATTATACCCCATTCTTTACTCTAGGTGAATGTTAATAAGGAAGTTAGTAAATACACGGTTTTTCCTTGGTGTAGCGGATGGGTTTGATGTTCTGGTGTCACTTTCGTTACTCTGAAGGATAATCTGTGGATGGAATGCCGACAGAGGACCAAAAACTATTCTCTTTTGCAACCGCAGAGAAGGATGGTTCTCTCTTCCTAAGACAAACACGTGAATCCTCGTTACAGTAGATCTCTCCTCTTCCCTTCCCCAGGCTTCAATTAGAAACTGCTTCCGCACCCTCTTCGTTTTCTTCTCGGCATGTTTGGATTCTAAATATTTTCGCTCCGCACCTCACTAGGGCGCTTGCTAGATTGTGTGTCTGACAGATCAGGCCTAAGAGCGAATGATAGGTATATAGTATGGACTGTCTACAGCAAGGACCTATCTGCTAATTAGTGCATCCCCACCAGCGGTAAGGTTAAGCAAGTACAAGGAACGGTTTAGTCCACGACCTTTTAAACATGGTAAGAATTTCGAATGCTTCCTGGGAAAGGATCATCTGCGTAGCATAGATGGTTAGAAGCCCGCCGTCTGTGCTATGCATTTTAAGGAGCACCGGAGTGCCAGGTCGGAATTTTCTTCTGACTGACAGCAATTGGCTTTACGTCGCACCGACACAGATAGGTCGTATGGCAACGATGAGGCAGGAAAGGCCTAGTCCCTAGGGGTAGGAAGGAAGCGACCATGGCCTTAAAATGGGAAATGGAGGGAAATGGAATACGACGGAAAACCATCTTCAGGGCTGCCGACAGGGCGGTTCGAACATTTTCCTTTGAATAGGGGTTAAATAAAATGCCAGTACATCTTCTGAAACGGGTACCCCATATTTACCCACTTTTCATTTTCACACTCTAATAAGTCCGCGGGTATTCTATCTCGTGACCTTGAATGGAGAAAACGAGCGCCTAAATATGCTGCTCATCCCCAGTCAGAGATACAGAGTTGAATTTACTAATGAAAATTTGCCACTGAGGCTAATGAGCCCCTTTGTGTAATGTCTATATTGAATATAACGATTTCAAAACAAATGAAAATGAAAATCCACAGCCTGCTTCCAAGTCATTCGACCGGGTCAGGAATGGAATGAATGAAGCCCCCATCTAGCGGCGAGGATAGTAATTGTGCCGGCTGCCGAAGCCTGTCGCACTCCTCTGGGGCAATGATTAATTAATGACAGATGAAATGAAATTATATTGGAGAGTGTTGCTGGAATGAAATATGACAGGGGAAAACCGAAGTACCCGGAGAATAACCTGCCCCGCCTCCGCTTTCTCCAGCACAAATCTCACATGGAGTGACCGGGATTTGAACCGCGGAACCCTGCGGTGAGAGGCCGGCGCGCTGCTGCCTGAACCACGGAGGCTCATTTTCAAAACAAATGAAAGAGATAATTACATTGAAACCTTAAATGTATATTTAAATTAAATGAGAAGCTACACAATTACGGATAAAATTACATTTTCCATTCTTTTATTAGAATTTGGTAAAACGAAATAATTATGTCCACTAATTCATAATAGCCTATATGTTGTAAGTGTCCAAGTATATCACTTGATATGTCCCACTCTGTCATGTGCCACATTTTCCGTAACCTTCAATTTTACACATGGTTTTCATCGTAATTAAAAATATTATTAAAGATTACATTTTGCATTACATTGTATCATATTTTAAAGAGCTTTTTAAGTGAAGGGTATGCTCTAAACTCTTTTCTTTGATGCAAGTAATTTACTTTTTAAAGGTAATTCGTAGTTTACAGATTACAAAAATTAATATGAAAGATAAAGTCTAAGCAAAAATGTATTTTCTGAAGGAACATCTTAGAAATTGTAGAGTATGTTGTTGGTATAAATCTTTAAATCATTTCAAGTAAAGGATCATGTAAATATTAAACGAATGGCAGTATTTATAGTGCTAAGCACACTAAACCGCGAAACAATCAATATGCAAAAATGTATATGTAATTGCTAAACTTTTAAAAAATCGTAACATTATTTCGGCATGCAAATTATTGATTATGCTGAATTTGTTATTGCTAGCTCATAAACATTGGAATTGTATTACATTTAAACAAGTTATAATTTTACTAGATTTAAATCTAAGCAAACGGGATGTCAGCTTGTATTTTGTCTTGAGATTTACTTCTCACTACTTGTATTTCCTTCTGTGTCCAGCTCTTTGGCTGAATAGTTAGAGTTGAGGCGTTCACTTCTAAGGGCCCCAATTTCGATTCCCGGTCGGGTCGGGAATATTAATCATAAATTATTAATTCACTTGGCTTCTGGACTGGGTGTTTTTGCTATCCCCCAACACTCCTGAAACTCATGCAACACACACAATACTATTCTCCACCACACTAACACGCAGGTTTCCATATACGGCAGAAGTTGCCCGCTCTCATCGAAGGGTCTGTCTGTCTAATATATGTTACTGTACTGTACAGGAGATATGTACGAGACAATCTATTGACAGAGCAGTACAGTGGAGACACCTCAATGGTTGATCGACTCTTTATGCTGGTGGAGAGCCTGGACACGGTTGATGCGACGAACTGGTGTGTTTGTATGGAGTTTTCATAACACACCTCCGAAAAAACATCCTTTTTGTGGCATAACATTGGAAGGAGCTGGAGAAAGCATACTAAGTTAGTATACTTGTAACACACACAGTTAAAATTAGCTAGAGTAACCAGCGGGCATGTCTAGTCGAGGTGGTTGAATGTAAGAGAGTGTCTAGAACCCTAACCTCGCCACAGAACAAGGCACTGATAAATAAATAAATGAATAAATAAAAGTGTGATTTGTTTACATGGGAGGATGAAGTTTTAGTTCGTCGCCGGCAAATCGTGAAATTCAGAAACGCATCATAAACCTAACGCAAGTCGGACAGCAAGAGAAATGAGCGTGTGAATTCCTGACTGTAACGTTAAGAGTGTGTACAACTAACCACTCTTTCCCAGTTATTATTATTTAGCGTATGGCTTATACAGACATAATCAGTAATATATACACATATTTACAGCTGAGAAACAAAGTAATTTGTGCTTCACAATTGAATATCAAGTTTTTCAATCCAACGTACAGCATCTGGAGATACCAGCAGGAAGTCATCTTCATCACCGTGATTGGCTCGAATCTTACATTCCCTGACGATATGATGAATAGTCTGGTGTGAAACTCCGCAGTCACAGTCTGGATTAGGTAGCTTTTTCCACTTAGGGAGAGCTGCTCTGCACCGGCCATGTCCTGTTCTGATTCTATTCAGGGCAGTCCAGGTCTTGCGTGATAGGTGGGATCCACTTGGAAGTCTGGGACCTGAGAAGAAGATATGAAGGCGCACATCTGTTGCTGCTTCCCATCTACTTTTCCACTCATCAAGAGATTTAAAATCCTTAGCATCCATGTTAGCAGCATCACGCAGAGTTGGACGGCGTGATTTTAGTCTATTAAGATTCAGAAGTGGCAGGTCACTATTCACGAGTAAACTAGGATTTCTTGAGATCTTGTGGAATTCCTTCATAAGGGCGTTAGATCGGCGTAGATCAGGTGGCAGGTAGCGTTGCTCACGTCTGTAGGTTTAACCTCTAATTGGCCCTACACGTGCCTCCTGGGTGGTGCTAACTGAGCAACAGTGAAAACAGTCAGCCAGAATCAGCCAGAAGTAGTGTATGTACACACATACATAGTGGACATGGGATGAGAGTGGCTGATATTGTTACTCGTCCACTGGGAGGAAGGTGTACAGAAGAATCTCCTGGCAATGACATATTTTCGAATAATAGAAACAGTTCTTCTCAGAACTCATTAACGAGAAACATTGGTCCATCTATCAGACTCTTTCCCAGTTAGTTAAGATGACTCTGTACAAACACTACAGTTCGTCGCATCAACAGATGGTTGAAGCCTCGTTCTAATTTTAGCGGTGAATGACTGAGGTGAATAAAACAACTATGGTTTTAGCTTTGTCCCCTTTTTTCAGCAAAGCCATTCATAGACTTCAACTTCTCTTGCGGAGTTTAATTGCTATTCTAATTAATTTGTAAACTCACGCCTTCTAGATATTTGAGTATATTAATTTCTTATCTATTTGTGTGAATATATGGCATCTGAGCATGACATTGTGCTTCCTGTTTTGAAATTCTTGTCCTTGCCACTCCTTCTCCCACTACTTCTCGTTCAAATCTCTCTATTCTTTTCTCTGCAGTTTGATTAATGAACAGTTTATAGAGAACCCTTAAAGGTCAGATGTCAGTAAGAACTGACTCCACTGATATTTCAGGTGAAAATTCTAACTCAGGATCGACCGACATTCGAACCCTAGCCGTTCAGAAAGATGCTTTATATGTTATTTCCCCTATATTTGTTCCCAGTCACTTTCAGAATCCCACAGAGCTTGGACCTATCTTCAATATATCTCTTATTAAATTTGCTGTACAAACTAACCTGCGGATATTCTCTCAGCAGACTAATGAAGAATTGCTTCTAGAGGTGAAGTAGTGTATGTACACACATACATAGTGGACATGGGATGAGAGTGGCTGATATTGTTACTCGTCCACTGGGAGGAAGGTGTACTGAAATTGTGGTATCTGAATTTTTAAAACTTACCTGATGACAGACACTGATGATTATTTTTGTTGACAGCGTGACACTGATGATAGTGAGTGACGCTTGCAATGATAAGCAACGTAATCGCAATGGCAGATGAATCCAGTGCCCTTCCCCCAGTGCACACAATGGTAATAATGAATTTTGTCAGGTAGAAAACAAGCACAGGGGAGGTCTCGCTGCACAACACAAAAAAGCAATTGAAGTGTGAAAAGCGTTGATTGATAACCCTGGTAGTCCTTGTAGAAGTGCGGTGGTGATCCCGAGCCGATGTGGCGCTGGCCGATGAGAACACTATTTCATTTCCGCGCACTGTTCGATTGTTGGGCAACGTGTTCAGTGATTGACACCTTCCAATTTCAGTGGGGAAGCCGTTGACGTGTGGACAATTACACTTGGGGATACCATATTTGTTGTTTCCGCCGTCCATCCCAAACCAACGCACTAGCTGTTTTATTCTAATTCTGCTTCTGTACCTATATGTGGGTGTATTTATATAAACCCTAGAAAGATGTAACCATAAAACCAATCAATTGTGATTTGTGAAAAAGCTGGATAACGTGGCATTATCTGCCTTGAATATCAAAGACATTGATTTCTGTTCTTCAGTATGCTTTCCATGAAAGTGAATCCTTCTGTAAAAAAATGGCATCGCTTACCAGAAAAATTGCAACTCCTTGTTTCTTCGTACGGTTTTTTCATTAGGCATACGTATCGCCTGAGCAGTAATACTAATTACAGTAAATATAGAGAATTGCGTGAAACGTGAAGGCAGCCTCTTTATTCGTTTTCGTAAGGGGAATCTTTAGTACACATGAATAAAGTAATTCGGCGAGTATGGTGTCTACGCAAGTCCTAGGCGTTGGGCATTATGGCTATCAGACCCCCTGAGTTATGGCGGGGTCACTGGTTGGGTATGCTGAGCTGGAGTTTACTTGCAGTGGGGTAGCCAATTGCCTTCTTCTCTTCCAGCCAACAGCATGAATCCAAGTTCTGACCTAGTCTAATGTTGCTTAAGGTATATTATTATTATTATTATTATTATTATTATTATTATTATTATTATTATTATTATTATTAGATGCGAAAAAGACCAGAAAAATGATCACGCAAGGCTCACTCAGAAGTTGTGCATTTTCTTCTTTGCCAGGCAGCCTTCAATTTTTCTCTCATCGTGGTTCTTCGTTCTTCTGTCCACTTGGCTTCTGACTTCTTCTCGTGGTTTCTCTCTGGCTCTACTTCCCACTTGCTGATTTTCGTTCTGTGGCAGGTTCGGTTTGCCATGTCGGCCACTTTTATTCCTGATGTTTCCAGGTCTTGGCGGATTTCTGATGTCCACCTATTTGTTTTGATGTTTTCTGTTGCCTGTAGTAATATTCTTGTCAGTCTGTTTTCTGGAAGGCGTTTGATGCGTCCGTAAAGTTTCGTGCGTCTTTTTCTGATGTCGGCTGCAAGGTTTGAGAGCTCCTCGGTTTTTGCACGAGATTGCAGTCGGTATCCTTCGTCAGTCAGTTTTGGGCCGAGAATTTTTCTGATGTCTTCGAGTACTGTTTTTCTGTTGGAGATCCAGTGTTGCACTCGCGTATATGTTGGTGTAATGTCGAATTTTGTTAAAAATTGAGAGGCATTTTTTTGGTAAATGTTTTGCGTTCGGCCGAGGGCTCTCTTCATTTTCTGGAGTCGGATCTCGAGGGCCTTCTGTTCTTTTCCTGTTGGTACTAAAATTTCTCCGACATATCGGAACTCGGTTGCTTTTTCGATTGTGGCAAATTCGTGTTCAAATTCTGGAGGTTGCAGTGGTTGCACATGACCGAATTTTTCTGAGCATTTCTTGAGAGTTTCGATTTGGCTGATGGCCTGTTTTTCGTTTGTTGCGAGGATCGCGAGGTCATCTGCGAAAGTGAGACAGGAGATTTTTACATGTTTTTTGTCATACTTAATGGTTGCCAATTTTCTTCAGCTTTTAGAGCTTGTTCCCATTCTCTCATGATTTTGTGCAGGGGTATGTTAAAGAGTAGTGGGGAGAGTCCATCACCTTCTCGGACACCGGTTTTTATCTGAAAATTTTCAGATATATTTCTCATGAATTTTACATGGGAGGTTGTGTTGTTGAGAGTTAGTCTGATGATTTTTGAGTCTTGTTGTCCAGTCCGTATTCACTCAGTGTTTGGAAGAGGGATTGCCGGTCAGTGAAGTCGTATGCTTTCTGGAAATCCACGAAGGTGCAGATTGTGGGTTGCTTCCTGGTGTGTCGTAGTTTCAAGATGGTTTTTAGGTTGAGTATCTGTTCTGCACAGGATCTGTGGGACCTGAAGCCCGCTTGGTATTCGCATATGAGTGGTTCTAGTTGTTCCGGTGTTCTTTGGAGGAGGGCTGCGGAGGGAATTTTGTATGCGACTTGCACCAGGGAAATTCCCCTGTAATTGTTCACATCTGTTCGGTCACCTTTTTTGTGAAGTGGAACGAGGAGGTCGTTTGTCCGATTTTCTGGTAGTTTTTCCGTTGTCCAAATTTTTTGTATGATTTGTGTTAGTACTTGGAGTGAATTCTTTCCTAGATGTTTAAGAAGCTTTGCTACGATGCCATCGACTTCGGACGCCTGGTGTTTTCGTCATCTGTGGGAGCCAGTTTTCCGTTTTGTTTTCTGAAGCAGAGGTTCTTGGGCGTGTACCCATTTAATCTGTTGCGGAAGACGCCGTAAAACTCTCTGGTGTTGTAGTTGCGGAAGTCCTGTTCGATCGACTTCAGTTGGTCTTCCAAGTATTTCCTTTTGGTTTATCTGATGAGTTTAGAGGTCTGTCTGCAGACTTCACGGAATTTTTCCTCGTTTTCAGGTGTACGGTTGCTGGTGAACTTTTGGTATGCGTTTTTTTTCTGTTCAATATGGCTCGGTCACATTCGGTGTTCCAGAAAAGGGTGTCTGCTTTTTTTCTGTAGTGGGATTTGTTGTGATGCACTCTTCATGATTTTGTCGTAGAATTTCGTTCCTAGTTTTTGCCGAGATTTTTTCCCACATTTCCCTGAGATTTGATGTTTTTGTTTGTGTTGTGCCCAATTTTTTATTTGCCTTGGATTTCTGGTAGAAGCGTTTTGGTGTAAATTTCACTTCGATTTTTGCTAAATGATGGTCCGAGTCCATGTTGGCTCCTCTGCGGACTTGGACGTTGTGTACATCTTTTTGTGCTGGGAAGGAGATAGCGACATGATCGATCTGGTGTTTGCCGCAGCAGGTGTTGGGTGATTCCCATTTGAAGAGCTTATTGGGTTTTTTTTTTTTTTTTTTTTTCGTAGGGATGTTGAGGTGATTTTCAGGGCGTGTTGTTCACAGAGCTCGATGAGGCTTTTGCCGTTTTTGTTAGTCTTTTCGTGTGCTGAGAATCTTTCTGCGGTTTTTCTGTAGTACTTTTCTTTGCCAATTTTACCGTTGAGTTCGCCGAGGACAATTATTGTATCTTTTTCAGAGATTTTGGTGAGTGTGTTTTCAAGTTTGTTCCAGAAGTTTTCTGTTTGTTTCTCATCTTTGCAGACATTTATGAGTGTGTAGTATCAATTTGCACAGCGAAGTCGCAACGTCATTAGTCTGTTGTTTATGGGTGTGATCTCTTCTACGGTGTTCACGATCTTTTTTGTTAAGGGCTGCCTCCGATGTGATAAATGCATGCTCGATTTGTCCTGACGGACATGGGTTAGATTCCCCGTCAGAAAGCCGAAAAATATAGAAATGAGGGTTCCTCTTTCGGAGAGGCAGATGGCCCAGAGGTTCACTCAGCTCACACAAAATATGAGCACCAGACGAATTGCTAGGAGCAAAGGTGCTTGCTTGTTGTTTAAATTTGTCTAACATCTAGGTCATCGGCCCAATGGAACAAAGGTGACTCTGGGTAGAACCCACTGTTAGTGCCAAGGTTACCGATAGTGGAATCCTTTAACTTATCTCTTCCGAAGGCCTGTATGGCCTGTACGGCCTGTACGGAGATGGCATTGTATAATAGTAATAATAACAATAATAATGTATGTGAAAGAGAATCATTTGATATTCGCATTGCTTGGCAGGAGTGTACGTTTGCACCTCCGCATTTTTGTCCGTTATATGAGGATTTGTCGCATGCCCCACTATTAGAAATATATATAAAATGGTTTTGTCTATACATTGCTCAGAATGTAAAAATGTTATTTCTCTATAGGTCGTGTCCACAGTAACAAGGACATGCTTTTTTAAAATTTCCATCATGTCTGTCTGTCTGTCTGTCTGTCTGTCTGTCTGTCTGTCTGTCTGTCTGTCTGTCTGTCTGTATAGGCATCACGAGAAAATGGCTGAAGAGAATTTAATGAAAATCGGTACGTGCATTATGGGAATAATGAACTACAATGTAGGTTATACATAATTTTGTTCACGCTGAGGGAAATGGTAGTTTAGGGGAAGGCGTAAAATTTAATTATCAAATGTTTACGTTATTAATGGTCCTATCGATAAATACTACATAACTTACATTATATAGAATTAAATTTCCCATCATTTATGTCTTATACACTTTTACCGTACCGGCTTTGATAACAGAGATATTCGTGAATTTCTATTTTTGTTGCTAAGTCCATATCAACGCCGAACTACGAGAAAATGGGTGAACATAATTTAGTGAAAATCGGTATGGAAGTCTGGGAAGAAGCTACTACAGTCTAGGATATACATGTTTATTCGCGCTGGATGAAATGGTAATTTAGGGGAAGGTGCCTAAAATCTCATTTTTATATACCTGTGTTCTTGGTCCTATCGAAAAGTATTACATACCGTAACAAAAGTTATAGAGAATGCAAGTTAAAATCATTTATGTGTTATACAGTTTTACCGTTACGACGATGATAATAGAATAATGAATTTAGACTTCTGTTACTTAGTCCACATCAACGTCAAGCATTGTTAACATGGAAATATTGTTTAATCATGTTAACTGGCAATGGTTTCTGTCATGATTGTTAAAGGCGTAAAGCAGGGTGGTCATCGGTCCGTAACGACTAGGAAAAATGTGAAGATGATTATAAAAAATGAGAAAAAT
The DNA here is from genome assembly GCF_040414725.1 of Anabrus simplex. NCBI lineage: Eukaryota > Metazoa > Arthropoda > Insecta > Orthoptera > Tettigoniidae > Anabrus > Anabrus simplex. The sequence goes on along the minus strand of NC_090266.1, from coordinate 468,404,589 downwards.
CGTAAAGGAAAGATCGCTTGAAGAATAAGACAAGAGGGAGTCATGAAATAAGATGCTCTAGTATCCCAGAGTCGGGAGAAAACTAAATGTTTGACGTGCTCTCCTGTCAAACGTTTGGCACGAGTGAGGGGCAATTACGGAATTGCAACTCATTTGCAAAGTAGAATGTGTCCATAATGATTGAATACAGTGTGCATCTACAATATCGAAAGCTCATAAAACTGATCAACAATACCATAACAATGACCATTGTTGTGATGTTATTTGTCTCTTCTGCTGCCACTCATCTCTGATGTATGGGATTACTGCTGCGTCCCGAGTAAAACAGCGTGCCTGATTATTGGCGGAAAGTAGCTAGGGACTTAGATAACTTTGCATATGCTATATGATTGTCCCTGCAGCTAGTAGGGAATAAGCCGAGCAAGGGGGAGTGAACGCGCAACGTCTATGAGAGTCAGAGCTCACCAATATTACGAATGAATATAAGCAAATTTGCATGGGAATGAGTTGACTTCGATCTGCCACGTGTTGCCTTTGTGAAATGTAATTGTCTTATCCACGCTGGATACTTCAGCATAATACGTTACTCGCATCTCTTCGCTTGCTGTGCCACTAGCTATCCTGAGTCCAACTTGGAAGAAGAATATAAAAGAAGCAATGTCTTCTCCGTACAGGTCATGAAGGCCCTTGGAGTGGTGGAAGGTAAAGGCTTCCACTATTCGTAATCTCGGCACGTGATGGGGAAGAGTGGTTAGCTCTACGCCCGGCCTCCTTTGCCCGCAGGAATTAACCTGGTACTCATTTTTGGTGTAGGCTGAGTGAACCTCAGGGCCATATGCAGAAGAAGAATATAGCCCTGTTAAATAAGTTACAAAAGCATTACATATCCCTAATGTTTGCTCTGACTATCTAACGTAAGTTATTGTTTATTAACAACTAAGAAATTAATTAAATCATTCGTTTCAAAATATTCGCAATTTTTTATGCCAGAAGTCAGCAATGGCCATTATTAGGTAAAGTTCATTGATCAACATTCTGTGTTGGGGATTTATCACGCCTTTTGAATAATTTTAATTACACTTCTAAATTGGGTCGGGTGAAAGATGCCGGCGATACCTCATGTGAAAGGCTGGTGGAAGAAGGAAAGTCTTGTAAATTTTATCTCAGTAATTAGTTTTGTGGCGTACCTTGGAGTACACTTGTTAATTGGTCGAGTTTGTGTTTGACGTGCTCTCCTGTCAAACGTTTGGCACGAGTGAGGGGCAATTACGGAATTGCAACTCATTTGCAAAGTAGGATGTGTCCATAATGATTGAATACAGTGTGCATCAGGCGTTCGTTACGTCAGGGAAACCTGTGGTCTGTGCTACGTGAAAGCTGTAGTAGCGCAGTGGTGTTAATCGTTATTCACATCCCTAGCTTCAGGTCGCTGCAACCTCTTTCACTCGCCTTGTTCAGAGTGCAATCAAGTTACCTGCTTTGTTAAGAGTCAAGCACACATCGGAACCCACAGAATACATCTCATCACATCGCCGAAATCGTGCTGTAATGTTTAGTAAAATCTCGCTTGATCTCTCGATATGGAAAATGCTAAGATCGGCTAATCAACAATAAGTTCACTATGTCTTTGCCGTTTATACTTTCTGACTACAGGTATTCATGCAAACAGAATGGGTCAGCAAAATCTTCCAAAAAGAAGTTCAGTTATTTCCCCATATAATATTACCTAGATAGAATAACTAAGAAAAATACAATGCTAAAATCAGAACGCAGAAGATATAGTCCAAGAAATTCAAATGGAACATAATCTGAACTTAGAACCTACTCGAATAAAACAATCTCATACATCTATGATAGTTGAACTACCGTGGCCTGTTTGTTAACAAAAGAAACATTACTTTTGAATACATTCGCTTTGAGATTTGGTTAACAAATCTTACTGCTGTTATGTATAACTACCCCTTTGTCCCGTTTAATAATATGGGTTCGGGGCTATCTTATGGCGCGTCCACACTTGTATCAGATCAGCGTATCTGTATCAAGAATTTATACGCAATCATAATACAGCCGTCTTTTGACAAGGCTGGCCGATCTGTTTCACGTATCTGTATCACCTATGCTTATCTGTTAGTTTTCCACATCATTTGTTGAGTGTTGGCTCTCCAGCTACAGTTATAAAATATTGCTGATGCTAGCTCTTCTAAGAGCCGCGATCAGATACACTTTTTTTGCACAATTCGATAGGGCTACCAATGGTTTTTCGCGATTTCCTCTCATGCGTCAATCTTTTCCAACAGATTAGAATGGTGCGGATCCTTGGGTCCCACAAAACGGTCTTTTGTTGATAATAAATTATCAACTGTTGACCTTTTTCCATGGATCACTCCGAATCTATTTTTCTTCCAATCGGAAGATCCCCAAACAAAGGTTCATGCAAAACTGAACGAAGTCGTAAGGACGGTGAATAGGGTAGGGGTGAAGGGAACTCGGACCATGCGCAGCACACGAGGCGATGATATGGAGTGCTGATCGGAGTAACGCTCCGTCCATACTGTTCGTATGTGTATCACGGTAAAAGACCGACTGTCGGTGGGAACATCCCCGATCCGATATAAATAATTTCGTGTGGCTATTTCTAGCCGGGTGCAGCACTTGTAAGGCAGACCCTCCGATGAGGGTGGGTAGCATTTGCAAGTTGCTTTACGTCGCACCGACACAGCTAGGTCTTATGGCGACGATGGGAGAGGAAAGGGCTAGAAGTGGGAAGGAAGCTGCCGAGGCCGTATTTAAGGTACAGCCCCAGCATTTGCCTGGTGTGAAAATGGGAAACCACGGAAAACCATCTTCAGGGCTGCCGACAGTGGGGCTCGAACCTACTATCTCCCGAATACTGGATACTGGCCGCACTTAGGCGTCTGCAGCTATCGAGTTCGGTCGGGCGGCACCTGCCATGTGTAGGTAACTGCGTGTTATTGTTGTGGAGGATAGTTTTATGTCTGGTGTGTGACTTGCAGGGATGCTGGGGACAACACAAACACCCAGTCCCCGAGCCAAGGGAATTAACCATTTAAGGTTAAAATCTCCGACCCGGCCGGGAATCGAACCCGGGACCCCTGTGGCCAAAGGCCAGCACGCTAACCATTTAGCCATGGAGCCGGACCCGATCCGATGATTGTACCATATTTAATACACGATATTGATACAGAACTCTGTTTTCACAAGGCCGATCATGATACAGATACGGTGATCTAACAAGTGTGGACGCACCTTTACAACTATTATATTTACCTAAATTGTATATTATTGCCTTAAAAGCAAACATATACCTTCATTATCGACTGTCATGCCTTTCAGCGTTCAGTCTGCAAGCCTCTGTGAATGAACTAAACTCTTCCACAGCTCTGTGGTCTCGTTTATTTCCACATGTCTTATCGTTAAATAATTAAACGCTGAGTCTAACCATCGTCACTAAGGTACGCCCTCTGTTTCTCCTACTGTCCACGAACGAATCTTATTACTACCCCGTGTAACGTATCTTCCATCATTCACCTCTCATGGCCCCACTACCAAAGCCGGTTCATAAATACAGCTTCATTAATCAAGTTCATCACTAACTTAGCCTTATGCGATCATTTCGTGTGTCCTCTTGCCATTGTCCAACCTGTTTGTTCCAGAAGTCACTCTCGCTACTTTCATGTCTGTTACTTCCGGCTTATGAATAATGTGCCCACAGTCCACCAAGTTAACAACCTTTTTTCTTGGAAAAATAAAAGCCCGAAATGTATGAACAATGTTTAAAATATTCCAATTTATATTGTGCTAAAATTTTGATTCGATCAGAAGAAGAGTTATGGAGGAACACTGTCATAAATGTAAATTAAAAATTCGAAACCTACATGACATAAAGTGAAATGAAACGAGGAAAATGATGGTGTTATTGGATTTTCTGTAGCCCTATTGGTTATTTTAGTAACAACCTCCAAACTCGAGTGCACATAATATCTTGGTCGACAGTAGTGGACAGTGAATGATGAAAGACGGTATGAATTTAAATATGTTATTAGGTGTGTAGTATTTAGAATGTGTGACTTTAACCTCTAACAGAAGGGTAAGTAACTAAAAAATATTAGTTTGGTACTTGCAGTGTTTGGAACATCCTGATTCATGTAGATAGCTATTTCGTTTAAAGGCACTCAACAATAATACCATTTCATTCCCAGATTCACGTATTATTTCTACGTTTTGTCATTGATAACTAAATTGTCCGTCCATGCCGGTTGGGGATTATGTTGATCACCTTGACAGACTGTAACACGCAAGTATTTAGGACTATAGCTGACCAATACTGGAAATAAAATACAGTTTTAGAGTAATGCTCTGAAGTGTGGATTCCCTCACAGCAATACTTAGTTAATGCCTTTGAGCGGTACAGATCAGATTCTCAAAATGGATCAGTAAAAAGAGTTTGGGTATCAAGCTGTCATCGATAGACTATGATTTGTTTTGTACAAACATGTGCATTGAGTGTCTTAGAACTAGGCGCAGGTATGTCAACGCACGTTTCATACACAAATGTATCGGTAATTTCCTTGACTGTCCCAATTTACTCCAGTTGCTCCCAATTCATGTTCCTTCCCGCAACACTCGACAAGCTGTCACCTTTCACTTACCCAGGTGCAGAACGGAATCACACAGGAACTCTTGGTGTATTCAGGCCCTAAGATCCCTGAATGAAATTAGCGGGATGGTGGATATATTTCACTCGTCAGCTAGTGAAATTCACAGACATCTTATGGACGCTTCATAGACAGTGTGTTGTTCCTTGTAACTTCTGTGCATTTGGTAACTGAAAGTTATACTTCCTTCCTTTGGTCACTTCAAATGTTAAACACTTTTCTGTTTTAGTGGTTTATTTTCTTCCTTGTGTGTTTTGTAAATATGTATATATTGCTTAGTTATAATTAGTAGTAGTAATAAGTGCTGTTAATATTGTTATTATTTGAATGTATCATATCATCTGTAATTGGAGTATTAATAACTCTGTTGATGATAAATAAACAAATCAAATCATATGAAATCAAATCAAATCAAAACCTTTCCACTTTGTAATTAATTAATTTCATAACGAAGAGCTGAATTAGTCTTTGTGATTTGGGTATTATAATGCTCTGCTTAACAGGCAGTAGTTAGAAGAACTTTATAAAACTAGCTATCATTTGTTTTGCTCATCTTGACGAATTTGTGGTGTACGTTTGGTTCAGAAAACTCGCAAGTTACTTTCATTTCGATTGATTGCTGCTGCACGTTTTATTTCTCAGCGTGCTTGTCAGTTCGCAAAGGAAATCGATGAAGCAGAAATGATCGTTTGCTTCGCAGAAACATGGAACACTAAGCATTCCAGTCGTGTACGTCCCCATCGAGTGCGTTTACCAGTCGTCTTCACTAACTTGCATGCTGCGTCCTCGATGGAACTTTACTTCCAAATTACATCAAAGTTACTCTCAAGTCGACTGTGCAGGCAGTTCCAGCCGTGGTTTCAAGACCAGCGGAACAAAGTAAAGTTTGAGCTTGTTAAAGGGATTCTATCTACATATGTACTTTGATGATAAGGCATTAGAGCTGCGTACAAATACTAGGAAGCAAGTTGGATATCATATGTTTCCCGAAAACCAGATTTAGTGGAGGGTGTTACACTATATATTTACTCAAGTACAGTATACAGCGTGTTAGAGGTATGAGTGCAGATATATCTTGTAACAATCGAGAACGTTGTGACGGATCAGTATACGTCAACCTTTCAGCAATCCTTGGAAGTTACTTTCGTGGGCAAAGGAATACGATATTTATATAGTAGGTAATACACCTTGTTGTTGTGAATGTGTAGCTTTGCTTCGGTAACAGCCATGCTACGCACCATTCCTACCAAATTGGGTTTTGTTTTCGTTCAGGGCTTCTGTTCTACAATAATAGCTGGAGGCTGTTGCTACTTGGGCACACCACGTTACGTAACATTCTTGACAGACTGGTTTTGTTTGTTGATAAATTGTTAGTATTTTGTTTTCGTTTTAGAGGCTTCAGACACCCTTGGTGGCTCGGCTACCGGAGTTGATTCGAATAGCTGATGTTAATGCGGTTCCTTTTGCTGTTACGTCCTTTCGGGGATTGGGACATCGGTGGTCATCACACCGGTGAGCGTGGAAATGGTCTGACAACTTTCTCGGTCCGGGGTCTGTACGAATGTGTGGTATTATAATTATTCGAGGGTAGGTTTGGTATAGATGCTCCAGGATGTGAAATATGCCACTATCTCCGGTTTGCATTCCATAAAGGGATAAAGAACAAGGTAAATCGTGCTAAAATGTACGTAAACATAGTTCTTTACGTCAACGAAAGACTGCATGGGATGTCCAAATGAGTAGTATCGGAAGTGAATTGTCGGAGCACATCGAACGATTGGTTTCAAACTAATAATGGATAAGTTATAAAACTAAATAAGTTAAACGTACCTGCAGTTCGTACTCACAAACGAAAATAACATGTGTAATGGTAAAATAAAGCATTATAACTTATTGTGCTCTTGCAGTCCTTTGTAAACGTATCAAATACCACCGGAATGTACGGCTCCAAGGCTAAATGGTTAGCGTGCTGGCCTTTGATCACAGGGGTCCCGTGTTCGATTCGCGACAGGGTCAGAAGTTCTGACCATCATTGGTTAATTTCGCTGGCATGGGGGCTGGGTGTATATGTCGTCTTCATCATAATTTCATCCTCATCACGACGCGCAGGTCGCCTTCGGGAGTCAAATCAAATGATCTGCACCTGGCGAGCCGAACATTTCCTCGGACACTCCCGGCACTAAAAGCCACACGCCATTTAATTTACCTCTTCAAGGATTTTCAAATCATTTAGTAAACTAAGTCGTTTCTTTGTAATCCCGATTGGTCCTATTCTGTAAAGCTTGGCAGTTCTTTGGTTTCAGTTGTTCTGACAGTATTTCCTTTGTCTCTCGGTGAATTTCAGAATCTGTTCAGCTATCTAAGTTACTTTTCCTTTGGGAGCCGTGATCCTCGCCTTTAGAAAGTCCAGTATGTATTATTTCTGATGCTTTTTTTACTGCCTCCAGTCTTTGAAGTGATTTCTGAGCTTCTGCTTACAGGTAATCTCCTTTGTCATAAAGCATCATACATACATACATACATACATACATACATACATACATACATACATACATACATACATACATCTTTCTCGGGGGAGAAGAGCGAAAAGAGCATTTGAACCTCCTCACCCGTAAAGAGTTCATCCACTTTCGTGGACAAATAGGCGGCCTACTAGCGACGCACAGGAAAGTCAAGGGTTGAAACAACACTCTGAGAAGTAGTGATGTTTATTTCCCAATATGGTGAGCAGCAGTAGCTGAATAGATACCACATTTCTTTCCCATCTGGGAAAACTTTTAAGTTCAAAGGCGGCTCAGCCATTTAACCAAATGAGTAACGGATAGAAACGTCCGAATCCTTGGCTGAATGGTCACCGCTGAGGCCTTCCGTTCAATGGTCCCGGGTTCTATTTCCGGCCGGGTTGGGCATTTTAATCGCATCCGATTAATTCTTCTGGGTCAGGGACTGGCTGTGTGTGTTTGTCCCAAAACTCTCTTCATATTCAGACAAAACACAACGAGATAGTGGTCAGTCGAGTTGAACTGCGGACTATGCTACCATCATCTCCTGTACCAGGCGCCAATGAATAAGGGAAGACTCTCCAGGTCCCTCAATAACCTCCGGCCTAAAAAAGGCACAGCTGTTTAGTCGCTCTGTTCTAGTGCCCAGATTGATGGAATTGAATCTCACCACAATAGGCCGCTATTTAAGGGTAGCCTGTATAGATCGAAACATCCGTGTCATTTTATTTGCTGGTACGTTATAGAACCGCTTTTCAGGTAAAAATACGGCACATGTCCCAAAATACAGCATGTAGCAATTTAAGGGACGTCTAACATTTATTATTATTATTATTATTATTATTATTATTATTATTATTATTATTATTATTATTATGATTATTATTATTATTATTATTATTTTGCCGCTGGTGGCCTCGGCAGTCCAAAAATGTATGTAATGATGAAGTCTAAGTCGCGTGAAATGGGCTTTTTTTGCTAGTGGTTTAACGTCGCAAGGATGGTAAAGGGCTAGGATTGGAGAAGTAGCGGTCGAGGCGTAAATTAAGGTACAACCCCAACACTTACCTGATGTGAAAATGGGAAACCACGGAAAACCATCTTCAGGGCTGCTGTCAGAGGGATTCGAATTCACAATCTCTCGAATGCAAGCTCACAGCTGCACGAACCTTACCGCACGGAAAACTCGCTGGGTAAGAGGATTACAGAACAAGCATCGTACACTACCATTTTGGTACAGGGTATAATTTGTAATTGGATTGTTGATTAATTTTTAGGTATTTCCGCTTCTTTTATTTTTTGGTTCTTTTTACGCACTTGTTGGTTTGAGGGGCGTTGATTGAATTTCAAGTGAGTTGGCTTCGGGTACGGATCTTTTAGCTGTAAGCTTGCATTTCGGGTAGTAATGGGTTCGAACTCCACCGTCGCCAGTCATGAAGATGTTTTCCTGTGGTTCCCATTTTTGTGGCAGAGCCGGTAGTCGAACCTATACCCAAAACTAAACAGTTTCCGAGAAGCGTGTGAATTAAGGATTTCGTAAGCGATTAGGTTTTGACAAATGTGTTATTTCTTGTGAATAGTTTACATTCCACTTCAAACTACGCTGAACTATAGAGCAATTTGGACGATTCCTGAATTGGTTTTAGTTTAATGTTAATTCTTAACAAATCATTATATCGGTAATACTATTCTTTTTAAATCCATTTATGAACATGGTGATTTTATTAAATTACGACCCGTAAGCTTAAATTTATGTTGTATTTTCAAACTTACGGATGTCTTTATTGTCATAATTTCAACTCAATATTGCCCGAAGGCATCATGATTTTAAAACATACAGTTAAGCCAAAGTTAGTAGGAAGAATGATAGAAGCAGCGTTTATAAAGCTCAAATGACCAACCCTTGTAATAACAGCTTGTCTCTTCTTGGCAGTAATTATTTTCAATCCTAGAGGTGTATGGAGAGGAGAGAAGTTGTTGAGTGCGTGGGTAGCTGTCGCTGTGCGAGGATACAGGGCTGTCATTCTGGATGGACATTAGCATAAGTAGACGTGGAGAGCTTTTTACGCGATGTAATTGTCAACTTAAATGGATTTAAATCTTGGAAAACATTGGTTTTACGAATACTACAAACAAAAAGTAAACCTGCTGGCTCTTCTCTGTTTTCTCTGTCGTGGTTGAAAGACCACGAGCTGATTGGAACTGCTGAGATCTCTAGGTGGAGTGACTGGCATCATGTTCACCGACCGCTTCCGGTACCAACTTGTACGTCATTAATCAGAGCCTTCACAGAAAGAACTGAAATTTTAGTCTATGGAATGTTCTGAGTTTCAATTTCGTATAGTTAAGTAGTAGTTTCATTAGTCTGGGTTCGATTCTTGGCTCTGCACAAATTGAGGACTGGCGAAAAGGAATAGATTGGGATCATTCAGCCCCGGGTTATATACGGGAGTAGAGAACATGGTTAAAATCACACTCTCAGCCATCTGAGATGTGGTTTTCCGTGATTTGTTGCTTCATCTTCTGGTGAAGACTGGGACGCTGGGGATAAAAGACGTGTGGAAGCAGATTTGTTTTGAAGTAGAGTACAGATAACGTTCTCAGATCTATTAAAGTGTCAGAAATGAACGTCAGCATTCATATAATTTGTACTTAAACGTATCACCCATTCACAATCATTGACAACGACATTGTACACCTTCTAACGCGTACTTAAAAGTGATCTGATAGAATCTGATGGCGTTTTAGCAGAACGAAACATGCCAGGCTGTTATAATGCATTGTTTCACAGGTATGTAAAAGTGTTACATTCCATTATAGAATATTACAGCCGCCTCCTTTGTAATCGTAGCCCTTCTTAAGAACGAATACAGTCACCCTTCCGAATATTCTAACATGTTACCACACACCAAGTACACAGGCCATTGACCAAGATGACTGAAGCTTCTCTTTTTTTTTTCTTGCTAGGGGTTTTACGTCGCATTGACACATCGAAGATTTTCGGCTACTAAAGGATGGGAAAGGACTAGGATTGGAAAAGAATCGGCCGTGCCCTTAATTAAGGTACAGCCCCAGTACTTGCATGGTATGAAAATAGGAAAACACGTAAAACCATCTTTAGGTCTATCGACGGTAGAGTTCGAATCCCCATCTTACGAATGAAAGAACAGACCTACGTGATGAAACCGTGTAGCCAGTTTGCTCCGTCGCCAAGTCCCGTACCTCGTCAACAATATGAAGTAATTTATTTAATTTTCACCAACAACGTGTTTGGTTTCTATCTAGAGGATGATGACGCTTGTGGTTTCCTAAATATAGCGATTTACTGGGAAGATTCAATTTTTTATTGTAATAGGCTTCATGACTTGCGTTCAAGCTATTTTTATCAAACTTACATTCGTGCTGCCCGCGTGCTGTTGGACATCATGACTGGAGCAAAACTCTGTGTGCCGTACGTTGGAAATGTTCAAATTTGTACATCCCGTACATTCTAGAAACTCGTATCTTGCCAGAACCGATACTATTAAAGACAATGAGTAGATAATATAATATAATATAATATAATATAATATAATATAATATAATATAATATAATATAATATAATATAATATAATATAATATAATATAATATAATATAACTGGACGGACTAAATATTTATCATATATTATATTCAGTTATTGGTAAGAATATAACTGATAATGTCAGTTCATTGTCTTATCAACACTTGCAAGCAAGGTGAGCTGCAGAGCAACCTTTTCGGGGTTGCTCTCTGTATAGTACGATAGAAATTACTGGACTGAAGAATAAGAGGGTAATGACAATTAGTTTATTTTATTTTAATTTGACTGCTTTGTTTAATATTATGTTATATCATTTTATTTTTTCCGTGAAAGTGAAACATTGAGAACTTGTCCGTTACGAGATTTGTTATTAATTGTAGCGGGCTGCATCATAAATATATTTTATACCTTAATATCACTTTATTCTTATTGCTTTATGATTTTCAGATTAATTTGGACGTTTATGACATGTACATGGGTAATATTGTTACTTGATGTATACTCGAAGTTGTATAGATACATGTTCACATTGTATAATTTCTCATACATTGGGTGTGGCTCTTTTAATCCACGTAACGTATATTGGAGTCATTCTTTTTTGTTAGTGTGTATGACGGACGGCTTGTCTTCTGGATACATAGCACTGCTTATGGTAATTGGAACGCTGTGCCTTCGTTGTACGTTCTGTTCTCTCATCCCTGTGGTGTCTCAGACTTTTAATTAATAAGAATAATCCCTAGCTACAAATATTTGCAACGTCCCTGGTATTTTCGCTCTAGATCAGTACTTATTATTACAGCGGGCAATGGTATGACGCGAAACGGGATGAAAAGCCAGGTTGTAAGTTTTACGAAGGGGGGAAAGTCCTCCCAGATTTAATTAGTGTTGATGGGGTGGTAGTACCTCATGGGGATCATGATCTTACCGGGCGAGTTGGCTGTGCGGTTAGGACCCCGCAGCAATGAGCTTGCGTCTGGGAGATAGTGGGTTCAAACCCCAATGTCGGCAGCCCTGAAAATGGTTTTCCGTGGTTTCCCATTTTCACACCAAGCAAATGTTTGGACTATAACTTAATTAAGACCACGACCTCTTCCTTCCCACACCTAGGCCCTTCCTATCCCATCGTCGCCATAAGACCTATCTGTGTCGGTGCAACGTAAAGCAAATTGAAAAAAAAAAGAATTTTGTTCATTGGAGTAATCACATTAACGAGGTTTTTAAGAAAGTGTACAGATCTTACATGGTCATGAGTAGGGGAAGGATTTCTACGTAAATACCGGTACATATCATTTTAGGAAACTAAAATTAATCATGTTTTGCATTATCTTTACGAATCATGACGCATGGCGTTAATAATGCTGTGTTTGTTCTCCATTTCTTCTCCATACTTTTTATTTTGGAGTTTATCACACATGTTCCATTTTCTTAGTCATTAAAATCTAGTCCATATTTCGACTAAAAAATATTAAATTCTATTAAATTAACAATCTTCTCTATAACAGAGAAACAAATTAACAATTTATATTTAAACATTTGATAATTTAACTTGAATGCAGTTCAACAATCGACAATGTGCCACTGGTTTTCCAATTATTTCTTCATTCGGGCATTCCATTTTATTACTTCGTGGGACTCCATTCAGAACGGTTCTTCTGTACGCCATGGACTCTGAAGAATCAGCTTCAACTAAAGCTGCAAAAACAGAAGTCTGTGACACAAAGTGTGAGGAATTACTTAAGTTATGTTCAGCATAACTTTCCATGCATCATAAAAACACTCAAAAGGATACAAAACTTGCATCTGTCATTTTTTGAAAATCCCAAAAATGTGAATAAATACTGTGAAACAACTGAATCGTTATAGAGGTAAAGCTGCAGATATAGTTAAAATGAAGAATGGACACTGTACTTTCAAAGAACACGGGATATGAAAAAATCGGAAAGGGTGGTGCAATGTTGTGTGGAAACTTAAGTGTGAAGTTAACGTTGGTCTTAACCCCAGCAGATATTGTGAAGTTCAAACATGCCCCCATTACCTCTTCTACTGAGCGCAGTTTCAGTCAGTATATTGTAAATATTTCCTCAGAGAAAACAGAAGATTCACTTTCCAGCACTTAATTAATATTTTGTAATTCATTGTTTTGATAACAGAGAATAAACGTTGATGTGTTTCTCGAAGTTCGTATTAAAATTAGAAGTGCAAAATTGTTTCATGTATGCCTACTTTGTTTAGCTCCATTGAATTTTAATATTGAATGGAACTGATAGCATTTTGTAATTTTAAGTACATGTACAATTCCATATTTAATTCCATATTTCAATAAAAATAAGGAAATATATATGTACATATTTGATTAGTTAGTAATACATATAAATCCGTCCCTGATTATGGGTGTATATAGTGGTTGTGGTAAGGATGTATAAGTTTCCTATAAGAATCCAGTTATAGTATGGTTCCAGTGTATGGGACTCTCGCCATGACTACTTGATACGAAGACTGGAAAAGATCCTAAGGAAAGCAGCACAACTTGTTCTGGGTGATTTCCGACAAAGGAGTAGTGTTACGAAAATGTTGCAAATTTTGGGCTGGGAAAACGTTGGGAATAAGTACACGAGATGCTCGACTAAATGGTATGTTCAAGCTGTCAGTGGAGAGATAGTGTGGATGACATTAGTAGACGTATAATCTTGAATGGAGCTTTTAAAATCAGGAAAGATCATAATATGAAGATAAAATTGGAATTCAGGACAGATTTTGGCAAATGTTCATTTATAGGACGAGGAGTAAGAAGGGACTGGAATAATTTATCAAGGAAAAGGTTCTTTGAAAACGTTTAAGAAAAGGATTGGTAAACAATTGATAGGGAATCTGTTATCTGGGTGACAGCCCTAAATGCAAATCATTGATTGATTGATTGATTGATTGATTGATTGATTGATTGATTGATTGATTGATTGCACCGACTATCTCCCGATTACAATCTTACAGCTGCACGACGCGTGTTGTATAGCCTACTTGGTTGGTTCATGAAAATGAGGAAGGATACATAGTAGGCCTACGTTTGGGGTCCCTCTGATAACATGTATGGCTCTGAATGGAGCTAGAATTTGGGAAGGAAGTGGTCGTGACTGAGCCGCTAATCGAACCAGGGCTAGCCAGGCGGAAAGCTAATAACTTGAATCTAACTCATGGCAGCAGATGGTTCAGTAATATGAGTTCATGTTCACATTGATATTGTACGTCGTTAAATTGGTTAGAGAATATTAATTCTTCCGGCTACACAGCGTATTTGGTGGAACAATTCGCCTTCTCTGTTTTGTGTTGCGGTATCGAATCTCATACTGTCGGTTTGCAGTTTAGAGTATTTAATGTGATAAACCCATATCGGTAGATTTACCAACTCGTTAAAGAAACTCTATCAGTAAAACTGACTAAGAGGCTGTGCGGTTTGGGTCATGCAGCCATCACCTTGCATTTGGGAGACAGTGGGTTCGAACCCCACTGCTGGCAGCCCTGAAGATGGTTTTCTGTGGTTTTCCATTTTCACACCAGGCAAATGCTGGGGCTGTATCTTATTTAAGGCCACGGTCGCTTTCTCCCCACTCCTAACCCTTTCCCATTCCATCGTCGCCATAAGACCTTTCTGTGTCAGTGCGACGTGCAGCAAATTGTAAAAAAAAAAAACTTGTGAGATAATGGGATCTTGGTGCTTCTTAAAACCAATAGTAGGCAAAGCAGCGCCAAACGCTCAAAAGTATTATTATTATTATTATTATTATTATTATTATTATTATTATTATTATTATTATTATTATTATTATTCCTGTAACCAGAACGCTTTGCCCAAGTACTGCGATAGCAAATTACAAGTACACGTGGCGTCGCATAACATTAACTTATATTTATTTATTTATTTATTATTACAAAGCACAATGTGCACAAGATATCTTAGTATACCATGTTATACATAGATTGTACAGATCTTTTGCATCTCATAGTTTACAGAGTTGGCAGGTCTTTTGCGTACGTGGTGAGTGTGAGAGTTCTTTTCGGGCAGTCATTCAGGTAGTATTTTGTACATTTCTTGTTGCACAGACGGCATCTAAAGTTAGGGTCCGGTGTGCTGTATCCAATCGTCGTTCATATCTTCCAGTGGAAGCCGTTGGCGGCGAATTACGTGCATACATGTCGTAGTTGGAAGTTTGGTCCTCAGCACTTATATTGAAAGCACTCAGGACGGTTGACTGCAATATTCCTGGTTGACTTGAATCTTTTAAGACCGTAATAGCCAAGTGGTATTGTCGCTGGCTTCTCGCCAGTGCTTACGAGTTTTTTGAAATAACACTCTGTTTCTGATTCCCGTGACTATAATCGAGTCTCGTAAAACGAAGATATTGTGTTTTTTTATAACCAAACAGCGTTGCTGTTACTATCACAGCAAATATATACAAAAATCAGATCTCCGGTACTGAGAATGACCATAGAGACTGGCATTTTTCGCCTGTTTTTGCTACACCCATTCCAGACAAGAAGGCCTCTGGGATAGTACTTTATTTTATGTTCTAGGAGGTCTCTCCTAATCATAGGTCCAAATAATTGACTGTTGTGCGTATTACTACCGGCCCCGCGGTGTAGGGGTAGCGTGCCTGCGTCTTACCGGGAGGCCCCGGGTTCGAATCTCGGCCAGGTCACGGATTCTTACTTGGATCTGAGAGCTGGTTCGAGGTCCACTCAGCCTACGTAATTACAATTGAGGAGCTATCTGACGATGAGATGGCGGCTCCGGTCTAGGAAAGCCAATGATAACGCCCGGGAGGATTTGCCGTGCTGACCACACGACACTCATAATAAGCAGGCCTTCGGGCTGAGCAACGGTCTCTTGGTAGGCCATGACCCTTCGGGACTCCTGAGCCATCGTTTTTTTTTGTACATATTAACACAAACCCAGCAATAACCCAGATGACTTTCGGACTCACAAATGTGAATCATTAACTTGCGGACGACAATACGTTAATCTATTGTCTTTTGACCTTTCAGATTCATTGTGGACCTACAGTATATGACCCTGATTGAGAGGTATGCCTGTTACTCATCATCTTCAGGACGATTAGTCAACTCCAGCCATATCTAATTGTTTGACTCTTGGCGGTTGTATTCTACTTTCGCTTCATGTTAAAAGTGAATAAAGATCCAGGAACACTGTTGGAAAGTTGATGGTGTGTAATATCGTTCAAGAACAATGTGCTTTAAAAGATGCGTTTTACGTGAAGCCATTATGGCATTATACTTCTGAAGTACGGCTGACAAGATTATATGGTTTAAAGTGATATGCGAGTCACGTCATCTCCAATCTGCTTTGCGTGAAGCCAATTTCATAACTGTCACCTGAGTACGCAGGTAAGCCGTCGGATGTTAGAACTTTTTTCACTCTCGTCTGTGGCATGTCACCTCCACCTTTTGCCATCAGCATACCATCTTGCCATTGATATCTTACCTGCTGAATGCAAAGTTCTTACTTTAAACTGCCTAAACGGATGAGTATTATGTACCATTCCTCCTGAAATTCATTACTTTCCTGTTTTGGGGATGGGGCTTAATAGCATATCGACGGTATCTCGTGCCTATTTTTAGATGCGACTAAAATCGACTACTCCCCAGGGTTCTCAATTGGGGGAGCATAGTTTGGCGACCACAGAGCCCTTAGCTGAGTCTTGTGTTTCTTCCACATAACTCTCCTAGAGCCCTAGTTTCTATTTTTCCCACTTGAATTCCATTGATCAGCTCTTGTTCTCCCACTCCAACGGTTTTAAGATATCGAGGCCTAGGCGACATTCATGCCGGGCTGAGGGCTCAGACGATAGAACGCTGGCTTTCTGAAGCCAAGTTGGTGGGTCCGACCCCAGCTCAGTTTGGTAATATATAAAGGTACTCACTTACTCCAGTCTCATGTCAGTAGATCAACCAGCAAGAAAAAGAACGGGCCGATGACCTTAGATGTAAGGCCCCTTTAAACAACAAGCATCATCAAGGAAAAGAATTGCGAACAAAGTTCCGATACCTCTGAGTCCCCGAAAACCGTAAAAGAAGGTAAATCCATTATTATTATTATTATTATTATTATTATTATTATTATTATTATTATTATTATTATTATTATTATTATTATTCACAGTTATTCATTTATTCGTTTTCGTGCACTTGGCGACTCTTCCCTTTTTCCCCCGATAACTTCATTCTTCGAAGGACTGGACCTCATTCAGTTTCTCTTCAGAATAGTGTTTAGTGGGGATGGTTTTTTAGTAGATCAATGATAGTGTATCGGCCTCCAGATCCTTAAATATCGGTTTCTAACCTGCCGTATGTAGTCGAGTTTTCTGAAGGGATGGCAAAGATCAATTCGGCACCCCCTACCGTACATGTCGGCACGTAAAAGATCTCTGGTGACATATTTGGTGTTTATCCGTCAAAATTAATTAAATTATAAGCAATAAGTCGCCCAACAGAATTCTGATTTCTCTACGAACTGGTAGAGTAAAATGGAATGTCGAAATTGACCCGCGGGCACTAAATGGCATCAAGTCAAATTACTTGTCATACGATGTTGAGGCCTATAATGTTAAATGGAGATGTTTATCTAGTTGTTCTTCCCCATAAAACAATATCATCATCCACTGTATAAGGGAAGAACTGAAATCACACCTTCGTCACATCTACCTAAATTTTGACGCTGTTTCGGAATCCGGAGATTTATTAAATATTTGGTTTGACTATTTGTACATTTTCTTTTTCTAAAAGTGCTGCTTTTATTCGCATAAAGCAACATCCACAGCAAGAAATAAGTCTGCTGTAACTGAGTGTGTTGAAGTAGCGAGTGCTGGATTTGAATTTCGCCGTCAGCCATCCTCAGAACGATTTTTCTGTTTCCTAGAGAGTTAATTCCTGGTGCATCGTTGTAGGGTGTTCTCAAGTCTGGTGTTATTTGGTCTAGACGATAGATTGCTCGCTTTTGCCAGTTTTAGCGATTATGCTACCTTCGTGGCATGGTTTACTGAGGACAGTAAAGTTGAACTCTGTAGAAGGACTATAAATAGAAGAAAATATGTCTTACATGCTGTATTTATTACGACCTGTCTCTTCGAATTACTGTCTTGAAGGAAAATTTTGGGTTAATTATAGGTCGGTTGTTGAAGGCGCGCTGTCATTGCATGATAAGAAGAAAGTTAATCTGTCTTAGAATTCAAACATGACTTCAGACGTCTAATTCTCTTTAAATCCTTGAGTTACTTTGTCTTCCAAATCGACAATCGATAACAGAGCACAAGCTTGTTTGCTTAAAGGAGTGAGTGAAGTCCACCTCTTTCTAGTAAAAGGAAGAGTAAATTCTGAGAAAGCTGTACAAATATGCCGAATCCCGTAATACTTTTTTATCTTTATGTTTCTGTTGTCTGTCATTTCTGTCATGTAAAACTAGTGGAATTGCCTATCAGTATAATTATTGGCAAAGGAAGGGACTTCATTGGAAATTGTATTTCACTTTGTTTTTTCTTTCTTCATGCTCTTTTTTTTTTCAGTCAGATCCTCTGTGTAGAGTGAACTAACTTTGTATTGTGTGAAAAGTTTTGGGTGTTCTCTTTGCCGAAATTAGATGTGTGTGCTTAGAAATGAGAAGTGTGTCCCCGATACATCTCTAAGGCAAATAATTCGCAATTTCCTAGAATTTGGAATATATGTTTGGACAAAGATCTCGCTCAGAACGGTCATCATGAGTTGCTGGTGTTGGAATTCGAACTGCTGATCGCATCACTAGCTATTCTTATACTCACAATCTAGCGAGTGCTCTGCCATCCGACAATATCTTCACTCCTATTTTGTACTATTCTAGAACATACATTGGATCGTCGTGCAAGAAGGCTTGTAGTTTTACGTGACTATTTATCTGTGGTCATTAGCCATTAAACGTACAAATTTACAGCTAGTTCATGGCTTTCCAATTTCGAAGATATTACGTTAACTGGGATTCGAACAACTGCCGTCTTGTTGGGGGCCATCACTCCCGCAGTTTGGAAGTTTGGTCCAGTCTGCAAATATATGGCAGCAGAGAGTTTAATTTTGACTTACAATCTCGGGATTCGTGGAATTGCGGCTTTTTTTCTTGTAACCAATATGGTTCAGCGATTTGGCATAGTGCGTTGCACGATTCTTTCTTTCTTTCTCCCTTGTTTGTTTCCGGTTTTATTTTCACGCTTTAGGCCGTGCCACTGATCAGATTATTTCTGCGCGTTGAAGCGCTTGCTGTGGAGTGGGATGTTAAATAATTCCTGCGGAGCAAAATTCCGGCACCTCGGCGTCCCCGAAAACGTAAATGTAGGTAGCAGGACGTAAAATTAATAACATTATGTTCTCTCTCTCTCTCTCTCTCTCTCTCTCTCTCTCTCTCTCTCTCTGTGCAAATATTACTTAGAGATCTGGGCGTCTAGCTTCATTTTACTCCAGATGTGCGGTCAGAATAACAAGAGGAAAGGTTGCTACAGACTTTACCTTTAATTTACAAAATCCGTCTTCTAAAAGTTGAACTGTTAGCTCATGAACGATGATTGCATGTTTGTCCCTTTTAATTTCTGTACTCTCTTTCTTACAGATAATAATAATAATAATAATAATAATAATAATAATAATAATAATAATAATAATAATAATAATAATAATAATAATAAAGTAATTCATGCGTAATTAATATTCATTGAAGTACAGTAACACTTTTAATGCATACGTATAATTATAGAAAGGAAATATTTATTTATAGTTTATTAGTATCGTGAGGAGGTCCGGTTGCTTGGCTGAATGATCAACGTACTGGCCTTCCGCTCAGAGGGTCTCCGGTCTGATTCCCGGCCGGATCATAGATTTTAGCCGCGTCTATTTAATTCATCTGACTCGGAGACTGGTTGTTTGTGTATGTTCCAATACACATCCTTTCGTTTACCCCACATAACACTGTGTTTGTCTGTTAGGTCGTCAGCCCAAAGGCGGATTGGATCCACAGATAGCACCATCAAAGGTTATGCGGTTATAGGGAAACAGCGAAAACTGACGGTGGCGCCAAAATAAGGCGTACTGGGCAGGATGAGGAGTAAGTTAGTTTTCCATTGCTTTCCTCACTGGGCCACAAAGTGCTATTGCAGTGCGACCAGCCTTACGAATAGCATCTTTCATAATACTCAGACACAATAATTATGATCTGAATGTCATTACTCAGCACCACCCATACGACATTGGTCCGTAAAACAGTGCTAAGTTCACTTGTGCGACGCAGTTCGTACCTGTGACTTCAACAGCATATGGAAAAGTGGCGGAAGAAGAACCTACCTACCTACTAAAAGGTTTCGTTTCGTACACTGATATGGTACGGCGGGCTTTCCCACAATGTGAGGCCCTCTCTTAGGCCAGGAGATGGGTTGTGGTCATTTAAGGTGCGGGGAAGAGTGAGGTTAATTCCCCTGATTCGAGAACTTGGTGTTTGTGTTCGCCTTAATACGCATTTCATCATTACACGCACCAAACCTCACTACTAACCGTCACAGAAATAGTAAATACCGCCCTCTACATGGGGATGTCGTAAGGAAGAGCATCCGGTCACAAAACGGGGCCAAATCCGCACAAAGTCCTGACTCCAAGAAATATGGGTAAAGCCCAGTAAGAATATGGCAGAAAAGCGGTAATATAGGTAAATCGGTCGTGGCAGCCGAAGCCTTCTCACCAAGGCGCCCATGGTTTTAATGCAAGGATGAGAAATATTAAAAGTTGTACACTTAGTTACGCTTCTGTTGCCCACATTTTTGAAATATAAAACTCGTAAGTCCCATCATTTATTATCATATAGTAGTGTATTTTGTGTGTTTCGGCCGCCACCTCCACCTCACGCACCTGAATTGTTCGTTGGGCATGTGACGTCAAGCGGGGCGATTTGAAATGTTGGTTGCGAGCTACGTGGGTAAGCTCAACCTCAAAGCTTGGGTTCGACCCCAGGCTTAACTTCACAGGGGCACTAACCTAAAGACCTACGTTCGATACCCAAGAGTGCAAGCTTAATCCAACAGCCGACGTCGTTACGGAACCTTACAGATACAAAATTCGACACCCGGGCTAACCACATAAGAGTACAAGCCTAACCTAACATCTCTAACCTCTATACTAGGCAAGATGGCAGCTATACATTATTCTTATGTACCTGAATATAGACAACTAAGAAGTAGCCTCATGCAGACGTTGTCAACAGCATTACAAACGTCGAGGTAAAGGTGGCAATACCGATTGGGATGGACCCAACCCAGTGATTAAAAACTGTGGACACTGTATGTGTGAATTAAGCAATGTATTTTAAAGCTATGCTTTAAATCTGTATCCGAGTTGTGTTAATTTATACGATAACCTAAAAAGTTATTGATTTATTGCTTTGTAACAATAAGCCTGTCCCTTTACCAGCTGCCCCTAATGCATCAATCGGTTCTACTTTAA
Organism: Anabrus simplex; assembly: GCF_040414725.1. NCBI lineage: Eukaryota > Metazoa > Arthropoda > Insecta > Orthoptera > Tettigoniidae > Anabrus > Anabrus simplex. The sequence continues at coordinate 468,383,332 of NC_090266.1, read as the reverse complement.
TCAACGAACATATGTACAACTATCCAAGTATAGTTCTTTTGCACCATGCTACGAAGTATTAATTCTCGGGAATGTCGTAGATATATGAAGTAAGTCTTAACCTCCTTTGTAAAGCAAGTAGCACGAACAATTTTGGGAGCTGAAACAAAGAATCAAGAACCCGATCATGTAAAATATACTGTAGGCTTGTTGAGTTGTAACGTGCAAATAATAACTACGTCTTTTTACAACACTTTATTTACTACTACTTACAAAATAAAAGGGAATCTACAAGCGTAAAACTCCACTTAGTTACAAGTCTGTCCGGTAGGTGTCGTTTGCTTGTACATTCAAACCTCAACATCCTCCCCACCCTGGTCGATTTCGAGAGGAATCACCAGTTGCACCGGTCGGCTGATTCTTGAACCATCTGGCAGACGCAGGATGGCTGTCCTCACTCGGCCGTCTCTTCCCTGAAGGACTTCGTCGACTCGGGCTCTTTTCCACATATGGCTAGGCAGGACGTCTTCTTGTAAGAGGGCAACATCTCCTACACGAAGTCTCGGATGTTTACCAGTTGGAGACCTGACCTCATGGTAGTTCCGCAGCTGAAGGAGGTATTCCATTTCCACCTTCGCCAAAAGTCTTCAACCATTTTCATCTTCGTGCGAAATTCCCTTGTAAGGTTTTTCTTATTTACTGGCTCAGGTCCAACTGGAATTGTTGTGAGTTTCTCGCCGTTGAGGAAATGTGAGGGTGTTAACACTTCAGAGTTACTTTCGTCTTGAACAATGGGACGTGAATTCAGGGTGGCTTCAATGCTGATTAGAACTGTGCGGAGACCCTCTTCATCTACCTGTGAGCGACCTAGAACCTTTCTAAGGCAGCGCTTAGTGGAGCCAATCATTCTCTCCCACCATCCTCCCCACCAAGCCGCCCGTGGAGCTATAAACTTCCACGTCACATTGTGATGTGCCATATATTCCTGAGTCTTCGGACTGCTGAGCACGTCTGAGAGTTGGAGTTCTCTGTTCGCTGCTTGGAATGTTTGGGCATTGTCGGTGTATATAGTGTGTGGGACACCTCGTCGTCCTACGAAGCGTTGAAAAGCCATTAAGAATCTGTCGGTAGTTAAGTCCGTTGAGAGTTCCAGGTGTATAGCTCTCACGGTTGCACACGTGAACAGAACGACGTAAACCTTCTTGGTCGTGTTCTCTGACTTGACATAGAGTGGGCCTGCGAAGTCGATTCCGGTCACAGTAAATGGTCGACTAGGACGGACGCGATCTAAGGGCAATGGGGCTTCTACCTCCTCACACCTTTTCTTGTGGGATATTTTGCACGGCAGGCATCCATGCAACACCCTTTTGATGATTTGGCGGGCTCGTAGAATCGAAAATTCATTGCGAAGTTCAGTGAGTATTATGCGTACGCCCAAGTGATGGAGTCTGATATGGGTCTGCCGAATTAGCAGGTGCGTGAAAGTGTGCGATCCATCCAAAAGCACTGGGTGTTTCTCAGCATTTGTCAAGTCTGCAAATTGTAGGCGGCCAACAAGACGAATAATACCATCTTGTAAGAAGGAATTGAATCGCAACATCTTGGATGATTTTGGCAACTGATGATTTTTCTTCAAGGCTGCCAGTTCAGCAGTGAAGCATTCCTCTTGAACCTGACGTATCCAATACCCTCTGGCATTTTCGATATCTTCGGCAGTTAAATAATTTCCGCTGCCCTTTTGTTTCTTCTTCATACACGTAACAAAACGTAGGACCCATGCGGTAACGTGTAAGAACTTCCAGTACGAACTGAAATGTGACGCGAGGAGCAATGGTTCTGGAGCTGTGGCTACTAGGACTTGAGACGTCTTCTTTTCTTCTGGCAGAGTCATGTCCGGGACAGTGACGTCACGGGGCCAGGAGTTTGGATGTTCGGCAAGCCAAGAAGGTCCTTGCCACCATGAATCCCTCGAAGCTAGATCTTGGGCTGTAATTCCTCTGGAGAGGCAATCAGCAGGATTGTCGATGCCGGGGCAGTGTCTCCACTGACTGGACACGGTATGCGTCTGAATCTCTGTCACACGGTTGCAGACAAAGGTCTTCCAGCGGTTTGGATTGTTGCGGATCCATCCTAATGTGACGGTTGAGTCACTCCATAAGGTGGCACAAGAGGACTCAACTCCAGTCTCTTGGAAAAAGTAGTGAAGAAGACGGGATCCAAGCAAGGCTGCTAGCAATTCCAGTCTGGGGAGTGTGACTTTCTTCACGGGCGATAATCGGTTTTTACTGCAAACCAGCTTGACGGAAGAGGTGTTTTTGGAAGTCATCCGAACGTACAGCGCAGCACCATATGCCCTTTCGGAAGCATCACAAAACACGTGCACGGATAAATCGTCGTTAAATTTAGATATACCAATCCATCTTGGAATGCGGATGGAAGACAAATACGGCAGGTTAGATGTCCAAGCTTGCCACCTCTGGCTTAGGACAGTTGGGAGAATTTCATCCCATTGCAGTCCCTTGCACCAAGTGTCTTGGAAGAGGATCTTTCCGGTGATCAGGACGGGGGAAAACAGCCTTAGAGGGTCGTAAATTCTGGCAGTAACTTGCAGAAGGTGGCGTTTAGTTGCTGGCTGGTCAAGTAGTACAGCGGTCATATCGTCTGGAGTTGCAAAGAGGTAGTCAGATTCCGTATTCCAATTAACACCAAGGACTCGTGTTTCCGATTTCACCTCTCGACCTTCTGCTCTCCAGATGGCTCTCAGTGGCTCTGAATTTGTAAACCATTTCGACAACGGAAGTTTGATGTGTCGAAGTAGGCCTGCGAGTTCATAATAGACGACGGCGGCCAAGTTATCAATATCGACGCTCCCTGCGAAGTCGTCCATAAAGGTACAACCATCCAGGAGTGCTGCTGCAGTGGGATATTTCTCCTGATGCAGTGTAACCAGTTCTCGTAGAGTAGCGGACAGAAGGAAGGGGCTGCAGGTAAGTCCAAACGGTAATCGAGTGAAGCGATACGTTATGACGTCTCTGGTGATCTGGTACGTGCCATCAGTGGTGGTTTGGACTCGGTACCACAGAAATCTTGTGAGATCTCTGTCGTTTTCATCTAGTGATAGCTGTAGAAAAGCTTGACTTCCATCGCAGACAATGGCACTTGGACGCATTCGAAAACGGATCAACGTCGCTAGAATTTCAGGCAGCAGATTTGGTCCCATCTCTAAGGCATCATTCAATGCTGGTTGGCCTCGTTCATGAGAAGAGGCATCGAACACGATCCTCCATTTTATGCCCTCTCTCTTTTGCTTCTTCACAGCGTGATGTGGTATGTAGAAGACGTTTCCGGGAGTCTCATACGTCGGAGCTATATCTACTTGTCCCTTCGCTATTTAGTCCAACATGTGCGTGTAGTACATAGTTTGGAAGTCCGCATCTTGATCCAATCGTTTCTCAAGGCTCTGAAATCTTTTCTCAGCTGTTGACCGGTTATCAGACAAGACGATGTCCTTTTTCCTTGGAAGTGATACAACTCTTCTTCCGTCTAGGATCCGGTGTGTCTCATGAAATTTGTGAAGGATAGCGGCATCCGTATCGTTCAGTGTCCTGTCTTGTGTATCGCGAATGCCAATTGTTTCCAGATCACAGAATCTTCGCATGGTTTCTGCAGATATCTCACTATTAGTGACTGAGACGTGGTGCGTCGTAACCTGATTTACTGAAGCTCCAGACCGGTTTCCCGTTAGTACCCAGCCGAAGACTGTAGATAGCAGTACAAGGGAAGGCGTGATTAACATCGGTTGTTCCAGTTTTACAATTTTCCAATAATGGTCCGCGCCGATTAGTATTTCAATAGGTGGTTCTTCGTTGTCAACTTGCGGGTCTGCGAGTGTCAGGTTCCGGAAATCCTGAGGGACACTTGGGTGAGAGGAATAGGTATTCTGACTTTCGAAGGCCGTGAGTGTTACGGTTGTCTTCGTTGAAAATCCAATCATGTCAAACTGGATAAGTCGGCGTGGCTTTGTAATGCTCGATGTCGCTTCGAAGGCTGTCACTGCAAGTTCTCGACTACCAGTCACGCGTAGTTGAAGAGCATTCACCAAAGACTTGGCTACAAAGCTGGACTGGCTTCCGGCGTCTAACAGACATCTTGTTAGTTTAGATATTCCCGTCGGTCCTATGATCCAAACACGAGCAGTTTGAAGAAAGGAAAAATTTGATGTGGTAACTTCTATTTTACTGACAGACGTGGGTTGAGAGTTCGCGTTACAGATTGATACGTGATGAAGTTGCTTACATTTTGTGCATGAAACATTCCCTTTCTTGTAGCAATGGCGGACGCTGTGGCCCCTTTTTGGGCAGAGAAAACATATTTTGGAAAGTTTTAGCTAGTCTATTCTGTCCTGAAGGTTAGCTGTTTCTTTACATCCTTGCGCCCAGTGGCCTCTACTTTCACAAAAGGCACAAAAGGGGGTTATTGTCGTTTTTCTTTTCGTCTTAGATTTTTCTGCTCCCGTAGTAACTTGAAGAGTAGCCGCTGTTGGTGTGTAGGGTGATGGAGGTGGCGTGCTAAATTATCCTCGTATCTTCTGAGATTTTAGTGCTGCTTCTGCCTCTTCATTTAGGAATTCCATTAATGTCATCAAATGACCTTCTGGGATATTTTCGCGTTTGGCGTGGATCAACCAACGTCTACAGATCTCAGCTGGAAATGCTCTTAGGATTTTTGGCGCCAGCACGCGACCATACAGGTTTACATCTTCCCCTAGGGCCTTGAGGGCTTGAACTCTTCGGTGGCATTCCACGTATGTCATATTTAGTTCTTCAGGGGTCTCCGAGAATGCGGGCTTTAAATTATCCAGGAAGTCCAGGTGGGCCTGGATTATTCTGTTCTTGTCTCCGTAGCGTGCTACCAGTATTGTCTTCGCTTGTTCGTAGGTATCTGCGCGCACTGCAATGCCATCTACAAGTCGCTTTGTCTCCCCTTCGAGATACCCTCGCAGGAACACGTGCTTGTTTATGTCGGATATTGACGGGTTCTTGTCGACCGAGGACTGGAACTGCTCCCAGAACGTAGACCAAGTCTCTGTGTCGCCGGAGAACGGTTCGAGCCTGATCGTTGGTAATTTTACTCCTTGAATATTCGTGGGATGAACGTCTGAACAGGGTGTAGAAGACACGCTAGTTTGTTCTTTCTTCTTTTCGAGAAGGCTATTAGCCTTCTGAATAGCGCGCTTTGAGGTATCTATATATTCTTCACAAGTACATGCGTCTGCTTCATAATCTTCATCTTGTAACAGGTCATGTATAGAGTCATCTAAATCTATTAATTGTTGCAATGTATCTTGAAGACGATCATGGATGTGTTGAATCTCACTGAGGTCTGTAGAGTCATTACAGCCTTTTAAAAATGTGGAGAAGCGTGTAGCATTATTACGCTGAGTTGTTCTCTTCCGTTTAAGCTTCTTAAGCTGCTGTTCGTTGTCAGTCATTGTGAATGTAAAGTGCCGTTGGGGTAGAGAGGAGGTAATTTATTGCTCTTCCAGGTAGGTATGCGACTGAGGGATGGGGTGGGTCAGTTCTGATGTGATGTAGTACGGCGAAGTCGTAAAGATAGCGCAGTATGCAGTGTTCTGACTCCAGTAGGTGCTGACAGATGGCAGCACTAGTCACGTACTTAATCGTGGAGAGGCCTAGAAGGTGGCAGATGGCATTCCTATAGCTATTCAAAATGGCTACTCGTGCACAATGAGAAAATCATGCGTGCATGCTCACAGTAATTTCGACTCAATCCATGCAGTAGTTGCGAATTCCTTGCTAGCATGCTCTGTTAAGCAAGCGATTCGTGATATACTTCACAGAATGAATAAATATCGTACTCATCAAGTGTGTATCGGATATTACCGGCTGGCGTCTCGTGTTGTGAAGTCCCGTGTCTTATTTAAAGTAATCTGCACTTCACTTCACTTTCCACTTCGTATTTTCGTCTAAGAATGTTCAAAGAACGTCGTCTCGTGATGCAGTGATGCGTAATTTGAACCGTGAGCGAGTTTTCGGCACCAATATGTTGAGTTGTAACGTGCAAATAATAACTACGTCTTTCTTACAACACTTTATTATACTTCCAAAACAAAAGGGAATCTACAAGCGTAAAACTCCACTTAGTTACAAGTCTGTCCGGTAGGTGTCGTTTGCTTGTACATTCAAACCTCAACAAGACTAATGTAAGTCTGTACAGTTCAAATCTACAAGCTCTAAAGTTAAAATCAGGAACTGTTCTACACTATTTTTATGGGCCTAATGTAGCATTTCCCAAGCGACATTAAACTGTAGTGTTATCAGGAATATTTTCAGACGTTTCAAATACGAGACGAATATCGGCAGGAGATTATCTTATAGTGTCTCCTGGATGAGAGCTACAACTACAATTAATAACTACAATCGGTGCTTTATTTTTAAATTCTTCAGGAAAAAATAACGGACGATATTCTTTATTGCAATACGATGATTGAAATTTACAAAACATGTCATAGAGCAAGCAAGATTTTATTTTTTCTCGAAATTAATGTCTATGTTTTCGTAGGGATAAGTAATTCCGTTGAGAAATAGTCTTATATTTCTTAATTTGTAGTGAAAAAAGAGAGAGCTATCTTTCTCATGGTTGAATTCACGATACGTTCGATTTGTTTTCAATTTGCTTTACGTCGCACTGACACAGATAGGTCTAATGGTGGCGATGTGAGAGGAAAGGCCTAGGAGTGGGAAGAAAGCGACCGTGGCCTTAAATAAGGCACAGCCCCGGCATTTGCCTGGTGTGAAAATAGGAAACCCCGAAAAACCATCTTCATGGCTGCCGGCAGTGGGGTTCGAATCCACTATCTCCCGAATGCAAGCTCATAGCTGCGCGCCCCTAACCGCACGGCCAACACGCTCGGTCGATCCGTTTGAAATCCACAAATAATATACAAAACATTTTCAGTGAAACGTGATTGTTTTACAGCCCAGCTATGTTTATTTGTAGGCGGTAACACGGGATAGTCACGCAGCTCTAAACTAAGAGAACGTATATATTATAGTGTATCATTTTCTACAAACTTGAGCAATCGAACATTTCTCCATCAGCTAATGTCGCATGCGGGGGGCCTCTACGAGATACGCTGAAGCGTGATTTTCGTGTCTAGAGATGCTGCTGCTTCTATAAGAGCTTTTTCAAGGGCTCTCGACTTGTAACTTAGGACCTATTAGTTTTATCGGCCTAACTTTTGGAAACTAACGCAAGGGCTACCGCGCAAGATGGCTGTTCTGCTATACACTATTCTTATGGGCCTAACTCTATAGAGCTACCTGAGTGTTCTAGTCACCACAAAACTTGTGAAAACCGAGCTCAGTAGCTGGAGTCACTTAAGTGCGGCCAGTATCCAGTATTCGGGAGATAGTGGGTTCGAGCCCCACTGTCGACAGCCCCGAATATGGTTTTCCGTGGTTTCCCATTTTCACACCAGGCAAATGCCGCTTCCTTCCCACTTCTAGCCTTTTCCTGTCCCATCTTCTCCATAAGACCTAACTGTGTCGGTGCGACGTAAAGCAACTTGCAAACTCGTGAAAGTTGAGTCGAAGGCTAGCGCAACAGGTAATACGAGTGTGAAGAGAGGGAGGAGTAGGAGGAATAGGATAGAGCCACTTATGAGGAGGATGAGCTGCTGTTGAAGAGGCTAGAGCCCCTTGTGAGTAGGACAAGTTAGAGGTGGAGGAAGTTGAGGAGAAAGCGGAGTTGTAGGTAGAAGAAACGGAGGAGGTTAGGGGCCCCTTCCAGTAGGAGAATTATCTGAAACCTACAAACCTTGAAATCAAGCTCAGAGAGCTCTAACCAATAAACTACTTCAGCCGGAGTCGAACTCGAACTTGTTAGGTCAAGGTTAACCAGGGCGTGACTGTAGTCTACGAGATTGGGTAAGAAAAGCCTGTAAGTTTAGGGTTAGCCAAGGAGTGTTACAATTTGTGAACCCCTAAGTTAGCTCTCCAAAGTTTAGCCGCGTAAGGGTAATGAATATAGCAGTCATCTTGCGTAGTAGCCCTAGCATTAGCTCCCAAACTTTACTCCGATAAGATCAATAGATCCAAAGTTACAAGTTGTGAGCCCCTCAGGTAGCTCTGTAGAGTTAGTCCCATAAGAATAGTGTATAGCTGCTGTCTTTTCCAGTAGCCCTTGCACTAGTTCGTGCAAGTTAGGCTGAAAAAATAGGTCCTATATTACAAGTTATGAGCCCCTGAGTAGCTCTCTACAGTTAGTTTCATAAGAATAATGTATAGCAGCCATCTTGCCTTGTATGGCGGTTAGTTTAAGCCTGGGATCGAAACCAAGCCTGTAGGGGCTCATTCCAGTAGGAGAATTATCTGAAATCTACAAACCTTGAAATCAAGCTCAGAGAGCTCTAACCAATAAACTACTTCAGCCGGAGTCTTATGCGGTTAAGCCCCCTCCCCCCGGCATCGAACTTGGGTCTGTAAAGTTAGCGCCCTTGTGTGTTTAAGACTGTGGTCGAATCCGAGCCTGTAATGTCAAGCTTGTACTCTTATGCGGTTAGCCCGCGTGTCGAATTTTGTGTATGTAATGTTCAGGTAGGTTCGGTATTGACGTCGGTTGTTAGGTTAAGCTTGCACTCTTGGGCATCGAACTTGGGTCTGTATGGTTAGTGCCCTTGTGAGGTTAACCCTGGGGTCAAATCCAAACCTTGAGGTTAAGCTTGCACACGTAGCCAGCAGCGAACATTTGAAATCGCCCGCGCTGTGATTTCACACGCCCAACCACCAATCCACGCGCTTGAGTTGAAGGTGGCGGCCTAGTCCATATAGTTTAAAACCACGGCAAAAACATTCCTCAAAGGCCGCTGAACGCTTGCTATCAAAGCAATCTTTTCTTGAAAATTCTTAATCTCTCCTTTTGTAGGAAGGAACTGTCCTTTCATTTAAATGAAACAACGTAGTGCGTCATTAATAAATTGCCTCTCATATCTTGTCAGTTCGTAGCTCGAGTTATATGATACGCCCTGGTTAGAATATGAACAAAATAGCCATAAAACGTGGGTGAAGTGCTGATGATGTCATCAACCTGTGAAACTTGGTGTCAAACAGTACCATGTTCCAGTCACGAGAAGAAGGCTGCTGTTGAATGCGGTTAACGTGCCGGCCTGCCACGAGTTGCAACTCTTTCATAAACAAGACAAAATGTATGAGTCTTTGATACAGACTTCTCGATGAACAAACAATCTCCCTCAAACCTGCTCAAAAGAGGTCTGTCCTCTATTACAGAGAAGAAGAAAGTGAACCTCCTTTAGTCCTGTTATATTTGGAAATGCTGAAATTACTGTGTTTGAAAGTGCGATCCTTCAAGCCCTTGATATTTTCGAAAGCAATGTAGTGAAAGAGCTGTACCGGTATATTTAATTTTATGTTTGCAGGCGTATTAGGAGGAGGATGTTTTTCCATAGTTCAATACGATTCCGCACTCGTTTGTTAGTAAATAACCCTGAGTCTGAAACGAATTGCTGACTGAGAAAATCAGAAACTGCACTGCAAGGGTATAAATTAATTATGACACTCATTCTTAAAAACTATCAATATTACATATTCTGTTGAACATTCCACGCCGTAAGAATGCAAAGTCGGTTCTGTGATAGCAAGCAGTGTGTTCTCGTTCGCTTAGAGCAGAGCGAGAGAGTGTATGAAGCTCCAATTCAATCTGAGAGAGGGCTCGTCTTTCGGGTACTTGCAGGTGCGTACTCTCTGCAGACATTGCCTATGATCTTTGATCGTGTCGTTTCAGAGCGCGTGCGAAAATTGGAAGGAAAAAACCCCACATTTGAACCCCTCAACATTTACTTTCAACTATTGTTTTCCGACTTATGGTTATTTAATAAAATATCCCTTTAGGCTCTTCTGTCATTCCTAGAAGTCTAAGAAAGGAATTTTGATACATCCTGTATACGTATTGGGGCTACGAGTGAAAAAGGAAGCACTCCAGCAGTTTCGTGTAGTAAACCATTTTCGCAAATCAGTTCATGAATAGCCGATCATTCGAATTCTGATTCAGTTGAAAATATCCTACCTACCGCTATAGTTGTTAGGTAGTGTGTCAAACTCAAGATCCCAAGTTCACGGGTTCGTTCGCGGCCGAAGTAACCGAGTTTTGAATGACGGTAAAACAATCATCTAAAAATACCATTGTTGTTAGCTTGTTAAAGATCTATTTTGCCGTACTCAGCGCCATCTGACATAATTAATTAACTCACTAGGGATATGTGCAGTTTGTCGAGCTTTCCCGAGGTTTATCTACATGCAAATAAAATCAATACCTATTGGAAAATAATATCGAACGGGCTTTAATTTTCGATATTTTAGTGTTTCAGTTTTCAACACTAGTTATACGCCGATATACAAGTGTCTCCATCAATTAAGTTCTAAATTAATTTTAACATTGTTTCTACTCCATGTTCTTGTTTTAACTCTTCTTTCTTACGCGCTTTTATTGATAATTTATTTCATTGTAATGTTTAATCATAATATCGACTTCTTGAGTAGCACATACTAAAAAAATCCCTAATGGACAGGTTTGAATCATTTATTTATTTATTTATTTATTTATTTATTTATTTATTTATTTATTTATTTATTTATTTATTTATTTATTTATTTTATTTTATTTATTTATGTATTTATTCCGAATCATAAACAGCATAGCGCCGAATGACAGAGATGCGGAATATTAGAAAGAACAAAGAAAATTGCAAGTTTCACAGGCAGCTCATGCACCTTACATTACGGAACCAGCACCTTAACCTCTATGCTACGTCTTGTTTTACGTCGCACCGACACAGGTAGGTCTTACGCCGACGATGGGACAGGAAAGGGTTAGGAGTGGGAAGGAAGCGGCCGTGGCCTTAATTAAGGTACAGCCCCACAATTTGCCTGGTGTGAAAATGGGAAACCACGGAAAACCATTTTCAGGGCTGCCGATAGTGGGGTTCGAACCTACTATCTCCCGAATACTGGATACTGGCCGCACTTAAGCGACTGCAGCTATCGAGCTCGGTCTCTATGCTACGAGAATGGTTCTCTGAGTGATGGTTTAGTATTATAAGGGCTTACTTGTTACTGGTGTTCGAAAACAGAGAGGCTAAGATTTCGAAAATTAAAGCCCATTCGAGTAATTTTCCTAATAGGTATCGACTTTAGGCCCATGTAGATTAACCTCGTGAAAGTTCGACGGAATCATTGTCCACCTCACTATAGACTCCCCTTGTCAGCTATAGGAACTGTCCGGTAGAGTTCCGCTCTCATTGTTAGACAGCGACACAATCGAAATGTTGAATTTGACAGACAGGCCGTCTAGGTGGCACCACTTCCGAAGGTCTACAACTCTGTATCTGAGGTATTATTATTATTATTATTATTATTATTATTATTATTATTATTATTATTATTATTATTATTATTATTATTATTATTATTACCGAGGAAGTGGACCGTGCGGTTAGGGGCGCGCAGCTGTGAGCTCGCATTCGGGAGATAGTTGATTCGAACCCCACTGTTGGTGGCCCTGAAGATGGTATTCCGTAGTTTCCCCTTTTTCTTACCAGGCAAACGCAGGGACTGTACCTTAGTTAAGGACACGACCGCTTCCTTCTCACTCCTAGCTCTCTCATGTCCCATCGTTGCCATAAGACTTGTCTTTGTCGGTGCGACGTACAGCCAATTGTAAAAATTATTATTATTATTATTATTATTATTATTATTATTATTATTATTATTATTATTATTATTATTATTATTATTATTATTATTATTATTACACAATACTCCGAAAAAATGTTCGTATAGTATCTTATTGCAAACACGTTTACCGAACCTTGCGTTTAGTAACTGCAGATCAGCCACACACATATACAAAGAAAGTGTATGGGACTGGTTATCACTATGCTGCAAAACGTTAATGGAATGGCAATAACAGACTTTCTGAACGAACACCTTAAGGTACCTTATCCGTGAGCAAGATCAATATTTAGTAGTATTAATGCACTTGTGCTGACATGTAATTTTTTTGTTTATTTACCGGCACCCAGAACTCCATAGCAACTGCTCCGCTTTGAAATAACTGGAGCCCTAAAAACGTGCTCAATTGTAACAGAGATATCTCATCTCGTTGAATTTCTGTGAATAACAATACCCCTCAATGTTGAAATTCACTCGAGCTGTCTCTTCATATACACTCAGTTTGGTGTTTGAATTCACTGATGTAGTAGTGCATACAGTACATAACATTTGTTACTGTTTAAAAGAGGGGTCTTGCCATTGGCCCATCACAGAATGTCCATAGAAAACGAGGGGTAAAGGGGAAACTTGATTAGTCTTCTGTGGGCCATTACGACATAATACGGCCCTGCAGACTCGCACCCTTCCACGTGTTCTGTATATTTCAAATACCACACAAGTAAATCAGCACTCTATTGCAGGCATAGAACCGACCAATACGTTTTATACAATATCGAGCAATATGACGAGAGCCAGCTTTCGAATAATTCAGTTTGTGGGGGCAAAACTTTTAGAAGTATTGTTGTTTAAAGTAATGTAATATTACATATTCAGTATCCCCCAGATAGCTCTGGTCTTTGAAAAGGAGTTACTTTTCGCACTTGTATATCATCTTGCTTAGGTCATGTATCTTGTGTTCGGGCACTCATAAATGACAACCGATTATGCCGAGACTTCGTCATGATATCTCGAGTACAGGAGGCAAGCACCTAACCAACTATGCTGGTCTCAAGACAGATGCAGTGGTACCACAAACGAATAAAATTACTGCTACAGAACATTTCACACAGCAAAAGCGAGAGAGGGTGGGGTGATAGCAGAGTGGCATAATCACTGAATTTTTACCAATGTAGCCGTGGTTCGAATCCCAGCCAGTGCATGTGGGATTCCTTAACTGAAAAGTCATGTCCCTATGGTTCGGGGTTCAATTTAAACTCAATATCCTGTGGCTATGTTTCCGATATCTCTGTAATGTGCAGCACCAATTTGTTGAATGCGTCGTTAGTTGTTTTTCCGTAGAGTTGAAATGGCGTATGGCTTTTAGTGCCGGGAGTGTCCGAGGACATGTTCGGCTCGCCGAATGTAGGTCTTTTGTTTGGACGCCCTTCGGTGATTATGTCAAAAAAGGAAAGAGTGATTCCGTAATAAAGGAGTGTCTTCTATCTCGACCTCTTTTTAGCATTTCCCTACAACGCATTAGGGAAACTTTATTCTTGACTTACAGTTAGTCTCGTATTGGGTTCGGTTGTGTAAGGCGAGTTGCCAAAAGAGTAGGGGTTATAACAGGTCAGACCTCAATCTGTGCAATTCTCATAGTTAAACCGTCGTGCGCTCAAGGGTATACTTCATTCTAACATATTACTGCATTAAATTCCTGACCATACGGACAACCTAGATGGCTCTGAGGCAGTACTAGTGTTGGTATTGTTAATAAATAAGTGGCTAGCGTTTAGGAGAATTCAGCCATGGCTCGAGGTTCCTTTGGAGTCAATAGGGTGAACCACAGAAAGCAACTTCTGGGAAACGAGGGAGTTGGCTGCGCCGTTCTGGACGTGTAGCTGTTAGCTTGCATTCAGGAAATGATGGGTTCGAACCCCACTATCGGAAGATCTCAAGATGGTTTTCCTTGGTTTCCCCATTTTCAGAGCATATACATGCAGGAGCTGTACTTTAATTAAGGCCACAATCGCTTCCTTCCCTGCGTAGCCCTTTCCTATCCCATCGTCGCCAAAGAACCTGCCTGAGTTCGTGCGACGTAAAACCGGTAGCAAAAGACTTCATGGATGGCCGAGACTAATGTTATCCCACTTCTCATCTTCGTTACCAGCGACTCTCATTAGCTGGTTTGTGCCGTGATTGTTTTATCTGATGTTCTCCCTTAAAGACTTGGAAACCCTAATAGTTGACGCAAGTTTGCGAGGTTTGCTAGTGAGGCATTGTGGTTATTTCTTCCTCTGTTTGAGGTGTGCTACCGCAGCCTGTCGTCCGACCTACGCGCCCAATGCCATCAGTTCATGTTGCGTTTCTCAATGTGATCTTTAAAGCATCCAGATGTAAAACCGGATTTCAAACCACCGATAACTTGTACGTTGTGAAAATCTAGCGGTGGGAGGCAGAAGACAGGGAATGAGATGCAAACAGTCTTATTACATTGAATGTTTGTACGGAATCAAACGACTGCAGGCAGATAAAAATGCAAATGTGAAAGACATTGCCAAATGGTGAAGGGAAATTGGAAATGATCATGTCATATGGCTGCTATAAAACATTTCAATTGCAACATTAAAAAAGGGGGCAGTCGTGTGACTGCAATGCAACATTCTAGTTCCTTCAGCTATTTCTAGCATTAGTGGACAGTTATATTTACTGTCAGAGAAACGTTTTCTCTTTCATATCAGCTTGTCATGTCACTTACCGTTCTCATTGGTTTGTATGCTATGCCTAACTGGGCTCCCGTTATCCGCAACATCCTAATCTTTATTTTAAAGTAGTAATTGAGATGTGATGACTAGTTCAACTGAGGTTGGAGCCATATAATTTAATCTCACCTCATTCCGAACCGTATCAAAACTGGGACTAAGGGATAGACATACCTGTGATTAAGATGTGATGAAGCCGAATTTTTTCAAGGCACCCAATTTAATGGCGACTTCTTTTTCCTGATTGTTGTATTGGGTCTATCAGTAATTTAATAGAGAAAGGTAGTTTAATTTCATATATATTTTAGTAGTTCTTTATGGGAACGATAAAGATGGAGTAATAATAATAATAATAATAATAATAATAATAATAATAATAATAATAATAATAATAATAATAATAATAATAATAATAATAATAATAATATTTTTCACCTTCATTCTTTATGCCTATGTGAATGAAGCAAAGAAATCGTTTAGGCCGAGAAGGCTAATGGAGGAGAGGAAGGTAAGACTTCCACACTTTCCATAACCTTGGAACAAAGTGGGATATCGTAATTACCTCTACTCCCGGCCGCATTTGCCCTTAGGAATTAATCTGATTCTTATTTCTGGGGAAGGTGGAGAATTCCAGAAGAGGAAGTCTCGTTTCGAACATTTCATGACTTCCTAACGGGAATCAAACCCAGGTTTTTCCTCATGATCCGGGCACGCCTTTGCCCGTTCAGCTAGGCTTGGTCTGTACTAGGACTGGTTTGGATTACTAAGATGTTATGAACATAGCTGTGATTTGTTATTACATTATTGTTCCGTGTGCGCAACGCAAATGCTATCCTTGGCTGAATGGTCAGCGTATTGGCCTTCGGTTCAGAGGACCCCGGATTCAATTCCCACCCGGATCGGGAATTTCAATCTTCATTGGTTATTTCCTCAGGTTCGGGGCTGGGTGTTTGTGTCGTTTTCGTAATTAGACCATCCTAGGTAGAGCCCCATCCTCACAGATATGCAGGTCTCCCTCGGGAATCAATTCGAAGACCTGCGCCAATTCTCTCGGTAGGTCACATCCATTAAAAAAATATGTAGGCCTATCCAATGAAGAAAACATAAACATGAAAGTAATGTTGGAACAAAATTAGATAAATATTAATTTTACGTGGCTGATGCTAGCCTGTTGCAGCCATTATAAGGCAGACACTCCGATGAGTGTATATTGTATTTTTTAAATTTTATATTCTTTTACGTCCCACTAACTACTTTGACGGTTTTCGGAGACGCCGAGGTGCAGGAACTTTGTCCCGTAGGAGACCTTTTACGTGCCAGTAAATCTACTGACACGAGGCTGACGTATTTGAGTACCTTCAAAATATCACCGGACAGAGCCAGGATCGAACCTACCAAGTTGGGATCAGAAGGCCAGCGCCTCAACTGTCTGAGCCACTCAGCCCGGCACCGATGAGTGTGGTGGCGTCTGCCCTGAATTGGAAACGCGTATTGTGGTGGAGGGTAGTGTTGTGTGTGTTGGATGAGTTGCAGGAATGTTGGGGAAAGCACGAACTTCCAGTCCCCGAGCCAGGGGAATTAACCGTTTGGAATTAAAATACCACGACATGGATGGAAATCGAATTCACATGACCCCAAGTTTGACGCTGACCAGTCACCCATGGAGCCGAACAACATAATTAAGGAAGTGTAATGACTTGAGGAAACATCATCATCGGATGCAATTATGAACTTCTTCAGAATTGAGAAACCACTATAAAGCGCTGTTATCAAAGTAAATCAGTTGAAAAATGTCGTAGAAGACGCATTACCTAATGCCGATACCTATCCCACAGGTCATACACATCAGATAATGCATGCTCAGGTAGGCCTAAGTATAAATAAAACAAACTTGGATCACGGATATCAATTAATGTAACACAAAACAACGAAAGAAGTCAAGAATGTGAAACGTCACATAAAAAATCATTTCACTGGAATTAGAACCATAAACATGAACTATCACTTGCCGGAGCATTTCCGTTGTGTGCTAGAGGTAAGCGAGTTAGGTTACAATTCCTTCACCCGTAGTGAGCGTGTAAAAACTTCGTAGGGGAGATAATAATAATAATAATAATAATAATAATAATAATAATAATAATAATAATAATAATAATAATAATAATAATTTCATGTGGCTATTTCTAGCCGAGTGCAGCCCTTGTAATGCAGACCCTCCAATGAGGGTGGGGGGCATCTGCCATGTGTAGGTAACTGCGTGTTATTATGGTGAAGGGTAGTGTTATGTGTGGTGTGTGAGTTGCAGGGATGTTGGAATTAACCGATGAAGGTTAAAATCCCCGACCCGGCCCGGAATCGAACCCGGGACCCTCTGAACCGAAGGCCAGTACTCTGACTATTCATCCAACGAGTCGGACCGTAGAGGAGATATCACACTGGGAGTAAAGGCCGTAAATCACTGTGGCACGCGATCGAACGTCTCAAGTTTGACTTTCCTGCCCCTTAGTAGTCCATCTATACATATGTAGGTTCATGAATGTTTAATCTACACTGCATATCCAAGAGTTTGATCTTCGAAATCTTTGATATTCAGTTGAACGAACTTCATTCAAAATTTTGGTAATCTGTAGAAATTATTTGAAAAGTTCACTTATTGTTTTTAAAGCTTTATATGTTGGGACACGTACATCAGAGTAGATGTACCTTATGCACAACTAATATACCATATCTTATGCGTCAGTTGGAATACAAACATCCATGTTTATGGCTTACATCGCTCTCAAGACTGTGATGTAATAATCTGTTATGTTTCTTTTAGAAGAACGCATCATTGGAAGAAAAAATTGAAACGCTTATTACCATGCTAAAGTAATTTGCACAGCAAACAAAGCATGGCAGTTTCTTGGAACGGAAATCTTTCTAATTTAGTAACAGGTGTGCGTCTCAGAGAACTAGGATCTGTAATTGAATATAATCCTTAATTCTTGATCTAATTTAACTGAAATTCAAGTCTAAAATTAGATCTTATGCAGATTAAACTCTTTAAACTTGCGATTACTGTTGCTTTGTGCTGCTAGATACGTTGTGATGTAAACTGATAAATCTGACGAGTTTAAAGCCAGTTCCTTCAATTTAGATGTACACTTGTACACTCCACTGTTCGGTGTTGTTCAATTACAAATGTATATATCAATCTTAGACGAATGTGTTATTATCTATAGGATTGCCTCGTCGGTCATTTCTAGACATAGGTTGCATCGTGGACGGATTTCACGTGGTGATACCCAAGTTTTAGGAGCTCGCTGCATGACTATGGAAAATTGATACCAATGCGTGATATCTTCACTACGGTCATTTGACATAACCTCTTCTCCATTTTTAACAGTCAAAAGTCTCGGAAGACCACGAGTTGGAAGCTAGCACGTACTCATCATCTGCTATTTTATGTTAGTGTTAATCGCCCACTGTATTTGCACCCTCCACAGCTTCTTACTTTCAATCTATTTGTCCTACATTCGGAATTTAATATTTTCACTGTGCAGAGTTGAAGATTTTGATATTTTGCTTAAATTAAGTTCATGCTTATATAAAGTGTCAACTTTAACCCTCAACTTGTGAGGTGCAGCCTACTAGATGCATGAACGTTCTCAGTTTGAAATACATGCAATACTGTTGTTGGTTCCCGCACGTTTATTTTGTATGCCCTCCTCAGTAAGGCCAACGGCCGTAGCCGTGTTGAAACACCGGATCCCGTGAGATCTCCGAAGTTAAGCAACATTGGGCGTGGTCAGGAGTTGGATGGGTTGCCACGCGCTGTTGGTGGGGGGTAAGGGAATGGAGGAGCGGAAAGGAACTGGCCACCCTACCGCACGTAAACTCCGGCTCAGGAACACCTCTGCGGAATTTCGGACCTGCCTTCGGGCAGAATAACCCTTACCTTCCTCAGTAAGAGCCAGGATTGATGAAGATCTCATAACCAGCAAGATCTCGGTTGATAAGGGACTTATTACTGCATAGCTCAGCACTGCTTTACCTGAAAACAAAGTTACAATAATTACATTGTAAAATTTTCGGTCGATATCTCAGACCGAACCTCAGTGTTCATGATTCACATTTAAACATGAGTGTAAACGTGTATATTTCATGTTACATATAAGTTATACTGGTAATTTGCAAATAATTACTTCGTTTGTGTTGGATGGCTGTCCATCGGTGATCTCAGTGAATTCTCGCTGTACAGTGTGAGTCTTCTGCCCACTTTGAATGTAGTTTTAGGCCACACTTTGCACACACGCATTTTATAGACAACCTACAAACATCGGGCCATGCCGGTGCACACATACTGCGGACGTTATTGACTAACGTGTACTCCGTACAGCTGTGATGGCCTTATGCCATGGATTTAGGAGGAATAGCGGTGAATTCATTAGCCATTCGCAACAGCGAATGAAATATTTACACACGTGAAATTGTGCATTAGGTCTATGCCAAGCGAACCGGATAAACTGTTATCTTCCGGTGACCACCTAAGTCTCTCGTTAGCTCATTTGGAACCGGCAGTTAATTTACAAGTGGCCAGATAAAATGCAAGTTGTTCGAATTCTCGGAGGTGCTGTTTTTGAAATGTTTTATTTCGCCTTACTTCGCAAGCATGTTGTCTCCCGTTAATGTTTTCAGCGACTGGATGTTCATGTAGCCCTGAACAGAGCTGTTTGACGATCAGGTCTGGACGGGAAGAATTTGGCCGGTGGAAGAGACTTGAGGTACGTGAACACAAGTCTGCTAACGCAGTATGTGCTCCAAATGGTGACCTTCTTGATTAATGCACATTTGGACTAGTGATGGGACATTCGATTCATTTTACTGAATCGATTCATTTGATTCCGTTCACGTTATTGAATCGATACAGTGATCCGATTCACGGCTCATTGGTCACCGCTCCTACTGCATCTGTGTAGTATGTGCTGGTAAGACAGCAGCAACAGCATTTAGTGCTCGCAGCTGCCATCTGGTCTTCATACTATGAACTCCTTTCTTAGAAAAAATGCTAGTTACTCTAATACATCGAAGGTTTCCGGTGACGCAGGGTGGGAAAGGTTAGGATTAGGAAGGTAGCAGCCATGACCTGAATTAAGGTACAGTCCCAGCATTTCCTGGCGTGAAAATGGGGAAACTACGGAAAAACCATCTTAACGGCTGCCGACGGTGGGATTCGAACCCACCATCCCCCGAATACAAGCGCATAGCCACGCGATATTAGCCGCACGACAACTCGCTCAGTCATTTTTTTTTTAAAGTATTTTTCTATCAGCTGAGGATTTTTTTTTAATAGTCATATTTTGTATAGGCTACCCGAGATGTACAGTAGCTCGCTGGTTTTCTGATTCAACATACTGTTATTGCGTCTGTCCACATATGATTGAAGTCTTGTGCAACGATGTGACATATGAACTGAGAGAATACTGAGCCGTTCTTCCCAATATAAAACAGGTACTTTTGAGTGGTCATGAGCATGACTCATAGTCATAGGGCAGGCTAGAGTCGAGTTTAATTGTCAAATGTCAACTAAGTTATAATACTAAGATTCATTAAACTAATAAATAGTATAACCTAATAGCCTACCTACTTACTAGCTACTTCAGAATTATGTTGTGACTACCTTTTTAACACTGCAAATAAATCCATCTATTATTTAAACCTCCCTGTAAGAAGAGGACAGTGAATGCAAATGGGTATTATTTTCAAATGAGCTGAGCTCGAGAGTCCATTATAGCATACGATTCTTTCAGTGTAGCATGGCTCACTGTATGCCTCGCTGCAGTGAGCCGATAAGGAGCCGTGTGTATCTTGTGTCTCACTGAGCCGCGCTCGTTCACGATTCTTTCGATGTGCTATGGCTCACTGTATGTGTCGCTGCAGCGGAAGCTCGGCTCTCCGCGTGTCCAGTGAGCCGATAAGGAGCCGTGTGTATCATGTGTCTCACTGAGCCGCGCTCGTTCACGATTATTTCGATGTGCCATGATTCACTGATTCACTGTCTCGCTGCAGCGGAAGCTCGGCTCCCCGGCAACGTCCAGTGAGTGCGCCACTCAGCACTGTCCGCTGGGAGTAAGCTGAATCATGTGCCGTGAGCTCGCCGTTCCTGTGAATCGATTCACTCGGACACTTGAATGAATCGATACACTGCTTCGAATCATACATTCAGTAGCCAACACTAATTTGGACACGTCGTTGAGCTAGGACTCTGACTTGCTGGAGGATGTTACGTGTAACGAATCTGCAGGCCACTGTAATAACATTTTGAAGGCTGTCAGGATTTCCCGGCTAATGTGCGTAGACTACTTGTTTTAAATGACCCCACAGAAAGAAGGGCAATGGTGTTAGATCTGGTGATCTGACGGGCCAGGGGGCAGGTCCTCCACTTCCTATCCATTGACCGGGGTGTGTAGCATTCAGTTGGTTGCAGACGACTCCTGAATTTTGTGGTGGAGCTCCGTCATGCTGAAACCACATGGTAACACTCTATCCTAGAGGCACATCTTCTTACAATAGTGGTAATTGATGGCGGAGAAAATATAGGTAGTGGGATCCTGTCAAATGACCCTCAAAAATGTGGGCCAGTTAGGTGGTTACCCACAGCACCACACCAAATATATACTCCCCATCGTAACTGAAATGCTGCCTCTCTTAACTTATCCAGTGGGGATTGTTATCGCTCCAATAGTACATGTTGTAGCGATTCAGGGTACGAAACTGTGATTCGTCCGGAAACAAGATTCTCAAAACGAACGCCCCGTCATTTGCTACTTGTCTCAGTATCCATTCATAATAGTTGACCCGAGTTCCGAAATCTGCCCCGTGGTGCCCCTGGTGTAGTTGTAGTTGAAAGCGACTGTCATCCAAGATACGTACTACAGACAGCTGGCTCCTCCTGAGGTCTTGTTGCAGTTCTCTGGCAGTTGCTGAAAGACGCTGCAACGCACAGATGGTCAGATGTCGATCATCCTGTGGGGTCGTCATGCGTCCACGACCTTGTCCAACCCTCCTTGTAAACTGGCGTGTCTCACTGTAGCGATTCCACAAGCGTTGAATAACTGACGGAGAGACATTGAGTTCCACAGCAACACCACGAAAAGTCCATTCTTCCTTGCGACTTGAACTTCGTTAAGATGTCTCATGGGATGTGCCGGCTTACGTACAACGTGCTCAAAAGACCGCAGTAGTCTGTGTACCTCACAACGACACACGGACACACCGCTATTCACTTTGTTTTGAGGGGTCACCTGACAGTTTAATCCATGGCTACGCCTACAGATGGAGTATAACTTCGATTTGACATACCCTGAGTAGCTAAGGTCTCAAGGTATGCTGTACGACCATTGGAACCGCATCTACCAAATTATCGTTCACATACCAGACGTTACAAAACATGTTCCCCTAATTTTTTGAACTGTGTATATAAACTGCAATGAACATAAATAACTTATTTCTTACAACGTAAATTGAAAATGACGTGGATTTCTTCCCCCTTTCTTTCAAATTTTTCTGCCTTCATTTCAAACTCGGGTATCGCAGCAGTGATCGAGAGTGACTGGGAGAATTTTTTCCAATCTTCAAGGCCTGTGACGTAGCCACAACGTCACTATGGTTGAATAGCTTACGCTCATCGCCCGCTTACAGTGCTGGGCGCCCACGGGACAGAATGCCCAGCGTGAGCACCTCTGTTCTAAAGTAATAGTTTGTGAACTTTCATTATGTGGGTCAGGACTGGAACAGTGCTCCAGAGAGAAACACAGTACAACCCCAGCGTTAGGAGGCATAAGTACAGAACAAGCATTTAACACGGAAATTCACTGTGGCCCATGATCTAGCTATTACGAATCTTGTAGTAGAATATACATTGAAATTTTCACCTATACAAGCTTAGCTCCTATATGTATCGCTTTAGGAAATATTTTTGATGATTATCCATTCATCTAAACTAGTGTTTGACTGTCTGAGTGGCATATGCTCTAGGCCACGGGATCGAATTTTGAAGCAGTCGGTTGGCATTTGAGAGTACTTGAATTCAAGAAATAGTTTGCATTAGATCAAAGGGTTAATTCCGGGATTTCGGCGCGCCTTAAAACCAATAGCAACTGAATGGGCTTTAAACAAATTAGAGATTATTATTATTATTATTATTATTATTATTATTATTATTATTATTATTATTATTATTATTATTATTATTATATGCAATATGATACTTAACATTCTTCTCCTGGCAGGCGCACACAACCCGCGCGTGTGGCTCCAGTCGTCTGTATGCTAAGGTCAGCTTTCGCACTTCTCCTAGAATTAAATTGGCAAACCTTGTCATTGCGAAGATTATGACGTATTTATTGTGTGTGAGTTGGCATGGACTATCTGACAATTTTCATTTCATGAAAAATTCGAATGAAGAGATGAATGTGTCCTTCCGATAACAAACACACTACGTTCGAAGTTGAACAGGAGTGAGAAAGGGATAGCCATTCAGACAAGTGAAAGGGCTGGTATTTCATTTTGTCTCTCGGACTTCCTGCTGTTCATTTACTTTCTCGCTGTAAATCTTCCATTCAGTAATTTAATTATTGTTTTAATAATTCCTCTTTTATTGAAATGTTCATATATCTGGAAGATATTCGTCTATAATACTGAGAGTTAAAATACTGTAAACCTTTTGATAACTTTGTCCATACTATATCATATGTTTTTAAAATATTCTTCATTACAAAATATACCCGGTTCCGTGGCTAAATAGTTATCATGCTGGCCGTTGGCGCATGGGGTACCGGGTTCTTCTCCCGACCGGGTCAAGGATTTTAACCTTCATTGGCTATTTCCTCTTACTCAGGAGCTAAGTATTTGTGCCGTCTTCAACATAAGATTTCATCCTATGTAGGGCGAGATTCTCACAGATGCACAGGTCAATCAATGCATTGGCGTCAATCCTAAAGACCTACACAATGGTGGCCTCACCGGAGGCCACATGCCATTAATGTATTGCAAAATATGTAACATAGAGTGTCGGTTAAGACACCGTTCGAGAGGCTGTTGGATCCTCAAATAGGGCCACTGAAGATGTAAGGAAACCACCATAACTGAGGGCGGTACTAAAATGAGGCGTATTACTCGCGCTCTATCCTAGTTGACAAGTAACATCAAGTGATCCAGGTGCGTGTCACCTATCGAAATCTGAAGAATGCGTTAATGCCACGTACCTGATATGCTCGTGTGATAATATGGTTGTTAAATAGAAATCTAAATAGAAGGCAACTTGTTCCTCGTTCTTATTTGTCCTAGGAAATATCTCCCGCTCTCCATTTTTGCTCCCAGAGCTCAACTTGTATTTATTTTTTCACGTGCGAGCAGTATTGAAACACGACGGACTATAAGCAGAAGTTATTGCACACCTCTATAATCCGCTCAATGACACTGAAATATTGCACCGCTCACTCCACGTGGAGTAGACTCAGTGTGCTGTGCATCACTGGTGTTGGAGAATGAGACAAATCTAAGCATTTTATTGGTGCAGTGAGGAGAAACAGGTTCCGCTACGCCGCTAACATTGTCACTTGCTGTTACTTGAGGCCTGCCGATCGTTAACGAGGATAGTGCTCCTATTATACGAAACGCTGGTTAATAGAGCAAACGCCTGAAAAGCCTTACATCTAATATGCTTTTGACATGCTCTATTAGTGAAAAATATCTAATTCCCTCCATGGGAATTAAGAATTTTCCATTCGGAATTGCTAGGCGGGCAATAATTCCATTGTGGAGATTTATCTCCCGTATGCAGTTATCAGACTGTGCCTCATATATAGGTTTAAGACGAAACGCTGGTTAATAGAGCAAACGCCTGAAAAGCCTTACATCAAATACCTATTATACTAGGGGAGAGGTAGTATCCTTGCTTGCCTCCCTAAGCCACAGCTTCCTGCCTCTAAGATTTCAAAGAAAATACTTTCGAAGTTGGCCAGGAGATGGATGCAGAAATATTGCTTCCATCAAGAAATGGCCACAGGCATGCGGCACACTGTAAGAATTGATTCAGATAGGATATATACAAGACTAGCAAGATACCCGTGCTTCGCTACGGTATTATACTGAAATTTATAATTGAATGCTAATTGTTTTAGATATATAATCCGCCGAAATTCGCGATCTGACTCGTTTTCTGCGAGAATCCGCCAAAATTCGCGATCTGACTCGTTTTCTAATAGATTACGGTATGTTTCCTCACATTTTTCAATCTTTCTTTCCAGCAATCGATTTCGTACTTCCCGGGCTAGGTCCAGATATTCCACCCCGTCAGTTGGGTCCCTAAATCTTTGCCATCTTTTCCTATAAGCGTTTTTAATATGGATCAAATCCTTCAGGAGATCCGGCGTGGTGTCGTCTAAGGTGCCTTGGCGGTACTGAACCCGCGGCCGGACTGCATTCTTAGTCATTACCCGTCCAGGACCATTTTCCAGGGGGGTCCGCACATTTGACAACGGTCCAGAACATTATTATTATTATTATTATTATTATTATTATTATTATTATTATTATTATTATTATTATTATTATTATTATTATTAAAAGATGTTCTGAACCCCACAGCAAGCTGCAAGATCGCTACTTGGCGGTAAATTACATCTGCTGCCAGTGTCATTGTTACAATGTGACCAGCACCATCGTCGCGCGTAGGCAAGTGTGCGGGATTTCTGGCGATACCAATGACATACTTCCGTGCATTGTTGACCTTATTATAGAGGTGAACAATTTGACGGTCCATCTCATTCCTATCGTTTATTTCAAATGTGTTTAAATTTTTATTTACATGCCAGGAGGATCTACTCTAATCTAAGAACGTTCTCCGAAGGAAAAGATGGCTGTTGAAAACCAGCCCAGGAAAGATTAAAAATGATCGGTTTATGATCAGAATAAGTACATCGAAACTATATAGCCTGTTTCCAGTCATTCGACAGGGTCAGGAATGGAATGAATAAAGCCCCATCTAGCAGCGACAATAGGAATTGTGCCGGCTGCCGAAGCACACCTCTGGGGCAATGATCGTTGAATGACAAATGAAATGAAATATTGGACAGTGTTGCTGGAATGAATGATGAGAGAGAAAATCGAAGTATCCGGAGAAAAACCTGTCCCGCCTCCGTTTTGTCCAGCACGAATGTCACATGGAGTGACCGGGATTTGAACCACGGAACCCAGCTGTGAGAGGCCGGCGCGCTGCCGCCTGAGCAACGGAGGCTCCTTAAGTACATTATGAACAGTAAAATCAATTGATCTCACCTCCTTTTACACCCCACCGCCGTTAAGTTTATTTACACCCCCCCCCCAAAAAAAAAATAGAAGACGTGTTTCTTTATGTTTAAAAGATATTCCAAACACCAATGTTCACATCTGTTACATTCAGTTTTGAGATATAAGTATCCCCATAAAAATAATTCACTTTATTTTCACTTCCTTTCACACTCCCCTCCCCCCCACCCCGTAAGTGAATTTTCCGGCAAAATATACTTGTTTCCTTAATAGTAAAGGATCTTCTAAATAGTAATTATCACGACTCTAACTTCTTCAGTTTTTGATTTATGTGTCTTCATGAAAGGAATTCAACTCCTTTTCACTCCCGCCCCCCAAACGCGTTTTTCTTTGTTTAAGGAGATTCAAATACCAATTTTCACGTCCGTAACAACTTTAGTTTCTATTAGATGTATGTATTCTCATACAATTAATTCAATTAATTTTTCAATTCTTTCACCCCCCCCACCCCCCCCCTTCATTGGATTTTCCGAGAATACGTGTTTCTTTACTTTTAAAGCAGATTCCAAAGCAGATTTCACGTCTGTAATATCTTCATTTTTGAGATATCAGTAGCCTCATTAAAAGAATTCAACACCATTTTCAGTCACTTTTACCCCCCCCCTTCCACCCAAGTGGTATTTCCGAAAGCTGAAAATACACGTTTCTTTATTCTTAATAGAGATAAA
Organism: Anabrus simplex; assembly: GCF_040414725.1. Lineage (NCBI taxonomy): Eukaryota > Metazoa > Arthropoda > Insecta > Orthoptera > Tettigoniidae > Anabrus > Anabrus simplex. The sequence goes on along the minus strand of NC_090266.1, from coordinate 468,356,830 downwards.
AATACCATTTTTCACTTCTGTAACATGTTAAGTTTTTGAGATATACTGTAGAAATTCGCTTTTTAAAATTTCACCCCTTTTTATTTCCCCTTACGTGGAGTTTCCGAAAACAAATCACCTATCTTTCTTTACATTTACAGGAGATTCCAAATACCCACTTTTTACGTCTATAACATTTTACGTTTCTCAGATATTTTGTAGATATAGTCTTTCAAAAAATTCACCCCAGTTTGTCACTCCTGTTTAACCCCCATTAATTGGATTTTCCAAAAACAAAAAAATACTTGTTTCCATATTTTTAAAGGAGCTAACATATACAAATTTTCAGTTCCGTAATATTTTCAGTTTCTGAGATATATGTATCCTCATTAAAGGCATTCATCCCATTATTCACCCATTTACACCCCTCCTATTGGGATTTAAAGAAAGCAAAAAATACGTGTTCTTGTATTTTTAAAGAAGATTCTAAATACCATTTTTTTACATCTGTAAACTTTTAAAGTTTTAAGATGTAGACACACTCATTTTAAAAATTCACCCCCCTTTTCACCCTCCATTATTTGGATTTTCCAAAATCAAAAAAATATCTGTTTCTTTATTTTTAAAGTAAATCCCAAATACCAATTTTCAGGTCTGTAATATCTTCAGGTTCTGAAATATAAGTAGCCTCATTAAAGGCATTCAACCGCTTTTTCACCCTTTTCCACCCTTCCAATTGGGATTTTCCGAAAACAAAAAAATACGTGTTTCTTTATTTTTAAAAGAGATTCTAAATGCCAATTTTTACATCTTTAAACTTTAAAAGTTTTGAGATATAGATAGACTCATTTTAAAAAATCACCCCCTTTTCACACCCCCCCATTAATTGGATTTTCCAAAAACAAAAAATATGTATTTCTTTATTTTTAAAGGAGATCCTAAACACCAATTTTCAGGTCTGTAATATCTTCAGTTTCTGAGATATAAGTATCCTCATGAAAGTCATTCAACCACGTTTTCACCCCTTTTCACCCCTCCTATTGGGATTTTCCGAAAACAAAAAAGTACGTGTTTCTTTGTTTTTAATGAAGATTCTAAGTACTAATTTTTACATCAGTAAACTTTAAGAGTTTTGAGATATAGATACACCCATTTTAAAAATTCACCCCCTTTTCACCCTCCCATTAATTGGATTTCCCCCAAACAAAAAAATACGTGTTTCTTTATTTTTAAAAGAGATCAAAAATACCAATTTTCATGTCTGTAATATCTTCAGTTTCTGAGATATAAGTACCGGTATCCCGATTAAAGGCATTCAACCCCTTTTTCACCCTTTTGTGCCCCTCTTATTGGGATTGTCTCAAAACAAAAAAATACGTGTTTCCTTATTTTTGAAGAAGATTCTAAATACCAATTTTCACATCTGTAAACTTTTAAAGTTTTGAGATATAGACACACTCATTTTAAAATTTCACCCCCCTTTTCACCCCCTTAGCGATGGAATATCCAAAAATCCTCTCTTAGCGAGCACCTACATCTTAATATGAATATATCTCCAAAATTTCATTTCTTTATGTCCAGTAGTTTTGGCTCGGCGATGATGAATCAGTCAGTCAGTCAGTCAGTCAGTCAGGACAAGCTACTTTATATATATAGATTTAGATAACGATAGTGGGCCGATGGCCTAGATGTTATGCCTTTTAAACAACAAGCATCATCAAGCGATAAGGATAACATGAAGAGAAAGGTGGACTGTAGATATAGGACACGAGGTAGACAGCTGGTTCATATCACTGGATCGCTGTGGAATTCTGAGCACCAATATACAATACAGTAAAATTCCGAATTATGCTAGTTGCACCGACTATGTCATTGTCTTCCGTTATGCAACCGTCTCCGTACTCGATGTCCCTGGGTCCCGTTAAGGATGGCGGCATGAAGCAGTAGGTAGTCTGCCTCCCCTATATTGTGGACAGTGGTGCTACAATAGAGCAGCCTTCTGACCTCAGGTGAGGACCTGCTAAAATTCAAGTAAGAGCAAAGCGGCAAAGTTAAATCTGGTACTAGTAATTAACTCATCAACACTATCAGCTCATACATAAACAAAGATACCACTCTCTTTTATGTGATATTTCGTAAGAATTCGAAAAGTTATTTTGTGCATATATTCAACAGCCTACTTATGTTTCCTCTCATCTCGATCCACAGCACACTCAGTTGATGAAAGCCTTTAGACGTTGTGATTCGCCAGTCACATGTAGGCTACGTATGTTTAAAAATTATATGTGTGTGAAATAAATCCGAAATTCGTGTTAGGATTGGAAAAGATGTCTTTGGACTTTAACTGCAAATTATCCCAAGGTTTTTACCAGAGTGAATGTAAAAGAACCGGTGAAATCAACATCCACAGTAGTCGTCAAGAGTCTCTAGAATCCAGTTTATAATAATTTCATTGCTGCTTCCTTCTCATTACACGCACTGCTGTGAAATTAGACGTTGATAAAATTAATAGTTGTTGCTTATGATGATGAATCATAGAATTATGGATTGATCCTTCGCTTTTTTTCTTCTTCTTCTTTTCATACCGCTTTTTTCCACATCTGTGGGATCGAGGGTGCGAACTGCGACGCACATGTGGATTTGGCCCTATTTTACCGCCGGATGCTCTTCCTGACGCCAACCCTATGCGGAGGGATGTAATCACTATTGCGTGTTTCTGTGGTAGTTGGTAGTGTGGTGTGTTGTCTGAATATGAAGAGTAGAGTGTTGGGACGGACACAAACACCCGGTCCCCGAGCCAGAAGAATTAATCAGAAGCGATTAAAATCCCCGACCCGGCCGGGAATCGAACCCGGGACCCTCTGAACCGAAGGCCAGTACACTGACCATTTAGCCAATGAGTCGGACTGATTCTTCGCATTTGTTACCTATGAAAATAAGATTACACTTTTGTACATCTCATATTTACTACGTACTTATTTTTCCTTGTGTAATGATACCTGCGACATGCCAGAAACACGAGTGTCGTGAATTGTATAAAAACTAGATTTGTATATTGATATAGAGACGAAACTGCATCTAACTCCGCTCTCATCTTGCTATCCCTTGCATTTGAAGAAGCAAGTGAGATAACTTTTGAATAGATATTAACCAGGGTTTTATACTTCTGAGAGACAAAGGCTTGGCGGTCTGGCGGGGTGTGGCGCACTAGAATGGGAATGTACCTCGCTCTTGACCCCGTCTGTTTTCTTCCTTCTCGAAGGCTAATGTCCTTATATATCTTTGTCATTATATAATAAGGCCTTAACTTATTTTGTAAGTAGCTTAACTGAATCCATCGTGCTGCCAAGACACATGTACATCCCTTCCTTCCGAGAAAAAATAATGAGGCCCCACAGTAAATCAAGTATCTGCTTATTCAACAACGAATGCCATATAGTTACGACTCTGACACTGTAATATCAACTGAGTTGACTGAGCAATACGGGTCATGTAGCTGTAAGCTTGCATTCGAGAAATGGTGCGTTCGATTCCCGTAGTCTGCAGCTTTGAGGAGGGTTGTTCATAATTTCCCATTTTTACATCAGGCAATTCCACAGCAATTCCCTTCCCTTTCCTACCTTATCGACGTTAAAAATCTGCACGAGTCGGTGGGACTTACAGTAAAACGCATAAACATGACCCTATAAGTGAGTGAGATTTGCCTAACTCGACCCCGGTATTCGAATCCAACAGCAGGGATTAATAAAACTTAATAACGCGACCAGGACTGTCAAAGAAGGGACTGTGTTGATAACTTAAGGCAGCAAAGTGTCATTGTTTCATCAACTTACTGACTATATTAGCCGTGTGTCACATGTCTAAAGACGACGCAACATCACCAGATCTTTTCAAACACAAATTGCGTTACGAACAGCATGTTTTAAAGTTGCAATGTATTCCCGAAATGATGATTCATCTCTTCATGCTTGAAACTCTTGTAATTAATTATATAATCAGTTACATTTTTATTTCTATTTAAATGTGACCATTGTTTTTATTCTGTTGGACACAGCTAAACCCTGTTAAAGTAGTTAAAACTAGTTCTGAATTAGACACCACTTCGAAGCCGCAGATACTATTATTTGTTATTCAAAGCACGCACAGAATCAAACATATTTCTAATTTTGGAAAAGTATTGAATTTTTCTATACCTTCCGACTACATGAGCGAGCTTTATTTTCTGCAAACATCTGAAGATTTTTTCCGCCGTGTTGGAACCTTCGTCCGATCAATAAATTGCCGTTTAACACACACGTCGCTGAGGCAGTTTTTCATATTGTAACATGTAGGCAGGTAGGCACGCAACTAGTAGCGTTTACTCTAGGATGTATTAACTAACTGACGAGAGTTTATACAACTACACAGGCACACTGTTACACTAGTTCGCGCACTCTCTATGTTTTAGGCCCATATAATAGTAGGCCTTCGATTTCGCATGGTAAGCTACATCATTTAAAGTTAAGAACTTCATAATGGGTCCGTATTGAACTGAGAATGACAATAATAAATGTACATTTAAGAGGTCCACCTTTTCAGTACAAAACAATTTTGTTGCTCTGCGAAAGTCACAACATGTTTATTTCGGAACCGGTTTCATGATAGGATGATAGGATAATAGATTACATAAGACACTCAAGGTTTTAACTTGTCAGCAACTGAAGATTCATTTTTAAGCTCTGTCGTCCTTTGTATTTTATCCATGAACCACTTATTCTTAAGGGTAAATTTGCTAAGGACTTGTATTTTATGTGTGCTAATTTTCTTGTGTAATTTGTTCTCTGGCCCTCTTTATAAGATCGGCTGATGATGACACTCACCCAGTGTCAAAACCGGTACCGAAATAAACATGTTGTGACTTAAGCAGAGCAACTAAATTGTTTTGTTTTGGAAAGGTAGACATCTTAAATTTACCTTTATTATGGTTATTCTCTCTCTGTTTTCACTATTAACTCACACCGGTTATTCACTCTGACACTTACAAGCTAAACCGTTACACTTTAGATACTTCCGCAACTGTCACTTGGACTCTAGGGAAGTTCACGATTAAACTCACTGTACAACCATCGCGGCCGCACAATCGCGTGCAAACATCGTCTCACAATTATGAACGTGATACACCGTCCGCACACTCACGGCAGCCTTCGTTCACTGTCCTTCATCGATCTACAGCACGATTCTACATTCGCCATCAGTTCACATACAGCATTAACAGAACTCATCCGACACTGTCACTAACGGATCCAATATTGCACAGCTGCTTTCAGAACGGAACCGTCTCAGTCGCTAGCGAAACTCAACCCAAACTGAAACTCTGACAGAACTGAACTACCTGAAATATGTAACACATCAAAATCAGTGAAGCTGTGGTTTGTTTCATTTATAAATATGAGGTCACTGCTGAAGAGATTTTCTTCGCAATTTCTTTTGGTCAAAGGCATTGATTACACCATCATAGTCTTTGGATTTTAAGAGTTCACTCTCAGTGCACCGAAGAGGGAAGTCCTGTAAAAATCTCTTTTTTTCTTCTTTTTTTTCAAGTTGCTTTACGTCGTACCGACACAGATAGGTCTCATGGCGACGATGGGAGAGGGAAGGGCTAGGAGTGGGAAGGAAGCATCCGTGGCCTTAATCAAGGTACAGCCCCAGCATTTGCTTGGCGTGAAAATGGGGGAAACCACGGAAAACCGTCTTCAGGGCTGCCGACAGTGGGGTTCGAACCCACTATCTCCTGAATGCTGGATACTGGCCGAACTTAAGCAACTGCAGCTATCGAGCTCGGTCTGTAAAATCTCAATAGAAAGAGAAAGGCTAGGAAAATGCTAGGAAAACAACAGATAGGGAATATGCCACCTGGGTGACTGCCATAAATGCAGATCAGTAGTGATTGATTGATAATGACTGATTGAGAACGAAGAAACAGTATGTTTTAATTCGTCACAATCACGAAAATGATCGTTCGATTGAACTGCTGAATGCTTCAAGCTCTTTTATCGAACCAAAATGCGTAAAACAGATTTTGCATGCCTTAGAAGTAAATGAATTGCGTCCTAACAATCCAGAAAGTTACAAGCGTAAATTTTGCGATGCACGTGACGCGACAATATAGTCTGGTCTGACATCAAACACCAGTATGTGTTTGAAGTTAACACGTTGTTTAATTAACTGACCATTATTTGAAGAAAATCCGATAAAAGCTTGAGCGCAAATACTCAATTTATACATTTCCTTCGGCGTCTCCGAAAACCGTAAAAGAGTAGTTAGTGGGACGTAAAACAAATAACATTATTATTATTATACATTTCCTTGATTTGAAAAAAAAATAATTACCATCTCTAGAAGTTGCCGCTCCGGGCCATGGCTCATGTTGGTCCATGCGTGAATTCCCCCCCAACCAACTCCAGGCTGACTATTTCAACAGTAAAATATGTGCAAAATATAGTGGAAAAAGTAGTATTTTTCTTTTTGGAGAGAAATCCATTCGGAAGATATGTTGGGTATTCTGGGTATTCAGCACGAAGGCTGGTTGGATCCTCAACAGGTTCACCATTAGCTTTCATAGATGGCCTAGGTGTCACTGACGAAGCGTACCAGGGAAATGAGGAGTGAGGTAGTTTCCCGTTGCTTTCTTCACTGAGCCAGAAGTTGCTATTGCACATTAGTCTGCCAAGCCCACTGAAATGCGTGCACCAACCGACCCTATGAGCGACATTTTCACACCATTCACAGCAGGGACTGGCTGCATAAGGAATGACATTACTAGCGTCACTCATACCTCAGCCACTTTCATATTGTCAAAGCCAACTATAAGATTGAGACAGGTCAATGAAAGTAATAATTTTATTCCAGCCCATACCATAAGACTTAACGCACTGTAAACACTACATCTTGCCAGCAAAGGCCTCGGAAGATATATAAAGAGAAAATATTTTCGAGCAACTGAAAAATGAAATTGGCTATCTACATAACACATGTTACTGAAATTAAGTAATTACACAAGTTTAATTTCATTACCAGTAATTTGACATTCGTTTTCATTTGCATGCATAATTATTTTGGTACGTCAGTGCATGATGAAAGAAAATAGCATTCCACCTGTGCGTTACCCCTGTTGTCAAAAACAGAGGCTCGACTTGCATACTGCCCGTTCAGTCACGGAAGTATTCCTTTCGCAGGAAAAGGAAGGGAAACCGTGTCGCTGTCATTGGGACAAGGTAGGACACAGACCGCAAGCGGAACATGCACGTGTGTATGTGTGTGTGGATCCGGTTACCTCTCATCCTGGCGTGAAATGTCACCCGTAACCACATCTCTTTGGTGCCCACCCACAGCATGTTGTGAGATCCACGAAGAACTCAATGAATTATTGTCGTCTTCCTTTCAAATAATGTACCCATCAACTGATATAAATTATTACCTCGTTTTCATTCTATGAATAATGTACAACATATTTTCGAGCAACTGAAAAATGAAATTGGCTATCAACATAGCATATGTTACTGAAATTAATGACACAAGTTTAATTTCATTACCGGTAATTTGACATTCGTTTTCATTTCCATGCATAATTATTTCGGTATGTCAGTGCATGGTGAAAGAAAAACCTAACTGGTGATGTCTGTTAATTACACATGAATTCAACCTGTGTGTTACCCGCCATTGTCAAAACAGAGCTTTAAATTCCATACTTCTCACAGATGGTACGTACGTCAATCTTCCATCAGTGATGCTCGTGCAGATAAGAAGATCAGAACTGAGAAATCGCCATGACCACGAGAAAGTAAATAATAATAATAATAATAATAATAATAATAATAATAATAATAATAATAATAATAATAATAATAATAATGCCGTGATGAGTAGCTCAGACGGCTCTGGCCTTGACAGGTTCGATCCTGGCTCAGTCCGGTGGTATTTGAACGTGCTCAAATACGTCACCCTCGGGTTGGTAGATTTACCGGCACGTAAAAGAACTCTTGCAGGAAAAAATTCTGGCACTTCGGTGTCTACAAAAACCGTGAAAAAGTAGTTAGTGGGTCGTAAATCCATTATTATTATGTATGTTCCGGGATATCTGTGGAACGCAGAGAGGTGAAAGAAGGTGTGGGCTTAAATGGGTCTAACTACAATATCAAAAATTAATATAAAACTTTAAATAAAGGTTATATTTCTTTCAGAATCTCAAAATTAACAAACACTATTTTCAGGTACTAGTAAACAGGTACAAAATAGCAATAGAGATACAAAATCGAAAATCCAAGGATAGGTCATTTACAAGTCTTGAGCTTCAAGCTCCAATTTTACCATTCGCAAATGTTGCGTTAGATAAGGAGAGATATCTCCCAATACACAGTGTTCACGAGCACTTGGCTCCAACAGTAACAATTTACGGCCTTCCAAAGGCACCCCTCAATATTACAATAAACTTAGAAAAGAGCGTACATATTCCCCAACATTAACCAATTTCTTACTGTCCGCTTAAGGCAACATTACACCAAAAATCTTGCAAATTTCTGGCCTCTCTAGGCCCAATTTACAATTTTTTTACACAGGGGTATCTAGGCCTATTAGCCAACCTACTGGGCCTTCGTGGAAAAAGAACAGGTTAAATTAATGGCCCGAACATAAACTGAAGGAAGGCGTACACTTGCGCTCCTAGAAAATTTAGTATAAAACCCTAATTGGGCTCTCGGCCCGATGATACAGGGGTTAATCCCAAGCTACTGAGGTGACTCGAATGAAGGTTAATGTAATGCTTTACAGAAAAGAGAAACAGTTACAAATCGTAGTCACCTCACGATAAATTGAAGGGGAACTCGAGAGGGTAACACACTCTCTATTCCCGATTTATAGTTAAAGACTTTTATAAAGTTTACATTAGAAAGAAGACTATTACATTTCAGAATGAGATGGTTACATAGTTAAGTTTAGAACCTTCCCCTCGGACAAGTTTGCGGAGACAGCTACAAAGATAGAAAATTGATGGCCATTACCTGGGCTGATGTTCTGCCTGCCGGAGGATGAGGCACCCCGCCTCCTGTCTTAACACACACACTCAGAAGGACGACGATCAATAAGACCAGGTAGCCAAAAAAGCCTCAGCTTATATACCCGAGGGGATTGTTCGAGAGGATTCTGGACTAAATCCGGATCCACCCTCTCATTTTTATTGGCAGAATCAAAAGTTACACCCCAAAACCAACAAGAAGCCTGTGATAGGCTGAAAAATAAATACAGAAAAATTTGATTGGCCAGACACCAAAGCTGGCGGGAAGAGAAGGAAGTGTTGCAAACCTTGAAATATATAAAAAAAATACATGAAAGTTTCCTAGAGACAACCTATACACACAAAATTTCTTTCAATAACAAATTATTCCATCTTGCACCAGAGTGCGTGACCTCAGTTTTTGTAGAGACTTCTATGGAGAAAAGTTCAGACTTCTTGATGTACACCAAAACAAAACAAAATAAATCCAATCAATTTAGGAAACTTAGAAATGACAAACTTCTCAGTTATCCAGTAGTGACATCTGCTGATTAATATCCCAACTTCATGCAGTAGCTGTTTCACGTTTTGTTTGCTAGATCGAGTTCTTTAAGGCGCTTCTTTTGAATGTGCGGAGTTGAGGTGTACCTCCCGGTACAATTTACTAGCCTTTTTCCTAAGTTATTGAGATCAGCAATTGATACGGATTTGACCCACTTGTACAGCCGGCTGTCCTTTCTGGCGCCAAATTGGCAGTGTGGTGTTGCGTGGCGCGTTGTGTAAGTGAAGAGCTGTGCGTTAAGGCAAACACAAATACCCAGTTCACGAGCCATAGGAATTAACCAAACGTGCCTAAAAATACTGGCCCGGCTAGCAATCTAACCCAATACCCACATAAACGGAGATCGCTACGCTGATCATTTAAGCAAGGGCAATAATAATAGTAATAATAATAATAATAATAATAATAATAATAATAATAATAATAATAATCATTCTGTGGCACCCATTAAGTTCTTGATCTTGACTTGCCTGGTGCCTAGCCAGATAGCCTGCAGATGTTATAATGTATGTGGTCCGCTTGGCGGTATATTGGCCGTATTGCTTGGATTTCGTGACCGGATGCGCTGCTTCATATATCAAAATTTCTCGGTTGATCTCACGAGGCTGAAGGAATCCCGTTATAGCTCTCATTCCAGGCTTAACATCCAGAACCCGGAGATCCCGCACCCCTACCCCGGTAAGAAACATACACACAATCGGACTTGCTTAATAATAATAATAATAATAATAATAATAATAATAATAATAATAATAATAATAATAATAATAAACTTTATGTGCAGAGTATTCTCCGTATCAAATTGTATGCTACTACGCACTAGATTGACTTACGTGTTGAAGGTAAAAATTCCACTAACTCCGCATTTTCTAAATCATGAGCGATTTAAGGAACGTTTGTCGCTGTTTCGGACTCCACGAAGTCAAACTTCGCGATAATTTTGACGAACTTCCTACTGCGCAGTAAAACAACGCAATGCTACTGTGTTTTTATTTCCTAGAATCCGGCGGAGTGGCGACAGTTCAGCAGTTGCCATGACCCATACTGTTGTGGATTCAGAGAAAATAGCTGATGCAGTACCATTCACAGCGTACATGTAATGTTGCAGTATAAATCTTTCTTTTCATTTTCATCATAAACGCTCAGGGTACTGAACTGTAAAGCTAACTTCAGTTATACCGTGTTGCGTTACCTAATTAATTTGTTGAGTCCTTTATTTCGATGACATTTAGATGTTTTTTATATAGCCTATGTGACATTTCAGACACTTTCATTTAGCAGACAAAGGATTGTATTTAACCATTACATTATACATACATGCACTGCATAAGTATTTTATTATAGCGTCAGAGAGCGTATAAGTTTTAAAATATTGTAACGTGACGGCGGGTAGGAAACAATCACACGACTGTTAGCGTTTAAAATGCTGTGGCTCAGATTTGTTAGTTACTAATTCATAGACACACAAGTACATTAGTTTACGCTCTCTTACTGTCGCTTACTCTGTCACACTGGTTGTTCACTCTATCAGTTACAAACTAACGTAGTCACGCTACCTACACTGAACACATTACACACCGTTACACTACTGTTACTTGTACTATAACACAGTTCCACTATTATACTCGCTGCACATTAATGCAGCCACACAGTTCAAAGCTTGCACACAGCACAGTCTCACAATTCTGTACGTGGCACACTGTCCATCAGTAAGGCTACTGGCCCTCGACCACTGGTCGTGCACTAACAGCAGTCTTCGTTCACTGTCCTTTGCCAATCCTCGGTAAAACTCCCCACGCTGCACCAGAGACACGATGCTCACTCCACAGCAGCTGGACACAAGAGACTCACCTACTTGATGACAGACAGAAAAGAACGACAGACTCGTCTCCACGGACGAAACACTCACTTCATAGCACTGACTGCAATCTACTGCTCTACTGACCCACGCTCGCCGTCAATACACACACAGCAATGCCAGCACTCAACCACCACTGTTGACTGACTGACTAATTTGAACTAGCCTAAACTGAGCTCAGTCCACTTTAAGGCTCCTTTCACACGGTCCACTTGCTTTCCACGCCACGCCACGCCACTCCACTCCACTTCTCAGACACTTGCCGTCCACTTCCGTCAACTTACCGGCAACTTCTCGTCCCCACCTCATATTTGCGTCTCGGTTTGAATCTGGTCCATGGACGCGCACATTATCCTTGGGATTTTTATTCTTCCGAAAAGAAGGTTGAGGTGAAAGAACAGTACTAAAGGGGCCCATAGACGTGCAATATTATTGCACAATATCTGGGTTTGTGCAATAAAAGTGATAGTGTGTATTTAATATTGAATGGTTGTGCAATATATTGTACGAAATCAAGAAAGTTTGAAATATATTGCGCAAATCGCAAAATACTGTGCTGTGTGTTGGCAATATTGTGCAATATCCCGTCCTCCCGCCAGTTGGTATCAACAAGCGTTGGAGAAGGTATCATGATGGCAGGCAAAAAGGAGGAGAAAAAGTTTATTTTGGAGTTTATCGAAGTGTACCACGGCCTTCCGGCTCTGTGGGGCGTTAAGAGCAAAGCGAGGAGTTCATCATACAATTCACCATTCATGCGCAGAAAGTTTCGAAAATCATTTGGTTCCCATTTTCTCAGTTCATTGGGTAAATTTTCACGAGTGTACTTTTCTCTGTCTAGAAACCACTGTTTGGCCCTTTTGCTTCTTTTCAGTTTCTGCTTCTTTTTGGCACTTATGCCCACGGCGATCAAAACGCAGCAAAGATCAGTGTCACTCAATATAATCACCAAATAAAATACTGGCATGGACTGACTATATAGGCCTATTGCAACGCATATTGTACGTCTATGACCGCTTTGCACAATATATTGCACAACTATCAATATTATCTCCACACGATTCTATTTATTGCACAAACTCGATTTTTGTGCAATAATATTGTACGTCTATAGGCAGCTAACAATATATTGTACAATCCATTTTGCGCAATAATATTGCACGTCTATGGGCCCCTTAAGGTTCATTGGGTCCATCCATTGAATTCATATCGCCTAGAACGAGGAACTCATCGTTCTTCTAGATGAACGTACCAATGATCTAAAAATGTTCCTTAATTACTTTCGTATGAGTGGGAATTTGTTTGAATTGTTGTCAATCCTTGAAGCAAGTTTACAGCGTCAGGACACCAACATGAGAAAATGTATTCCGCCGATATTTTGAAACAAAAACTTCAAACTTGTGACGCACACAATGTTGACCGTTTGAACGACTGATTTAGTGAGCTACCAGTATGGCCTTGCTACCTACACCTACCTTCTGTAAATAAGACTGGTAGTTCTCACGAATAAGATTGGTTTTTTTTGTTTTCTTTTTTTACAAGTTGCTGTACGTCGCACCGACACAGATAGGTCTTATGGCGACGATGGGAAGGAAAGGGCTAGGAGTGGGAAGGAAGCGGCCGTGGCCTTAATTAAGGTACAGCCCCAGCATTTGCCTGGTTTGAAAATGGGAAACCACGGAAAACCATCTTCAGGGCTTCCGACAGTTGGGTTCGAACCCACTATTTCCCGAATACTGGATAATGGCGGCACATAAGCGACTGCGGCTATCGTGTTCGGTCCGAATAAGAAAATGTTATTATGTAATTTAATTGGAAGCAGTTCTTTTGAAATGAAGACTGCTAAAAAGCCTTGATTAACTATTTTTCAATGACCCATGTTATTGTAATATCGAAAATTATTAACATATAACACATATAGCCTATTACTGTAGATATCAACTTCTCTCTCTTTGGAGTTGTCCAGTTCGGCAGAAAGTGGAATCACTTCATGGGAAACTTCATTCCACATTTGAAGCCTTTTATTTTATTTGAACAGTCTGTCGTTCGTTAATCCCACTGACAAGGCCGATTTTGTATTTCTATTATTAACTTTTCAGTATCTATGAATGGAACCGACATTTTGAAACGAAATCTTCGAATTTGTAGCTCATATGTTGACTGTCTGAACGAGTTAATCTGATTCAGTGATGAGTGAGCTTCCGGTCGCCCAGAGTGGAAGACACTTCAGGCCGGTCGACAGCAGCCTGCTGTTGACGAGAGTGGACGGAGGTTGCGCCACACGAAGTGTCTCGTGTGAACGCTACCGGCCTTTTACCACACCTCTGGTGGAATGGAGTGGAGTGGAGTGGAGTGGCGTGGCGTGGCGTGGCAAGCAGTGGATCGTGTGAAAGGGCCCTAAGTAGAGAGGCCTGCTGATCGAGATACTTCCCGAAAGAAGAGATCTCTGAAAGGCCTCTCGATTTGTAATGATCCGGGTTTACCTTCCAGGTCTTTGTCGTACCGTCGAGATGTCTCGATTGAGAGGACAGAGCGATGACAGAGAAGGGCTGGCCTTGTGGACGTCACTCGCGACCGGGGACAGACTAACTTGTTCCTCCCACCTTGGAATCAACATGGCGGGAAAACCGCCACGAGATACAGTGTATATAGTAAACCCTGTGTAAGTTGAAGACCTCTTATTCCGGTCAAACGTGGTCGACGTGTAGAAGTGGTCATGTAAAGATATTTTTTTCAAATGCCCTATGAAGATGTTTACTGTGCGTAAGAACAGTACAATATACTGTACTTGAAAATGGAAATCCACAGCCTGTTTCCAGTCATTCGACAGGGTCAGGATACTTAATGATTAAAATTTAGAAGAGCATAGAAAATATTAATTTTACATAAAATACATAATAATACCGTATTAATTCATATACAGTATGCCGGGCTGAGTAGCTCAGACGGTAGAGCGCTGGCCTTCTGAACCCAACTTGGCAGGTTCGATCCTGGCTCAGTCCGGTGGTATCTGACCGTGCTCAAATACGCCAGTCTCGTGTCGGTAGATTTACTGTCACGTAAGAGAGATCCTGCGAGACAAAATTCTTGCTCCTTGGCTTCTCTGAAAACCTTAAAAGTAGTTAGTGAGACGTTAAATCAAAAACATTGTTATTCATGTACAGTATTACTACTACACATTATTATACTCTGGGCATACATTGCTGTGATTTATTGAAAATGACCTCCAAGAACATACAAATGTTGCATTCGGTTTGTAAGTAAGTCTACTTCGTTTTAAGAAAGTCTTTCACATGAGTTTGTTTCATGATTATCTTAGATTTAAGCATCCTCAATTCAATGTATGTGTATAATTCAAAATGTTCTTCTGCAGCACGTGTGTTGTTTGCTTTACATTAATGAGAGCATTTCATTGTAATTAATTAGTCGGTATACTTCAGGTACTCACTGTGTGTGGAGTCGGATCATCTAACATTTTAGTAAATAGGGTACAGTAGAGTGTCGAGTCCACACTCTCAGCTTTCACATTGTTACGTGCTGGAACGACCTTCACCGAGCAATTGGCTGCGCGTTTTGGGTCATGTAGCTATCAGCTTGCATTCAGAAGATAATGGGTTTGAACCTCACTGTCGGCAGCCCTGAAGATGGTTCTCCGTGGATTCCCATTTTCACATCAGGCAAATTTTTGGGCTATACCTTGATTAAGACAAGGGTCGCTTCCTTCTCATTCCTAGTCCTTACCTATCCCATCGTCGCTATATGAGCTATCCGTGTCGGTGCGACGTAAAGCATATGGTAATAAATAAATAAATAAATAAATAAATAAATAAATAAATAAATAAATAAATAAATAAATAAATAAATAAATGAAACGACCGTCAGCTTTGCCGTAACGCCCTTCGGTATTTCCTGGAAAGGATTATTGAGTCAGACCGGTGACGTGCCAGCCGGCCTCGAGGGCATGGGTGCCTCTTCTTGCATTGTGCTTTCGTCTGGTTTCACCGTGGGTCTTCTGGAATGGGAAACGAGAAACTTCCCTCTCTAACAGCATCGCGAAATTTCCAATACTTCATCGCCCGAGATATACATATAAGACCGCCGTGAACGAGTAGTCATTGCCGTGTCGGAATGTCGAGTGAGCAGCTGGACTGGGACGGCAGTGGTACTGGTGGCTGTCGTCAGTGTCCCACCGGAGTATCGTCGTGTACCGAGTGGAGTTTGGTGTGGAACAGTTGGTATGAGTAGTTGAGCAGTGTCCATTGGCGTTGTTGTGAGGTATTGCAGTGCTGGCTAGCACTGTTGAGTTGTTGCTGTTGTGTAACCGCTGTTTAGTTGTCAGTGTTAAGTAGTTCACTGTGTTGACGCGAAAGAGAGGAACTTTCTCTGGAGTCGTGCATTGTAGTGGCCAGTAGCCCTGTGTTCGTATCTGTCAGCCTGCAGCTGCTCTGCGGTGTGACTTGACTTGCGAGACGAAGCAAAAGTATGGACAGCTGTCAGTCAGGATTGTCATCCGTTTCAGGTAATACCATTGAACCGGACTACCTACTGTATAAACACTAGAGACTTGTAAATAGACAGGAATTAGCGGAGTGTGGCCATTCATGGTTGAAAATTGATTTTGTGTATGTGTTAACTTAGGGCATCCTATAATTAAATTAGATCAATAAATCAGTGTGTTAGTCGTAACAGTATCCTGTTACGAAAGGAAGGGATAGTTAACCACTTGCAACAGCATTCAGGCAGTGGCCAAATGGGGGTAGGTGAAATTTTTAGACATTGTTGGAATTTGATCTTCATGTTACAAATGAAGGGTTTTTTGACCAATGTTAATAAAGTACCAGCTTAAAGGCGCAAGGATGGTTTTGAACGTATAGTACAAAGATGGACTTGGAAGTTAACCTTGGTGCAATAATGAGCAATTTCTGTACAGTAGTGTACAATATGTTGAACAATTAGTGTTACTGTGCTCAAGTTGGATAGGTGAAAAAAATATAAAATTCTATCAAGTCGTGGTCAAGATTCCAGTTAGGCCGGTGGTCAACTTGCCGGATAAATTCCATATTCAGACAAATGCGTATTTGGCGGATCCATGAAAATGTGGTCAATTAAAACAGGTGATTATGTTACAGAGATGGTCAACTTCGCAGTTGCTCCTGTGTTTATAATCCGGAATTCCTTAATTCGGACCAGGTGTCACCTTTGTTAGTCCGAAAATATACGTTTTACTGTCTTATTGTTGGTGTTATTATTATCAGGGGCGTAACTGCATGTTTACTGGCAATCGGCGTGGGAATAATCATTGTAACGCCTTTCACTGTCGTATGATGAAAGCTACTTGACCTGAAATAAATCATGGCCTGTAATATATATCTGTTTTTACATGGCACAGGCTAGAGCAAATTGTAGCTTCAAGTGAAATCTCATTCTCGATAACGGTTATGACAATATGATGATGATGATGATGATGATGATGATGATGATGATGATGATGCTTGTTGTTTAAAGGGGCCTAACAACGAAGGTCATCGGCCCATAGTTATGACAATATGGAAGCTGCTGAGGTATGGGTAGTGTTGAGTAATGATTTCGTCTTAAGTTATGAAAGTTGCTGTTCTTTCTGGCCCAGTGAAGAAAGCAGTAGCAAACTAACCTTGCTCATCGTCGTGCGTTATAATAATAATTTCGAGTGGCTATTTCTAGCCGGGTGCAGCCCTTGTAATGCAGATCCTCCGATGAGGGTGGGCGGCATCTGCCATGTGTAGGTAACTTCGTGTTATTGTGGTGGAGGATAGTATTATGCGTGGTGTGTGAGTTGCAGGGATGTTGGGGACAGCAGAAACACTCATTCTCCGAGCCAAGGGAATTAATCATTTAAGGTTAAAATCTCCGACCCTGTCGGGAATCGAACCCGGGACCCTCTGGACCAAAGGCCAGCACGCTAACCATTTAGCCATGGAGCCGGAATTCGTCATGCATTGAATGTCTCATTATGGCGCCGCCGTCGGTTTTGGTGGTTTCTTACAACGGCATAATTGAATCAGTCATTTAAGAAAGGGCACATGTCCAAATTGTCGTTTTTTGTTTCTTTGCAGATTTACGTTCTTTTCATCCTTGCGCACCTTGTCACAAAAGAAAGGTCACTTATCCAGCCATTAACATGCTGATATTTAAGGTTCATTTGGTTGTTGTTTGGAAGTCATTTAAGAAAGGGCTCATATCCCTGGATAAGTGCCCTTTCTTGAATGACTTCTTTGCTTACCGCAAGGAACATCTGCCTGTTCTGCCTGAAGAAAACTACATTAGAATGCAATAGTAATCCCAAAATACTAGGACTGTGTTTTGATTATTGTCAGAACCTTCCCCTGCCAAAAATACCAGTGCAGGACATATTCTACATGCGACAGCTTTGGGTGAACACGTTTGGCATTCACAATATACAAACAAATTCGTCAGTGTTTTATGTTTACTACAAAGGTAAAGCTCGTACAGGTGCTAATGAAATGTATAGCTTTTTCTTAGACTATATCCAGACATGTGTACCAAAGAGTGTAAGATAGCTTCGAATGTTCCCTAATGGCGCTTTAGGGCAGAAAAAAAATCATACAGTGATCAGATTATGTGCAGCATTTGTTGACATGAAGCGATTTGAAACCATTCACCATTACGTCTCTATGCGAGGGCACTCATTCAATGCCTGTGATAGAGCTTTTGCTATCATTAAACAAACTGTTAAAAAATTGATCGAATTTATGATGTGAAACAATATTGTGAAATCATATTACGGGCACCCATTCGTCACGACAAGTTCACCATCATTCTGGTAGAGACGAGTAATATTCTTAACTTTACTGCATGGTGGCCGAAATTTTATAAGAGGGGAGGGTTGTCAGATGAATTTCAAGGAAGAGGAGTGCCTACCAACTTGAAAATTCGTTTCCAGCCAGCATCATCCATGCACTTTCTTTACCCTGCCAATGATCCGGGAACCGTACGGACAAAACAGTTCATCAATGGTCTTACTGAACACATCTTCCGTTTGCACCTAGACAGCAACGTTCAACTTCCTAACAAACTATCCTACGACGAACCAATTCCTATTGACAGGAATAAAGCCTCTAGAAGTATACATTCAGGGGCAGAACAAAGACTTTTACAACGAAATACTTGCATGACTAACTGTTCTTGTGACTGACGATGATTGTGATTAACTGTCATCATTCAAATGATTATTATTGTAGAACAATTACACAGTGCGTCTAATTAATTTGAATAAACAAAGCGTTTTTGCTCCAAAACTGATTTTCATTCAGCTATCATTGTAGAAAGGGCATATATCCAATTTTTTTATCTGCCAATTGCCATAAAGTCCTTCATCTTTATCCCATATTTTATAACGTAACCTACCCACAATCGTTAATACTAACGGACAAAATACATACATTTAACGTAACTAGCAAGACTGGCTTTTAAATCAGGTTTTTGCTCCTCCTGAAAAGTTGCGTTTCTGGACATGTGCCCTTTCTTAAATGACTGATTCAATTTTTAGTGTGCTCTTTGAGAAACCAACCAGCCTCAGGGTTGAACACTTAACAGGCAAGACAATCTTTTTTTTTTTTTTTTTTTTTTTTTTTTTTGCTATTTGCTTTACGTCGCACCGACACAGATATGTCTTATGGCGACGATGGGATAGGAAATGCCTAGGAAGTGGAAGGAAGCGGCCGTGGCCTTAATTAAGGTACAGCCCCGGCATTTGCCTGGTGTGAAAATGGGAAACCACGGAAAACCATCTTCAGGGCTGCCGACAGTGGGGCTCGAACCCACTATCTCCCGATTACTGGATACTGGCCGCACTTAAGCGACTGCAGCTATCGAGCTCGGTGCAAGACAATCTACAACAGTGGTTCCCAACATGGGGGCGATCGCCCCCAAGTGGGCGATTTGGGTTGTCAGGGGGGCAATAAATAAGTGGGGGGGGGGGCGATTTGGGGGCGATGAGTATTCAAAGGGGGGAAACTTAAAATAGTACTGTACAGTAGAATCTGCCGGGTAGCAGGAATCACTGGCTGTTCTCAGCCGGCGAGTTCACTGCACTCACCCCTCTCCGCAGTCCACACCTGTTGTTGCTTAGTGTGACCGACTGATGACTCAACCCCCTCCCCCTACTACCATCACAACAAACTTGCCATTAATCTACATTCGTCTTCAGTCTTAACTAGCCTTTCTGTGCCTCGCCATCACCTTTTTGTGCGTTTGTTTTGAAGTGTAGAAGTTCATGTACAATGGATTCAAAAAAGAAGTTTCGTCAATACTTAGCTGAGTATTTAAAATTCGGTTTTATCGCGTCACCGCAAAATGTGCACTTTCCACATTGTCTTTTGTGCGATAAAACATTTAGTAGTAATGAAGCCATGAAGTCTTCGCGAATGAATGATCATTTATCAAGAGTACACAGTGATAAAGTAAGTAAAGAACTTAGTTATTTTCAGCACCTCAAAGCTAAAGCTGATAAAAGGCCCAATGTGAGTGAATTATTTAGAAAACGAGCAGTCGATCTTGACAAAGGTCTTCTTGCTTCTTACGAGGTGTCTTTATTGATCGCTAAATGTGGTAAACCTCACACAGTTGGCGAAACTCTTGTTTTACCGGCTACCAAAAAGAAATGATTGAAATCATGCTAGGCGAGGGCCCTAGTAATAAGTCAATCGGTTCTTTTGAGCAACAATACTGTTCCAGGCGATTTGATGAAATGACCACGGACGTTGAATCCAAACTCGCCAATTTGTTGAAAAAAAGTAAATTTGCATTGCAGATTGATTAATCAACTGTGATTGATAACAAAGCAATTGTATGTAATTATCTTACGTGAGATTTTTCAATTAGCAAAAGGAAATTACTGAGGAAATGTTGTTTGCTAGAACTTTGATCACTGATACGAAGGGATTGTCGATTTTGGAAGTGGTGCAAGATTATTTTGAGGAAAAAGAGATTCCCCTAACAAACGTGAGCGTTTGCGCAACAGACGGTGCTCCTGCCAAGTCAGGTCGCCATGCTTGGTTTCTAGCCCACCTTAAGAAGGAAGTGCCAGAAGTCATCACTATTCACTGTGAGATTCATCATCCACACTTATCTGCGAAAAAATTTGAGTGATGTCCAGCATGAAACCCTACAACTGGTTATTACTGGTGTCAACAATATCAAAGCTAATTCTCTCAGTGACCGTCTGTTCTGACAACTTTGCCATGCAAATAACGAGAAATTCGAACGCTTGCTTCTACATACGGCCGTGAGGTGGCTTTCCAAAGGAAACTGTTTGCGCCGTTTTTTCGAATTATTTGACACGGTTACCGAGTTTCTCGACACGTCTGATCCTGTTTTAAGTGAGAATTTGAAGCAACGCAAGTTGGAACTTGAGTACTTTACAGATATTTTTATAAAATTGAACGAAGTCAATGTAAGGCTTCAAGGAAACAAGAAGAACCTTATCAAGGCCAAAGGAATTATTTCATTATTCATCGCCAAGTTTGATATTCACAAGGTAAATATTGGCCGTAAAGAGCTGATTCAGTTTCCGACCCTTAGAAGGTGTTCAGTGTCAGACAACGAGACTCCTGAACTCCCAGAAGACAAAATCCTTATTTTTACTGATCACCTTGACATGGAATCAGGATTTGAAGATTTGAGCAAGTTACAAATTCCGGATTGGATTCTAGATCCATTCTCGTTTGAAGCTTTGGATAAGCTTGATAACTCTTTTCAGACGGAGTTTCTACATCTGAAGTATGACTGTGAGGCGAAAATCATTTTCAAGCAGAGCGGTTACGAGTTAGCCGGAGTGAAGCTTATGGACACTTATCCACAACTGTGGGGAAGAACTGAACTACTTCTCATCTCGTTCCCGTCAACATTCTTAGTTAAAAAAGGATTTAGTTCTGTTGTCCAGCTCCGCACAAAACAAATAAGTTGGACATTTGCCTCAAAGGAGACTTGCGCCTGAACTTGACGAACATAAAGCTGGATATTCAAGCTTTAACTGAAATCCACCAAGCACAAGGCAGCCATTGAAAATGTAAAATAAAACAATAACAATGTTTTCAAACTTTAATTTACTTTTTCAGATTTAACTGTCAACTTTTTCAATTTTTCCAGATTCCAATTTAAAAATGAAAATATGTACCCCTGTTTTTTAAATGTGCGTCAATGATCTTAGTTAATTATTTCACTTCTTTGTTCTAAAAAGTGGTAAAAATGTACATTTTAATTGTTTTCTATTTTATTTAAGAGTGACCCGGTAAAACTGCTTTGATGGATTATATATATGGTAGTAAAATTGTTTAAAATTATAAAACTGCTTTATTATTTACACTTTACTTCAAATTAAAATTAGGCATACAATGAAAATGAAAAGCGGGCGATAGGTGTTAGTCAACCTCCAGAAAGGGGAGATGGGCCACAAAAGTTTGGGAACCACTGGTCTACAAGACATGAAATAATTTACTATTATGTTCCTGCAGTGGCCTGGAGTATCAGTATTGGAAAAATTCACATTCAGGGTAATTGGTGTTAGTTTCGGGGTTTGAACGATGCAGTTTCCTAGTGTTATTGCCAAGCGTGAATTAAGAATCTTAGCATCGAAACTGCGATAATTGTTTGTACAGTGTAATAAGTTGAAGATTGTGAACCATGAACGCATGGCTAAGCTTGACTGAATGAGCTTAATTCTCACAAGATGTTGAACATGCTACGCTTTATTGGTTCAGGCAAGAATTTTCCTTGTTTTCCATGTTATAAGCAGTGAGGCGGAACGTCGGCATACATAGCCGCAAATCATAGCTAGGACAGTAACCGCGAGAGCAAAAGATGTCCTTGCCGATTCGTGGGAATTCGAGTCTGCTTTCATGTATATCCCAGTTGGAGGGAGTTGGTCGGTGCACACGCCTTCAAATCTCAATGAATGATTCATGACAGTCATGTAACTTCGGCACTTCCGCGAGGTCATCGTATCTCGAAACACCAGCGCGAGTTATTTATGTAGTGTAATGTAAGTTACAATTCGAAAATGGCACTTATTGACAAACTCAGTTTAACCCGTTGTGTAACGAATCCCTGTCTTCCTGAGCCTTAAGAAATATTAGACTTAAACTGAGATGTAGTATACCGGCCTGCTTTCTTGTGTAGGTAATCACGGGTTTAATTTCGGGCTCCGTAATGAGAATCTGAAATGAATTTGAAACAGAATCAGCCCGGACGGAGCGAGGGGCCGCATGGTAGGGGCCAATTAGCTGTGCTTGTATTCGAGAGATGGTGGGTTCGAATCCCGCAGTCGCACAGAGTGCATTTTTCCCGACCTAACTGGACAAAACTCATTTTTCGATTTCTTTGTGCTAACTTATATTCGTGACTGAACAAGGAATGTTGAGATGCATGACTTTTAAGCCTTCGCCACCTATTTGTTATGACTAGATAGCATAAACAAACCCCAACCTCTACGCTCGCTTGCTGTCGTTCTTTAGTCGCAGTGAAGTTGGCCGTGTTAAAGATCTGTAAGTGATATTAAATGAGTGATCTTTTTATGTGGGAGGCATGGGAATAAATAATGCAGGTATGTAGTTTTGTATGAGATGAAAATCAGTATTGTCGACAGTAGTTTGATCCCCGTAAGGAAGATTACATTTGATGTAAACGCAAGATTATTCTTTACGAAACGCTAACTTCAGATGGAATTATAAAAAATGGCTCCATTTGACATTCGATCCAATTAAAACAATGTATGAATGTATCCGTGAAATTCTTCACGTTTGAACTATGCAATCATATTTTACGCTTATTTGCATTAATAAGACAAATCAATTAGTTTCAGTGGCGCTATCCAGAATGTATCTTTTTCAAGTCTAGTACCGGAGCAGCGCGCAGTCAAGGGAAGGTGAAATGTTCAGATATGTAGCACATAATTTAAGAAAACACGGTATTCCAGGTAATCTGGAGCAAAAAACGTAAACCAGACAGAGTGTTTTCGGGGAAAGTTCTCCTGCGATGGACACAATGTCACATGCACTGTGACTGATTCTTAGGAAGGAATTCTGAATGGTTGAGTAGAAATTTAATTTTGCCGGCGAAAAATGCGAAACTTTATGGCTACGCTTTCATGGGGAATATTATACCTAGCCATGTATAAGGGGACGTCCTAGTAAGTTATTCGGGGCCGATGACCTACATATTAGGTCCTTTAAACAACAAGCATCATCATCATCAGTAAGTTATTTAGCGACAGCAGTGCTAAAAGTAAAAGAAGGAAGGTGCAATCATTGCTACAAAACACCAGTGCGGATGAAATTTCTTTGCTGCACTGTAAATTGCTTTTGTCGACTGATAACACAAGTTTTTGAGTTTTTATAAGGTGGATAAATATCGCAGTTTCCAGTTTTGGCCTAAGACTGAACAAGTTTATATTGATTTACAGCCATTCTGGCATCGGGGAAAATTGCCAGTTGCCAGTGCCCCATCATCGCTATACTGGACAGCATTTGATGAAGTGTTCGATTCCCTCAATTTCTTCATTTTTTATTTCTCTCTTGAGATGCTGATGAAAGCTCTTTAAACATGTTTGCAGCATCTCTCTTTCCTGCAGCACGTAGGCCTACGTTATATTCTGCACTGGCGTTTTCTAGCAATGATTGCACCTTCCTTCTTTTACTTTAAGCACTGCTGTTACTAAATAACTAGTACGTCTCATACTTGGCCTAGGTACAAATCCGCTTGAAAGTGTAGCCTTGAAGTTGCGTACATTTTTCGGCAAAATTAAATTTCCGCCCCGCCATTCAGAATTCCTTTCTAAGAATCTCTCACAGTGCCTGTAACATTTTGTCCATCGCAGGAGAACTTCCTCCAAAACACTCTGCCTATTTCTTTATGTTTTTTGCTCCAGATTACCTGGAATACCTTGCATTCTTAAAGTATGTGCTATATACCGTATCTGAACATTTCACCTTTCCTTGACTGCGCGCTGCTCCGGTACTATACTTGAAAAAAATACATTCTGGATAGCGCCACTGAAGCAAATTGATTTCTCTTAATAACGCAAATAAGCGTGAAATATGAATGCATAGTTCGAACACTGTATGTTGATCTGTGATACTGCGTTAGCTGTATTTGTGGTAACTGCACTTATGTCTTCTGGTATGGCCTAAAACAAGTTCGTTACTTTCGTCGATGTTTCTTAGTCTGGTCCTTGGCTTTAACAGTATGAAAGTTCCTGAGGTAGAAACTATTCTAGTTAACACCATTCCTTAGGCAGCCAGTGCGTGTGAAGAATTGTGTGAAAAATTGACTGGTGTTGTCGATTAATGTACATGCTTCAGTGAGCTTGTCAGTCTGATACGCAATAGCATCTACGACTACACAAGTCGTGATTTCCCCAGTACGCCTTTGCAACAGCACCCTAACTTTATATGACAGCTTTTGATGGAACTGTTCGGGATCCAACTAACCTTCAGTCTTAAGACTCAATATGCTTATACAAAGTTTTGTGTTTGGTAGGTTAGAGCGGGGTGCTGCTGCTGCTTTTCTCACAACCTGATGGGATCGCGAGTGCAAACTGTGTCGCCCACGTGGACTTGGCCCTGTTTTATTGCCGGATACCCTTCCTGACGCAAGCCCTTGTGGAGGGACATATATACTATTGCGTGTTTCTGTGGTGGCTGGTAATGTGGTGTGTTATGTGTATATGAAGGGTGCGTATCGAGACAAATTCAAACACCTCGAGTCGATTTAGGTAGCTCAAACGGAAGAACATGCATAGTTCAAACACTGGTGGGTTCGATCCTGGCTCAGTCAGGTGGTATTTGAAGATGTTAGTTCTCACAAGTTGTTTTACGTCGCACCGACACAGATAGGTGTTACGGCAACGATGAAACAGGAAAGGGCTAGGAGTGGGAAGGAAGCGGCCATGGTACTAATTAAGGTACAGCTCCAGCATTTGCCTGATGTGAAAATGGGAAAACCATGGAAAACCATCTTCAGGGTTGCCGACGTTGGGGTTCGAGCCCTCTATATCCCGAGTACTAGATATTGGCCGCATTTAAGCGACTGCAGCTATCGAGCTCGGTTTAAAGATGTTAAAAAACGTCAGCTCGTGTTGGTAGATATACCGCCACGTAAATGAACTCCCTGCCTGCTGTCATTTCTTGATGGATACAGTACTTTTGCATCCATCTCTTGTCACAGGCCAGAGTAAAGTGTAGCTTCCACCGAAGTCCCAGTCAACATCCATGGCTGTGACAATATGGAAGTTGCTGGGGTTTGGGTAGTGCCGAGTAATGACATTCAGAGCACCACTAGTGCATCTGAGTGTTATGAAAGGTGCTGCTCATAGGGTCAGTCGTGGTGCAATAGTACTTTCTGACCCAGTGAGGAAAGCAATGGCAAACTACCTCACTCCTCATCTTGCCTAGTACGCCTCATTTTGGTGCTGCCATTGGTTTTTGGGGTTTCCATATAACCGCATAAACTTTGGTGGTGCTATTTGAGGATCCAACCAGCCTCTGGGCTGATGACCTAACAGACAGAAATGAACTCCTGCAGGACGAACTTCTGGCACCTTGGCGTTTTCGAAAACCGTAAACGTAGTTCATGGGACGAGAAACCAATAATATTATATTGTCCGTCCCCGAGTCAGTGGAGTTATCCAGATGTGGCTAAGATCCCCACCCGCGCGGGAAACGTAGTCGGGGCCCTTCGAACTAAAGACTTCGACGCTGACCATTCAGTTGAAGAGCTGGACAGTTTGGAGCTAGGAGTTCTATGCATTATTTACAAAGTTATCTTATCGTCATGAGTTTGTAAGAAAACACGTATTCATTGGCGTGCGATTTCTTTTAGGCAGTTTAAACGTAAGTGGTATTTAAATCTGGTAGGTTTAAAGCTATGGTTACTATATAATCTGATCCTGCTCTTTTTAATGCTTGATTATAAATAGGTCATTCTGAAAACAGATTTGGCGAATTATCTCGTGTACATCCGCCAGCTAGTCTCTCTATCGTCACGTCAGAAGTCTTGTTCTGGTTGATTAACTTGTAATACTGGGCAGAGATAACTATACTATCTTCCCACTGTGTTTATCTAATATGCAGAATATTTTGCTTGCCCCAGTTTCCCTTCGAGTCAAATCTTGTTACATGGCAGTACAAACTAAGTTGTTATACGTGACTGATAGTGTACATGACATTAGCCACAAGACCTTTAAGTTTACGACGGTTCCGAGTTACAGCCATACTCCCATAGCATATATCTGTCCGAATATAAACTCAGGTGACATTTGTGGACAGTTTGTGTAGATTATCACGAACAGCACGACGACATGCCAAATAAGACGGTTGAAATTGATTATGAGTATTGTTTGATGTTTTAAGTATTTGCGATAAATATGAAATGTGCTCAGTACAATTTACATTATACATCTCCACTTTTTGTGGCTTCTGTGTGTGGTATTTGACTGTTTCGAATAAGTCGATTAATTTTAGAGCTATTGTTTTCAAGGTTTGAGGGTTCGATCGTCGTTAATGTCAGTGGTGTTTGAGGATATTTAATTGCGATAACTGCGTGTCGCCGGCTTCCAGAACGTTAACGAATAGGACGCATTCTCGATACCTTGGTGTCTTTTAAGACAGATAAGCAAATAAACAAATAATGTTACTGCTGCGTAGTTCCAGCCATGTAGCTGTTAGCTTGCATTCGGGAACCCCACTGTCGGGAGCTCTGAAGATGTCTTACCGTGGTTTCCCATTTTCAAATGCTGGGCCTGCACTTTAATTAAGACCACGGTCGCTCCCTTTCCA
Source organism: Anabrus simplex (assembly GCF_040414725.1). Taxonomy (NCBI): domain Eukaryota; kingdom Metazoa; phylum Arthropoda; class Insecta; order Orthoptera; family Tettigoniidae; genus Anabrus; species Anabrus simplex. Next base: position 468,329,576 of record NC_090266.1, on the reverse strand, counting down.
GTCCCAGCCCTGTCCTATCCCGTTGTCACCACTAGACTGTTTAACGAGGTATGTATATATGTTCGCACGCTCCGAATTGCATGAAAATCAGTAGGAAACCTCAAATATGGTCGCTGAAAATTGCTGTAGAGTTATTTTCCTTGCAAAATATATGCATATGATCAAACGAGTAACTTCAAGCAGTTGCGGCTAGTAACATTACACTTTGCATTATCGACTCGGAAATTGTCAACACATGCACTCCCGTTCTCCGCTGTGACCTGCACTACTAGTACACAACATGGTGAGCGAGCCAACACAATCACCATATTACAGTAAATTGGCATTTTCAACAACAGAGTTAGATGAAACTCATTCTGAATTATGTCATTCGGAACATGACTTGCACTGGATTCCGTTTCTTATTCGTTTCTTATTCAATCCAGTTTATTACCGGTTACCACTGAATTTACAAGAAAAACATGCACCGATTTCTAGTCCGGACTCTTCATTTGCCACCATATTGACTTATGTATGGCCATTTATATGGCCAGGATGAGTAGGCTGTACTACATTCGTCCTGGTACAGGCAATAGAATCAGTAGTACGCCCATCAGTAGGTACAGTAATTTGAATGGACTTAGGCTTACCCAGTCATCCAACAGTAGTTCACTCGATACTGTATATAGCGCTGTGAAGACTTCAGTGACAGTAGGTACATTTAAACAGTTCAAGATACTTGAGTGAGAGTAGGTACATTTGAGTGAGTTCCTTGAGAATCTCGATCGCCGCCTTCTTCGAATGGACACCAGCATTTCATTCCAAATGTTCTCTTAAAATGAAGAAGGCAGTGAAGTAGATGATTAATGATAAAGTATTTAACATTGTATAATGTGTATCCGGGTATGCAGTTGTTTACTTGTGTGTGTTTAGTAAGAACGTAAATTTGTGAAAAAGTAGTGCCCCTCTGCCAGTCTCTCTCAGCAGCCGCTGCTGGTACCAATATGCCTATAATTTTTATACACATCGGAAAACCCTACCTGTTTGAGACTGTTTATCTGTTATTATGTATATTCAGGGGACCCTTGTGTAGAAATATTTGCCGCTTCCTTCCCATTCCTATGCCTTTCTTGTCCCATCGTCGTCATAAGACCTATCTGTGTCGGTGCGACGTAAAGCAAATAGCAAAACAAAACAAAAAATTCCGCGACCCGGCCGGGAATTAAACGCGGGACCCTCTGAACCGAAGGCCTCAACACTGACCATTCAGCCAATGAGTCGACATGATTTACCTCTAATTATGCAAAAAAATCCTGTACATAAGTTAAAGGCTTACTACTGTACAGATTTACGAACCAGATCTTCCAACAATCTTCCTTTTTAAGGCCTGGAAATTTGAAGACTGGGTTTTGCTAGTTGCTTTACGTCGCACCGACACAGATAGGTCTTATGGCGACGATGGGACAGGGAAGGGCTAGGAGTGGGAAGGAAGAGGCCGTGGCTTTAATTAAGGTACAGCCCCAGCATTTGCCTGGTGTGAAAATGGGAAACCATGGAAAACCATCTTCAGGGCTGCCGACAGTGGGGTTCGAACCTACTATCTCCCGAATACTGGATACTGGCCGCACTTAGTTGAAGACTGGTGGTACAGCAACTCCTTTAAGGAATTTTGCAGGTACACCAGGCCTTGATTCATAACAATCAGTTGTAAAGTGTTCGGTGATTTATGTACTGTATGCTGTATTTGCCAAAGACAGAGAGCAAGTCCACAATGGATAGCTCCCCTAACGTATGGCAGTAGCGTCGAAGTGATAGTAATGTAATCTAATGCCATTTAAATTATTTCTGCGTATTGCTTGAACACACTTCGTTTGAATAACGGGCCTACAAAATGGAAACCAGTGTAAACAAGCCAAAAAATAACGAATTAATAGTCTGTGGTTATGTACCGCTTGAGATTAAGTCAGATATCGGCCAGTTTCCTCGCATGTTACGTACGAAAATAACTTACATGTGAATACCACTTTTTATTTTCTTTAGTTCTTTACAACCATACGCCACGCAATACTTCACCATTTTGTCATGAAAATAATAAAAACACACCTAGAAGTATATTTTTTCTATCAGAAGCATTATTTACTTATTCACATCTAATAAGCACGGAGTTGCAAATTTAGCAACAGTTTAACGTTACGATGTATGCAGTTCTAAAGCACAGCTGCTGCGTGTCCTGTTTTTACTAGGTGGTTCACCAGCCCCTTGCGAGTTAGTTCTATGCATCCCGCCGCGTTTACTACAAAATTTTGAAATACATCGGTCCCTTTCCCTAAATCGTGGTGATATAACGAGATGTGTGGTTACGGGCTAAAAACCAGCAGGAATCGTGAACGTCACTATTAATTGATTGTGAGTACCCCGAATGAACCAGTAGGTCTAAAACTATCACAGATACGAAGAATATGTACCTTACAACAGGGGGTACACACACACACAGACCAGGAGCAGGTATTGTAAAGTCTGGAAACTGCGCGCTGCCTGCCAAGCCTTGGTAGCTGATTAGAATCTATCAGAAATATCTCATTGGAAAACCATTGGTATTCAGTCGCTCAACAGGTGACTGTGCATTAGCTCGAAAAGAGAATGATCGTATGGTATTGTATAAGTTCCTAGTACGTAGCACCACTTTTCTCAAACAATTGAACCCATAGATATAATGAATGTTTGTTGTGGGTATTCACAGTGTTTGTATCCACGTGGAGGTGAGTTATATGTACTGTAGATAATAACCAGATTAATTCTGATAAAGTACTAAATGGGACGAACATGCAATACCATGCGCTAATTCGATTTTTGAGCACTGTACTTTCGTTACTGTGAGCATTCTGGCAACTCTACTATGTCTTGTCGTGCCTGGCTATACCAATTTGGACATTTTCCTGAATCACTGAAATGTGCTTAGATTTCGTTTTGTCCTTGCAAGAGGCAATGGAACATTAGTGATGGTCGGTGAAGTTTTACAAGTTACTTTACGTCGCACCGACACAGATAGGTGACGATGGAATAGGAAAGGCTTTGGAGTGGGAAGGAAGCGGCCGTGGCCTTAACTAAGGTACAGTCCCAGCATTTTCCTAGTGAGAAAATAGGAAACCATGGAGAACCGTCTTCAGGGCGGCTTACACTGGTGTTCGAACCCACTATCTCCCGAATGCAAGCTCACAGCCTTTTGGCCCAAACTGCCCGGCCAGCTCGCTCGATAGTTCGGTGAGCTGTAAGCGAAGCAGAGGTAAAATACACTGGTAAGGAATGCTATGCTAACATATGCAGTTCCCGAAGGGCAGGCGACACGACTCTAGACGACGAGACGCCCCAGCTGGTACAGTACCTGTGGTACCAGGTGGATTTGTCACACGAACACAGCAACTTCCCGCCCCCGCCGCGCCTCTACCGAATACATTAACCTGATTTCTGGCTCACTTTTCATTGTCCTTTCGTGTCCCATCGCGTTCTTGCTGGCCTTGTCACAACCCAATGGCGTCTTATTCATCGCCCCTTTCTGACTGTTGGCGAATTCGTCAGTTTCTTCGTTTGCTGTTGCCTGCCCTGTGATGTACCAAATTTGAATGGGTGAGATTAAAAAGGAAATCATTCCACTTCACGGTCAAATTAAACTACAATAACCGTTATGTAGCTTTTCCGTATTCACATAACCGGTCCGACTCCTTGGCTGATTGGTCAGCTTTGAGGCCTTCGGTTCGGAGGGTACCGGGTTCGATTCGGGGATTTTAATTGCGTGTGATTAATTCTTCTAGCCTAGGGACTGGTTAATTTTGTTTGTTCCCAGCACTCTTCTCTTAATATTCAGACAACACACTACACTACCAACCACCACAGAAACACGCAATAGCGATTACATCCCCCCAACATAGGATTTACGTCAGGAAGGGCATCCTTCCATAAAACAGGACCAAATCCACTTGTGCGGCACAGTTCGCACCCGGAACACCACAAGGTGTGGGGAAAGCGGTAGAAGAAGAAGATACGTAGTCACATCAAATGGTGAAAAGAAGGAAGATATTCAACGAATTTCTATGGCACTCTTGGAGTTTAAAGTTCAGAGTGAGTTTTAAAAGGGGATGTTTTCCTTCCTAAACTCAGCTGGTAACCAGTTTGCTGTTGCAAAGCTAGGAGAGCTACTGTAGTGTTTGCTTGTATTGTAAACAATGTATTCAACGTCTCAATTTACAAATAGAATAGTGAAGAGCATGCTGTGTATTTTGTATCAATATATTTTAGTTTTGTAAGTATGTCCAGTTAGTATTTACCAAAAAGTAAGATGTCTCTGACTGAAATTAACAGTGAAAGTCCCATCAAGAAGAGGTGAGTTAGCTGATATGTGACAACTTTAATGAAAGAAGATAGGCTGAAAGGACAACAGTTTGTAACAACGACGTCCAGGCTAGTGAGAACAAAAAAATACTGTACCTGAATGTAACTGTTGGAAAATGTGTAAAACAATGTTTAGCAATGAGGAAAGAGAGCAGATTGCTAGTGTAGTATACAACGGAATGCCTACAAAATGATGATGATGATGATGATGATGATGATGATGATGATGATGATGATAATGATGATGATGCTTGTTGTTTAAAGCGGTCTAACATCTAAGGTCACCGGCCCCCCTAAAAAATGAAAGAGATTCCTATCTAATAAGTTTAATGGAATGCTATTATGTTAACTGTCATAGGATTCGAAACAGTTTTTATATTGTTTTAAGTATTTTGCGACAAAGGAATCCCATCGTGTCGAAGTATGTCGCAATGCTTTTCTCAGCTTGCATGCCATTTGAAGTTAAGTAGCTTTCAGACCGTCACTGCTAGCAAAAGGTGTTCCAGCCTTTGACATAAGGGGCAAGCATCATCATGAGAATTGAATACCACATGAGGTCTTATTAAATCTTGATGCCCATATCGAAAGTTTTTTTTATTTACTCAAGAAAGGGCACATGAGCCGAGGCTCTTATGGCGCAATACAAGATTAAATATTGGCAGAGTTGCAAAATATTGACAATACAATAATAGCTTATTTCTAAATACGTTACAGTCTCACAAATATAAATACAATATATAATACCACTGTACATTACTTGGTTGAAAGATTTACTGCTCATTTTCTTTTGTCCATTGATTGTTAATTTTTTGTTTAAATTTTGAAATTGTTGTTGCCTGTTGTATATGTTTTGGAAGAGCATTGTACACCTTCGCAGAGTAGTGCCATAAGGAGTTACAACCATACTTACTAGTTTTTACAAATTCGGTATGGACTCTCTTTGCTCCTCGAGTGTTATATGAATGTATATCAGAATTTATAATACAGATAGTGTTTGTGTGAACCAATTTATGCTTAATTTTATATACCATTATAGCTGAAGCTCTATCACGTAAAATGTGGAGTGGTAGAAGTCTGCATTTCTTAAACAAATAATCTGTAGGTGTTAAGGGTGGTAAATTAAAAAGTATTTTTAGTGCTCTTTTTTGTAAAATGACAACTTTCTCAAAGTGTTCCTTATTGCAACATCCCCAAATATGAATCATAGAAGTCAGGTGACTTTCAACGAGAGCCTGATAAATAGATTTTAAAAACTTAGGGTTGAATTTATATCTTAGTCTGTGAAGCACTCCAATTGCTGGAGTTATTTTTTTGCATATAGTTTTAACTTGCTCGTTCCAGTCTAGCATTTCATCTATTTTTAAACCTAGAAATTTAGTAAATTGTACTCTTGGTAAAGGATGATCGAAGAATGTTAATGTAATATCAAGAGGAGTTACACATGCGGGCTTGTGAAAAATCATGTAGTTGGTCTTGCTAAAATTAATGGATAGTCTATTGTTTGAAAGCCAAGTTTGTAGTGATATTTCAACAACATTAAATAAATATTTTACTAGTATTGGTCAGGATCTAGCTGTTAATTTGCCTACAACCAGTACCAGTAATCCATATAGTTATCACACAGCTCCAGGAAATTCTTTATTCTTGTACCGAACTGACAATGAAGAAGTAGCAAGTATGATAAAAGAACTAAAAAATTCCAGTAGTTGCGATTGTTATGGTTTAAGCAACAGAATTCTCAAACAGTTATCAACCAAAATAGTTCCATACATCACTGCATTTATTAACAAATCGTTGGCTGAAGGTACAGTTCCTACATTGTTAAAAATTGCCAGAGTTATACCCATCCATAAAGGCTTAGGTAAATTAGACATAAACAACTACTCCCCAGTTTGTGGTGACTGGAAAAGATGACTTTTTGCATGCATGCAGGAATTCAATCCATTTAGTCATTCATACATCCATCCACCCATCCATAATGAAGTATTCTCTCCTTAGCTGCTGGGGTTCCGTAGCGGTAGGCTGAGAGCTTTTATTCACTTCATTCATTCATTCATTTAATCAGTCAATCAGTCAATCAATCAGTCAATCAGTCAATCAATCAATCAGTCAGTCAATCATACATTAATGAATGCTCTCTGCCCAGTTGGTGCCTATCCGTGACTGGGAAAGAATAGAGCTTATTCACGCTGGCATGAATACATTTCATCAATAAATCATCCATACATCAATTCATATTCAGAATGTATGTTGTAGGATAACTCTCTAAAGACTTGTGACACAAAAGTAAGCACTAATTCAAAGTATGTTGTCCCAGACTATTGTATAACTGTTAACATCTTGGACGACAGACAGACAGACAGACATCATCATCATAGACTGTTATGCCTTTCAGCGTTCAGTCTGCAAGCCTCTGTGAATTTACTAACCGCCGCCACAATCCTCTATTTGTAGATAGTTATGTAGCCTCGTGTAGTTCTATACCTCGTTATAAACTGAGTCTAACCATTGTAGTCAGGAATTCCAACTGGTCTGTTTCCCGTATTTTATAGTCAAAGGACCTGCTTTTGCGCCACTTCAATAAACCTCAACACTCATTAGTCAGTCAGAAATGAGACAAATATTGACAGGTTAGAAAATTTCGCGCGGGGAAAATGAGTGTTAACGCAGCAAATCATAATTTTAGTAAGAAGTCGTATGTTACAAACTAAAACCAGACCCGCGGTACATACAGCCTATTAACGGTCTTCGTCTATCTAGAAGACTGCTGCCCACACATGTGGCTTGCAGACATTGGAGAGCCACGTGGCCATTGTGACCCCATGCTCAAGCGTATTGGTCCGATCCCTCTCTTCCGCCTCACTTGGTCGCACGAAGATGAGTGAACCCCGTCGCAGCCACCACATTGGACAAGTTGCGATTCGAATCTGGGGTCTCCATGTAAGAGTTAGGGACGTTACTCTTACAGGATTTTGAAAGCGACAGTCAGCACTTCACTGAAACATTATGGGATACAGTTTGACACATTTTACTTTGAATTATTGGAAGAAAAATTCTGACAATGGCTTTTCCGTACTTCCATTGCTCATGCTTTTGCAGTCTATCTAGGGTTTTCGAAATGTAGAACATATGAAGAATTCTGTTTATAGGTAAATGTACATGTTCTGAATATACGTAGACGTTTTGACCGGAGTTTTGGGAACTAAGCCGATATTTAACCGTTAAATACTATATACAGTACATAGATAATTTAACGTGATGATGGAAGAACGCTATGGGCTCTTAAATATGTTAAGACTGTGTTAAGACTGTTTTAGTCAAGTTTTTTTTGCTAGGGGCTTTACGTCGCACCGACACAGATAGGTCTTATGGCGACGATGGGACAGGTAAGGCCTAGGAGTTGGAAGGAAGCGGCCGTGGCCTTAATTAAGGTACAGCCCCAGCATTTGTCTGGTGTGAAAATGGGAAACCACGGAAAACCATTTTCAGGGCTGCCGATAGTGGGATTCGAACCTACTATCTCCCGGATGCAAGCTCACAGCCGCGCGCCTCTACGCGCACGGCCAACTCGCCCGGTAATAGTCAAGTTTAATAAATTGTCGAATTGTCCCGGGCCTGAAATCAAGCTGTTGGTTATTGTGTGTGTGTGTGTGTGTGTGTGTGTGTGTGTGTGTGTGTGTGTGTGTGTGTGTGTGTGTGTGTGTGTGTGTGTGTGTGTGTGTGTGTGTGTGTGTGTGTGCGCGCGTGTGCGTGTGTGTGTGTGTGTGTGTGTCCTGATTGAGTCGAATGCTCATCCCTTCAGCTAATTCACTAGACAGGCCGGATGAACAATTTTAATCCCTAGCCTCTAGCAAAGCTAGCCTAGTCGATTGTTCCGGTCACCAATTGGCAATAATTACTGAAGCTAGTCCCCGAAGGCTATGGTTAGCGCCGTTTGTTTAGGAGAAACAGGCGCATTAGTGACTGCAAATAATCACACTCTAGGATTCCAGTAATATCGACATAATTAACATCTACCCAGCGGTCAGGTATTTTAACAATGAAATTAATTTACGAACAACGTTCAAAATTCAAAAACATAGTGAACTCCAGTGATCGTGAGAGCATTCAAAATCCTATAGACTTGCGCTGCGACTGGGTAACTAGATGAAAACTGAAAATTAATGCTGAAATGCTGAAAATGAACTTGAGCTTACCCACAGGTATGAAATAAACGGCACTACACAGAAGGTTGTTACTTACGTCAAAGATTTTGGAGTAATTCATGATATCAACCTAAATTTCTCTCTTCATATAGACCAAATTAAATCCGGTGCCATGAGGTCTCTTTGACTTTTGTTCAGATTTACTGAAATTTGTGACTTAAATGATCTTTTAAATTATACTTCTTTACTTGTGTTCTTCTTATCATTGATTTCTGCTCCCCCATCTGGTCTTCAGCTGCCCCCACCAATATCAATAAAATTAACCACATATTGTCATTCTTTCCGTACATTGTGAAAGCCCGTAACCCCGACCTGAGACAGTACAGTAGGTTACAAACCACATTCTGTCATATTTCTACATCTTGGACCTGAGTAAACGTCTACAGTACACTGATCTCGTGTTTTATTCACAGAATTGTTAATATTATTCTTAAATGCATATCTTTCTTACCTCATTTCCCGTTATCTGTTCATTGTTCATCCACGTAGAATTCGAAATAGACTACTATTCTAGATTTCCTGTGTGCGCTTAACACTCCTGCAACGCTCCATATTCTATCGCCTTCCCACAACAGCAAATGTCCTGCATGAGAATGACATCTTCATTTCGTATCATCTCTTCAAAGCCAAACTGAAATGTAGGCCTATACTAAAGGAGTAAGCTGTCGAATCTGTCAGCCTGTCCAGAACATTGCTAATGACACGGGTATTATTACATAATGTTTATGCATCCGGTTATTTGTTATTTAATTTCTAATTAGTTTGTTGATAGTAAGTCCCTTCATTGATAAAAGTTTATTGTTTGTTTTCTTGCTGTTAATATTCTATATTGTTATACAGTCAGTGTAAAATGGAATAAGCCTACTTCGTACCTGTATCTGATTACTACTAAAAAGAGGAATATCCTGGCCTACAGGAAGTGTATTAAATTTGTAAACATCTTGATGAGATATACAACAGTGGACAGGGAAGTAGCTTATCGCCTAGCCGACCGTAAGTTGGTGAGATAAGAATTAGCGTGGCAGGGAATTGGAGCATTCCCCTGAAGTTGAAATGGAAAACTGCTAGAAACTATTTCAAGGACAGCACCTCTCAAAATTGCAAGCCTGAAACTACAGTATAGTCATTGCCCCTTAACATGCTGATGTAAATTGACCGGTTGGATTAATTACTATTAGATAATAATTTATTTATTGACAAATTTAATTCCAAAATTCTGCATTTAAATACGTGTTGCCGGTTATCTCGTTATCATGTTTCTAATAACTGTTTTTAGAATTTTCCTTTACCTGGAAACGGACCTAATTAACACGGCATAGATGGCGAGAGTGTTATACTAAGGAGGAGGAGCCCAGTCCAAAATTTTGAGTCAGCCACAATTGACTTGCAAAGTGTGGTCCCTGTTCGCCGAATTGTTCATGTTAAGAATAGTTGTAATAATAGCCCAAAGGATTACATGCACATACATGAAAGAGGCATAGGTTATTGGATGATATTTAGTCACACACGATGCGTCGCAAAGAGCATCACCAACAATAAGAACCTTCTTACGCTGAGATCTATTTCGTGCCCACCTTCGTACGTGAACACTTTACATTAATTCTCCAAAATAAGACCGGAAAACTGCACCATTTATGGATCCGATTATCATATAGCCTGTAGATGCTAGCAGTAGTAATCACGAAAAGGGATTTCCCCTATTTCATCCTCATTCATTCTTAGAAAATCTTCCTCCAACATCCAGATTATTCCAGTTACACATTACTACAAAACACATAACAATATTAGTAATCAGGCAGTTTTTCCACGTGTTCCGTTGCACAGGGGTACTAGCTACGGTAATTTCAAGGCCCTAAAATGAATCTACAACTCCTTTTTCATAAAGAGAATTTTCTCAGGTTGTTTGTAGAAGGTTATCTGTAAGCACATATGTTCTTACACGCTCCAGCAGTACAGTACGTCGTCTTTAGACGTATCATCTATTAATCCAGTCGTGCCCCTACATAGCACAGTATTGTATCCCTTATCCGGCTGGAAGATGGAAATGACCTGGGTTTAGAAGTAACGATGCGCTCAGTTGTTTAGAACCAGAAATTACAGCCCTTGTCGATCCTTACTCACTTGTCCATTAATTTCTTTCCAGAGCTCTCGATTCGCCTCGTAGCTTTTGTACGGCCTGCGTAAATTGCGCGTCGAACTTTCCGAGGAATGAAGCTAGAATTTAATCTATATTGACGCCTCCACATCACATCTGTTGAGCTAGTGTTTATTCGGTTCACTGAGAATGAATCACGTGCAACAAGTACAACACCATTACATGTTTAAGACCGTCAGTGACCGTATAAATGCAGTTGAAGTAAATACTATCTCCTGATCGTAACAGCGAAGTTTCCATTTCAGACAAAAGCCAGATCAATATAGACATTTTAAAAAATCTTCCATTTATTATTATTATTCTTTCTTTCTTTCTGTCTTTTTTTCTTTCGTATTCGCTCTCCTCTTGAGTTTTGTACTCTATCATTTAATTAATAATAATTTTATTGATTATTTATAGCCATGCTGAGTGACGCAGGCTGTAAAGAGCCATGCCCATATTGGTGGGTTCGATCCCGGCTCAGACCGGTAGTATTTGAAAATTCCGGCACCTCGAAGTCTCCCAAAACCGTAAAAGAAGTTAGTGGGACGTAAAACAAATAATATTATTATCAACGGTTACTTGTACGCTTGTCGTACATAGGTAGGCCTACATGGAATTATTTGCTAACTGTCATATGGTGAGCTTCGTGATTCCCTTTCTCCCTCCCCCGTCCTTTCTGTCTCTTTCTCTCACTCATATTCATGTCCGGCTATATGGCTAAGTGGTTAGCGTACTGGCCTTTGGTCACAAGTGTCCCGCGTTCGATTCCCGGCAGGGTCGGGAGTTTTAACCATCATTGGTTAATTTCTCTGGCACGGGGGCTGGGTGTATGTGTTGTCTTCATCATCATTTCATCCTCATTACGACGCCAGGTCGCCTACGTGCGTCAGATCGAAAGACCTGCATCTGGCGAGCCGAACATGTTCTCGGACACTCCCAGCACTAAAAGCCATACGCACTTTCAATTTCAGTTTACTCATATTCATAACCTATTATCAAATTTGACTGCCCATCGTATTGTTGATTTCATTTATGGATATATGGAATCATAAGTCATCAACTCAGTGCACGGGCGTGTATAGAAAATGTCTGAAAATCTGAATTTGCTGTGGGACCTGTAATAGTATATAGAATGGTAATTGTAAGTGCCTCGAGAGCAACGCATAGAGTTGCCAGTCTCACGGCTACGATACGAATCTCGATTCTCTGAATAGTGCAGATCCCCGAACAGTTACATAAATGACTCAGAGAACGCCGTGTTTTGTTGTTTGAGTTTGGATGGGCACTGTGTGACACGGAGATGTGTTTCATACACTGTTGTATAATGCAAAAACGTTAGTTGTACAGGCCAGTAAGGACCGAATGTACTATCTACGACAGTTAGGATATTAATAATAATAAACGGAGACGCTGAGGTGCCGGAATTTAGTCCCGCAGGAGTTGTTTTACGAGCCAGTAAATCTACCGACACGAGGCTGACGTATTTGAGCACCTTCAAACACCACCGAACCAAGCCAGGATCAAAACTGCCGGGTCGGGGTCAGAAGGCCAGCGCCTCAATCGTCTGAGCCACTCAGCCCGGCACGGCATTTAGGTATTATTGAACGTTGGTAAAACAAACGTGATCTTCCGTTCTGCTCCCAAAGACATAGTGTCTGATATAAAACTTTCTTCAACTATTTCTAGAGTCGCTGGAGCCACCCAGGCTCATTTTGGGGTTGGCCGAGGATTCAAGGCCGGATGCCTTTCCTGACGCCACGTGATGTCTTTAGGTGATAATTCCGAACAGGGATCGATCAGGATTCCAACCTCTGCCATCTGGGTGGAAAACCAGATAAAAAGTAAGGAGAGCGAATACGAAAGAAAGAAAGAAAGAATAATAATAAATGGAAGATTTTTTAAAATGTCTATATTGAACTGGCTTTTGTCTGAGATGGAAACTTCGCTGTTACGATCATGAGATTGTATTCACTTCAACTGCATTTATACGGTCACTGACGGTCTTAAACATGTAATGGTGTTGTAATTGTTGCACGTGATTCATTCTCAGTGAACCGAATAAACACTAGCTCAACGGATGTGATGTGGAGGCGTCAATATAGATTAAAACCAGAAAAAAACGTGTGAGTGATGCAAATTTAATTCTGGGTGGACGAGTTGCTTCTCTTATCACCACTCACGCATTTCAGGCTATGCATGTATGTCACCTTGCTAAAGTCGCGACTACATCCCTAAACTCCCCCTCAGGGGTGTGTGTGTGTGTGTGTGTGTGTGTGTGTGTGTGTGTGTGTGTGTGTGTGTGTGTGTGTGTGTGTGTGTGTGTGTGTGTGTGTGTGTGTGTGTGTGTGTGTGTGTGTGTGTGTGTGTGTGTGTGTGTGTGTGTGTGTGTGTGTGTGTGTGTGTGTGTGTGTGTGTGTGTGTGTGTGTGTGTGTGTGTGTGTGTGTGTGTGTGTGTGTGTGTGTGTGTGTGTGTGTGTGTGTGTGTGTGTGTGTGTGTGTGTGTGTGTGTGCCATTTCTCCTATGCAATTTCCGTTGGTCAAAACTTATTCTCATAGTATCTACAATATATTCTTCTTTCTTCTTTCAAGCCTTATCCTACTCATGAAGGATCCGCTTTCCAAGTTGCTCCCTTCCAGTATTATCCATCCTGGATCCTAATCATGATCAGCCTTGAATAGCTCCAAGTCCGAGTTCCCCATCTTGGTCTGGGCCTTACAAATAATGGACATGTACCGGGCGAGTTGGCCGTGCGGTTAGGGTCGCGCAGCTTTGAGCTTGCATCCGGGAGATAGTGGGTTCGAACTCCACTGTCGGGAGCCCTGAAGGTGGTTTTCCGTGGTTTCCCATTTTCACACCAAGCAACTGCTGGGGCTATACCTTATTTGAGGCCACGGCCGCTTCCTTCCCACTCCTAGGCCTTTCCTATCCCATCGTCGCCATAAGACATCTGTGCCGGTGCGATGTAAAGCAAATAGTAAAAAAAATGGAAATCTACTGTCTTCTCCTCCAGTCTGTTCGTCACATTTTCTTCAGGTCTTCTTCCCAAATGATTTTCTTAAAGTTTCTCTGAGATTGGTGGACGTCATCATTTCGGATTTTGTCCAATTTGATCACAAAATGCGTCCATCTCGTCATCAACATTTCGGTCAAAAATGAGCAAAAATAGATAGAGAAATAAAACATTTCCTATTTAAGGACAGCTCGAAAGTGAAACGAGAATTGGTATCTTCGTTCCAGCATTCTTCCCGCGCGCGTATTTCACCGCTGGTTTGTATTCGTTGCGATCAACGTGGCTGTTTTATGAATCCTCTAAGTGAACAAACGCGGAAAAAAACGTGCTGCAAAATAAACAAATGTGGATTGTCACTACGAATTGAGTTCCAATGATACAGAATGAAGTAGTGATGGGCGGAAGAGTTTACTGCTTCTCTCGCCCTTTGTTTTCTACATGCATAGTAATATTGGGGAGATTATGAATAAATCTGGGTACTTTGTAGAGACAGAGGAAGGGAGAGTAAATTCCTGTACTTTGTCTACGGTACAAGAACAGAAACTGTAGCTGTCTTCTCTTTCATTTGCATAATTTCAATAATTCTTTTAAAAAACAAAGGATCAAGCTATAATGTACGGTGCGTATTTTTTTGGAGAAATTACAGTTCCAAGACTTTGAAATTAGATTGCGGTTCTTTCCTTTCGTTATGTGCGATCCCATTGTGGGCATTACGTGAAGTGCGAGAAGAGGAGACGTTAAATGAATGAGGACGGGTGATTGTTAAAGCTGCATTGAACACTCAACTTAGCTAAGTGGGAAGAAGCCATTTCCCTCGTCCACCAACTTTTTCTCCTCCCTCAATGTACGCTGGTGCCTGCAATCAAAAAAAAAAAGTAACTCGTTTCCTTTACATAGTCGTTATTACTTAGATAATTGCATCATTTCGAGTTGTCTATTGTTTCTTTTGCTCCTTTGTGTACTGTGAAATGGAACTTTACACATTGGCATTCATATGTTTGAATATTCATTTCTGTGGAACATCAATTTAGCTTTTAACCTTACATAGTCAAACAGGCGCTTTACGTTTCATGCAAAGCACCTTTTCAGTTAACCTCACGAGACAGTCCATAAACTGAAATCCTCAACGGGTCTGTAAATCGAATCCGCAATCACTGGGACAGAAATCAGCAACAAGGTGCTGAGGGTGTAATTTTCGCTGACCACGCATACTTCCTAACTCTCAAGAGCATGAGCCAGACAGAAGAAAAAACTCAACCTAGAGGGAAATACTGTGAATAATAATAATAATAATAATAATAATAATAATAATAATAATAATAATAGTGTGATCTCGATAAGTACGTACAGCTATCTAAAATAAATGTGGCTGCACTCGTGAACAGTGAATATATTCTAAGTTCCACTTCTAATCATGGTGCTGTTAGGCTATGCATGTGCTTGAAGATGCACAGTTGAAACAGTTTCTGAACTGTGGTGTTTAAGAAGGATTCATTTTATATCTGCTTTTCGTGGAACAGCGGTAAAGTACTCGGTTAGTGAGTTCCAGCCTTGTTCAAAGTGCCATTTTTATTTTGTTATCGTTCTTTACCTACATAAATAATATAAATGTTGGGTTTGGAACAATACAGCTGCGTAATACCAGTGTTAGTTTATTCTTCTAATACTATTACTGTATATTATACTATCCTGTAACGAATTAAAATGAAAAAGGAGTGACGAGGATTTGAACCTGACATGTTGACATCTAAATGCCGAAGTCCTTCCGACTGAGGTGTACGGGATTTACTTGGAATTTATGCAGTTCAACACATTTGCGAAAATACTACTACTTAACATTCATTTAGATTATATTCTGATTATTTGATGATACCATAACAATACGGTAAGTTTATGGCAATAATATTTGTAGTTGGAATAATAGCAGCTGCAGCAGCGGTAGTATTGTTAACTTATAACCTAAGTAATGAATAATGATCAACGAATTATTTTAGGGATACAGTTACTCTCAATGCTGGTCTTTAGAAAACAAATGACAGCTCTCAGATGGAGATTATGAACTATACTTTTTAAACTCTGTGGACTTAATGTCTTCAAATATTATAGTTATTAATATGATTCTAAATGATTTTTAAATTCTAAACTGAATATTTTTTATCGTTGTGAATCCGTTGCCATTATTTTCAGAATTAGGTATAGGCCTAGGCTAAGACACTTCGAGAAAACCAATAACGCCATTTCTGCCGAAAACTTTGACTGTCTGACATGGCTCCACAAAGTGGTGCAGGAAGGAAAGAAAGAAAGAAAGTCAGAAAGAAAAGGGATTCACCTTGGGTTTTCGGCATTCGAGACAGCTAAGCGTTTCCACGTTTCAAAAATGACACCTCGGAGGTGGGTGAAAAATTATCTAAGTTCGAGAATTTTTGGCCGAAAAGCTGGGAGTGGCAAAAGGAAAATTTCAATACTATAAGACGCCGGGATAGTGGCAGAGATTGAAAGGAATTCCTTTAATACCGCTACTAATTTAAAGGCAATCGTTTATTTTCCTGGCCACGACCAGGCCGTGAGAAATCGTTTAAGTGCCGCCAATTTGTCATATCAACGTGCCATTCTTAGGGAAGAACTTTTAGTCCTTCCACTGGGAAATGAAGATTGGGATGGGAAAAGAGTAATCTTTTTTTGATGAGGTCACATTTCCTTCTACAACGGTACCGGATTCGACCGCAAATATACCACCATTCGTGCCTGCATTGGTGGAGTGTCTGTGTCGTCTTGGGGGTGGATTTCTCATCGTGGAATGGGCACAATCCATCGCATTCGTGAGAAATTGAACCAGCAGAAATATCAACGATTACTGAAACGCTATATGGTTCTTTATGCTAGTTTGTTGTATCCTTATTGAATTCTTCAATTTCAGCAGGATAATCATCCAGTCCACACAGCTCAATTGATTCGAGACTGGGTTTGGAGGATAGAGGATGTCGAACTGCTAGACTTGCCTTATCGCTCTCCGGACTTGAACCCACTTGGTAATATGTGGTTACAAGTAAAGAAGCATGTGCGGAAAAATTGTCTCAATTCCCTTCCAAGACGTCCTGATGAGGTGTGCAAGTTCGTCGAGGATGCCTGGGATGCCGTGGCTGTGAATTGCCGTTATTTGAAAAGACTAGTAGATTGCATACCCACTCAACTGCAAGATGTGATCGAAGGAGGAATGTGGACGAAATATGAATCATGGCTTTTTTACTTGAAATTGTTTGAATTTTCTAAGATACGCGCTAATAAGTTTTTGGCTTGTGCCAGGATATATTTTTGTTGTGAATAAAATATTTTTCCTTCTATTGCAACCGTAATAATGTCATAAGAATTAATGATCATTGCATATGATTACTCATGAATCTAGTATTAATTACTAAAACAACCATGAAAGAGTCAGGAGCAATATGTTCTCGCTCTCTGAGAAAATGGACTAGGTTGTGTTCGAACGCACGACCTCATGAATACCAGTCCATAACTTTACACTAGGCTGCAATAGTAAAATTCTGAACTCGTCCATTATAACTAACAGATATGAGACTTCGTCAGCCCATGGTATGTAACATTGCCTGTCTCCGAATAGTAGCGAAGGCACTCGTAGGGAACTTCGGTTCAAGAGAGCGGCCACTTTTATTTTTGCCAGCTGTACAATCATACTCCGTAGTTCTAAACTCACACTTTAGTAAGAGAACGATATTCTAAAGTTTTCAGCAGATTACTGAATACAGTCTCTCTGCTCTGTGAATATGTTCTGAAAGGCAAAGGGAGAAATATAATGGGATAGCGGTGGGCGTTTTCGCAAATGAATTACTAAACCTGTATTGAAGCTGCAGGGGCGAACACTCCATCGAACCTCCACTGGAATTCATGCATGAAATTGAATTTTGTGTGCAAGAAAATGTTGGATCTTTTTCTCATTAGTTCTCCCATAATTCACCATTTCCAACGAGTACGATTTTATATAGCACTGACATTCATATTATATTGATATCCAGGACATTTTACTTGAAATAATAGGTGAAAAGTAGTATAATCAAAATAGCTTATAGTCGGCCTATTTCTTTCAGTGATGCATTCTTTTGTGTTTCATTGTATATAAGTTATTAGACTTCTTCCTGAAATCTACGATATTCAGGTTTCATCGCTTGACCAACGACTGTCTTCATTGAGGATAGGATTAGTTGCCTAGACGCCGGATCACGCCGCTTATTGCCTCAGCTTTCTAAACTGGAAGATAACAAAGCCCTCAAGGGCTGCCTTCCTTCAGAAACGTCTCGTTACCTCGTTGTCAGTCCAGTGCATTCCATTGCCGTTAATATCAGATTATTCAAGCCGAAATCGTTAATATTTCGATTTTTTCAATATCTGAAGCAATCTCGTCTTAGTTTCAACTCAATTTATAATTGTTATGTTTTTCAGTCTGCCTAAACTAATTTTAAATAAATAAATTTATAAACTACGTGAAAAAGAAAACATATGGTAACAGAATTATGTATGTATGTATGTATGTATGTATGTATGTATGTATGTATGTATGTATGTATGTATGTATGTATGTATGTATGTATGTATGTATGTATGTATGTATGTTCAGTCCGTCAGCGATGCCGCTGGTGGGATCCTCAACAGCTCTGCCATCAGCTGTCATAGATGGCCCAGGCATCACCGAAGAGGCGTACTAGGGAAATGCGGAGTGAGGTAGTTTCCCGTTGCTTTCCTCGCCGAGCCAGATTTGCTATTACATATCAGTCTGCCAAGCCCACTGAAATGCATACACCAACCAACCCTATGAGCAACGTTTTCACACCATTAGAGACTGGCTGCATAAGGATTGGCATTACTAGCATCGCTCATACCTCAGTCACTTTCATATTGTTAAAGCCAAGGATAAGACAGAGACAGATCTATGAAAGTAACAAAATTGCTCTAGCCTATACCAGAAGACATAGTGCACTGTAAACACTAGGTCCTGCCAGCAAAGGCATATACCTGAAAAATAAATTTTAATTAAGTTGTTTCTTTCTCATTCAGAAATAATTCTGTTACCATATGTTTTCTTTTTCAGGTACTTTATACATTTATTCATTCATAAATTCTTTTCGGCATACTGAAGAACCTAACAGTTATACATAAAAAATAAAACATCATTTTCAATTAGCTTCCTCCTTGACTTGTCCTCAAGGCTGAGTGAACACTTTTCCAGACCTCTGACCTGACTTAAATTCGTGGTAGAGCTGGGTGTCAAATCCTGGTCTCCTGGACAGCAGCCTGCCTCATAAATCACTACAAGAGAAATGAAGAGAAATTGCTATCACTATACCGTCTTTGCTTCTGCGAAAACCGCTATGCAGTGGATGTTGTTGGAGAAACACTGACCCACACCATACATATTGTAATAGACCACTAACTATTGCTCCATTATAGGGTGACAACTGTAATCTACTTAAAATATCCCCCCCTTCTGTTGGACGCTAATTGTAATATAAATAAATCATAACATTTCATAGATCAAAATGTTACTTTTTTGTACCATAATTACTTTTCCTCTTGTTGAAACTTCCAACCTGACTTTTCATCCCGTTTACCATCAGACCATTGACTGCTGTCCATCTGACAAAATAGTCCAGGTCTTTTTGCAGTCGCTCACAATCCTATAACTTATGTTCTGCTCTATACAATATAACATCGTTTGCAAAAAAGTCTCATTTGTGATTCCTCAAAGGGACTTTCCGTGGTGTCTCTTTTAATCCTTCCCCCGATTACTTCCTACATGTTTGGGGACACCTGTATTTCGCAGCTACCGCTGAGGACTGCGCAACCAAGGTGGTAAAAGTCTAGGACCCACTCTGTTCCAATTAGTAAGGTTATTAATAGCTGAAGTCTTATCTTCCATTCCTCTCGGAGACTCCATGGCTTGTCTGGAAGTACTTTTAATTATTTCTTTGCTCCGTTACTGCTATGCAGGCCTACCTAGAAAACATACATTTTGCATTATAAAATTGTGGACTTTGCACCGTAATTTATTTCCAAAAATACCATTAATCTATCTTTGAAAACTATCATAAACTGTTTAGTGTAAACTGTTCAGCTTACTACTTCGATAAATTTCATGAACTGCACAGTTTGATTGGTACAGATGTTTTGAGCATTTTATTTCATTTAACAAATTTGTAAAAGGAAATTTATCATTACATAAAATGATGATCTATAGATGATCATTAACTAATACCTACGCTATTGAATTTAATTTGATTGATTGTTATTAGTTTAAGTACAGTTTGTTTTTAATAATATTTGGCGTAGAAGGATTTCAGTACTAAGTCTCTCCTTTTCTTGGTAAGAAGCGTTGTTCATCAGACAACCTCATCAGATGACTTTTATAGTAGTTTGGATTACAGCGTAAGTGTCAACCATGTATAAATAGTACTTTGCTACATGGATTTACAAGGAAAGATTTATGTGGAACATATTCCGTTTATTTATCAGTGCTGAGAAAAGTAGCGAAATGCGTGAAGCGTAAGTAAACTTGGGTGAAGCTTCATTGTAAACTTGTCCCAAAGGTTTGCGGAACTTCCTTAACGACCTGGCAAAGCCTTCAACAAATCATCTTGCAGATGAGACGGTTGGATGCAAAGTTTGAAGAAGCTTGGGATAGGCTTAAGCCAGCTCTTGTTCTTCCCTCCTGTAGTCATTGAGATGGCCGAGATGGAGAGGATCACAAAACAACGGAGGGTTGGGAGTCATTTCTATCCGTAATTATTTGTTCGTGTTTCGCATAATTTATTAACTTGGAAAAAATGCTCTGTGATTTTTAAACTCTCTCAGCTTTTATGTGAATCTCAATGAATGAGGTGCTTTAATATTACAAATCTTTTTTTTTTTTTTTTTGCTATTTGCTTTACGTCGCACCAACACAGATAGGTCTTATGTCGACGATGTGATAGGAAAGGCTTAGGAATGGGAAGGAAGCGGCCGTGGCCTTAATTAAGGTACAGTCTCAGCATTTTCCTGGTGTGAAAATGGGAAACCACGGAAAACCATCTTCAGGGCTGCCGACAGTGGGGTTCGAACCCACTACCTCCCGGATGCAAGCTCACAGCTGCACGCCCCTAAACGCACGGCCAACTCGCCCGGAAAATATTTTTCTTTCAAATATGGCAAAGATAAAGACAGACGTAGTCTATCACGTTCCGTATCGTTTAACAATTTCTCAAAAAAGATACGTGTTACTTAACTCATACACCAACTAAATACCTACGATGTCGACTGAAAACTTCCCTCAGAATGTCCCACTTTGTACTGCATTGAGGAAGCGTAGAATATAAATAAATTCTTATACTAATTTAAGGCCTATGAATACACTTTAGTCGCGCATTATTTTTAGTAGGGCTTGTCATATTAGGTAGCTACGCGCGACAGTGAGATTCGCCGGACGAATGTGATGTTGATTGCTTAAATCTCCAACGTTTTCTGTCTGTTTTCATTGTCAGTTTACTACCTTTAAGCTATTTTTGTCAGACTTTATGGAATTGTAACGCAAGAAAATGGGGTACCACTGCAAATTAAAGAAAGACCGGCATTTGGTAACAGATGCTGGTACAATTTTCAACAACCTCTCAGGCCATCTCTGGCGAAACGGCTGTTAAAAGCTACTGATATACAAGACCATTTTAAAGCCAGTTATACGATATGAATCTGAAACATGGACAACGACTAAAGGAGATGAAAATAGACTTAATATTTGGGAGAGAAAAAAATGTACGTAACATTTATGGAGTAGTCTATGAAGACGGTGTCTGGAGAATAAGAACAAACACAGAGCTCGAAGCTCTGTATCATAGTCATACTATAGATAGAGACATCGAGGGACGGACGGACGGACGGACGCGAAATCAAGGAATACGAAATTGAAGGAGACTGACAACATATAGAGAAGAATAGCTAACTCTAATAGTCGACAAGGCCCAAGCACTTAAGGCCTGTAATGCCGAGAAAGTAAGAAAAGGGCGCTGGAATATACCCTGAAAATGGGTCTGTGGCATGCCAGTGTATCTACCAATACGGGTTTCGTAAGCACCTTTGAATGTCAACTGAATGCCAACCCATTCGAACCTGGAACCTTGAGTGTACGAAGTTATCGCCTAATCCAGAGACGTCCAAATAGCGCTCCCGGCTCAACAGGGCAGCAGTGGGTTGCTCGGCTCACAAGGGGGCATTCCCTCCTCGTCACCACCGATTTCGCTCAAATTTATAGAACATGCAGGGCTTGGCTAGAAATGAAAATACCTGAAGTGGGAACTCCAGATGGCTAAGCGTATAGAAAATAAAAATAAAAATAAACATTTTGACGCGGGTCTCGCACCGTATAAGCCACTTACGTTAATGCGCCTGGCGAGTAGTAGCTGGCGTAGCGGTAAGAGCTTGGATTGGTAGTTCGATGGTCGTGGGTTAGACTCGCCATGTGGAAAATACTTTTCTCAATTTTTATATTATTCATTTATTTGAATTTATTTTAATTCTTTATATGCAAAAGGCATATGGGACTTAATTTTTTTAATGAACGCACAATTGTAGAGAATTTGAAGTTGCGAACTTTCCCGACGTGTTCAAACAGATATTCTTCTTTTTTCTCCTTTACTGGCTATCTCCCCTCCTTGGGGAATGCGCCATAAACGTGAATAGAGTTTCGCTGTAAGATTCGTTTTCATATGAAAAGTGAAGGTTGCTCCTGGCGCTTGTACACAAATAATAGATACTTGGCACAGGTAGAAACATGTCTGACAATGAAATCCCAATTTTTTACCTTTTCTATGCCTTTTGCGTATAAATAAATAAATAAATAAATAAATAAATAAATAAATAAATAAAATGAATTATTCACCTCTTTGCGTAACTGGAAAACAGTCTCCACACGGGGAATCGAACCCACGACAATCGAATTACTAATCCGAGTTCTTACCGTTACGCCAACAACGGCTCGGCGTACGCTCTAACGTAAGTGGCTTATACGGTGCGAGAGCCGCGTCAACATTTTTATTTTTATTTTTATTTTCTATACGCTTGACCATCTGGAGTTGCCACTTCGGGTACTTTACTTTTTAGCCAAGCCCTGCTTGTTCTGTAAATTTGAGCGAAATCGGTGGTGACGAGTAGGGAATGCCCCCTTGTCAGTGTAAATTGTTCCTCTCCCTTACTTACTGTACCTCACTTTTGCTCAGCGGTTATGATAGGTTGCAAGGTGTATGCTTGATGGTAGTATATGGCGAGTCTTGAAAAGAAACGGAGAAGTGAAGTGTCTTCGATCTTCAAACAGGAGTGGGAGGTGACATTTACTAAATTCACACAGCGGAAGCACTAAATGTCTTATGTAACTTCGTCATTTTCCATTTAAAGAAACATTACCTGGAATGTCATTATAATTAAAAACACAGAAAAGCCATTCCAAGTTTAAAAGATTATTTTTCCACACTGTTTATTGACTTTGTAAAACCTAAGCCACCGGGCGAGTTGGCCGTGCGCGTAGAGGCGCGCGGCTGTGAGCTTGCATCCGGGAGATAGTAGGTTCGAATCCCACTATCGGCAGCCCTGAAAATGGTTTTCCGTGGTTTCCCATTTTCACACCAGGCAAATGCTGGGGCTGTACCTTAATTAAGGCCACGGCCGCTTCCTTCCAACTCCTAGGCCTTTCCTATCCCATCGTCGCCATAAGACCTATCTGTGTCGGCGCGACGTAAAGCCCCTAGCAAAAAAAAAAAGTAAACCTAAGCCCACTCCTGATTTATTTGCTGAACCTGAAGACGTCCCGCATTACACCTTGTAGCTGGAGCTCGTAGAACTACAGTTCAACACCAGGCTGAAAGATAAGTTCAACTAATCTCCTACTTCTAAGGAATGTTACGTCAAATTTTCCCCGCTTGTGTATCTGAGACTCCATAAGGAGATGGCGAAAGTACTCTCCGTGTTCAGTTCTATTTACATCTGCGAAAGTTTTCTTTTGGTTTTAAAGCTCATCAAGCAGGCACCTTTCACAAACGGTTACTTCACCACTGTAGTATGCAAATAGCGGTTGTAAGTAGAAAACATCGGCAGTCAGTTACAGCACATAACACTGATTGTGTTACAGAAAATGTAATCACCCACTAAAAGATTATAATGACAAAAATCAATTGCTTCTTATCCATTATCAAAACAGTATGCATAAAATAAGAGTTTGTCTGCACATTGCTCAAAATTAAAAAAAAAGAATGACATTTGTTTCCTTCGTGTTCACAGTAAGAAGGAAACACACTTTTTTAAATGTTCCGTAATGTCCATCTGTGTGTATGTACGAGCATCACGAGAAAATGGCCGGACAAAATTTAATGAAAATCGGTATGTAAAATCGGGCAATAAAGCACTACAGTCTAGGCTGTAAATAATTGTATTCGACCTTGGTGAAATGGTAGTTTAGGTAAAGGCCTAATATGTAAT